>NC_089801.1:76080892-76387558 GCF_029633855.1 Hoplias malabaricus
GTGACTGTCTGTGAGGAGTGTGGTGTGTTCCCCCTGTGTCTGCGTGGGTTTCCTCCGGGTGACTGTCTGTGAGGAGTTTGGTGTGTTCTTCCTGTGTCTGCGTGGGTTTTTCCTCCGGGTGACTGTCTGTGAGGAGTGTGGTGTGTTGTCCCTGTGTCTGCGTGGGTTTCCTCCGGGTGACTGTCTGTGAGGAGTGTGGTGTGTTGTCCCTGTGTCTGCGTGGATTTCCTCCGGGTGACTGTCTGTGAGGAGTGTGGTGTGTTCTCCCTGTGTCTGCGTGGGTTTCCTCCGGGTGACTGTCTGTGAGGAGTGTGGTGTGTTCTCTCTGTGTCTGCGTGGGTTTCCTCCGGGTGACTGTCTGTGAGGAGTGTGGAGTGTTCTCCCTGTGTCTGTGTGGGTTTCCTCCGGGTGACTGTCTGTGAGGAGTGTGGTGTGTTCTCCCTGTGTCTGAGTGGGTTTCCTCCCGGTGACTGTCTGTGAGGAGTGTGGTGTGTTCTCCCTGTGTCTGCGTGGGTTTCCTCCGGGTGACTGTCTGTGAGGAGTGTGGTGTGTTCTCCCTGTGTCTGAGTGGGTTTCCTCTGGGTGACTGTCTGTGAGGAGTGTCGTGTGTTCTTCCTGTGTCTGCGCGGGTTTCCTCCGGGTGACTGTCTGTGAGGAGTGTGGTGTGTTCTCCCTGTGTCCGCGTGGGTTTCCTCCGGGTGCTTCGGTTTCCTCCCACAGTCCAAAAACACACGTTGGTAGGTGGATGGCGACTCAAAAGTGTCTGTAGGTGTGAGTGAATGTGTGTCAACCTGTGAAGAACTGGCGCCCCCTCCAGGGACTTCAGGTAGGCTCTGGACCCACTGCGGTTACAGACAATGAATGAATGATTGAATGAATGAATGAATGAATGAATGAATGAATGAGGAGTTTGTGTTGCTGTGAGAACAGTAGTTCTGCAGAATCGTTTTCATTGCATTTAATCACATCCTGCACATATCAGTGAGATGAGGTACTGGTGTTGACTACTCCATCATAAGTCATCAAAGCCACTACAGTTCATCCCAGGAATACTCAGTGGAGCTCCATTACTGCAATCCTAGTGGCTTTATATTCCACTAACCAACACTCGGCATTGAGCAAGGTGACATTAGACTTCGTCAGAGCATCTAATTCTTATGATCACTGATTTTCTATGGAGCGTCAACTGTGTAGGATGCAGAATCTGCTTGTTATAAAGGTTGTCCACAAATTTTGGACATGGCATTTATGTATGAATTGTCCCAGCCCTTCTGAGCTATTGTCGCTGTGTTAATTAATAGCTTTTACAACAGCTTCTGACATCATGAATAAAAGCCTGAGTGCTGTATTTTCTCATTATCAACACTCTGTGGAAAGCAGATTGATTGATGGATGATTAGAGGAGACAGCTGACATTAGAAAGATTGAGCAGATATAACCTCAGGCCTTGATTCTGTTTCTACACGATGTGTTTAAAGCGGAAACACGCTAAAATTACACTAAAGATAAATGTGGTGTATAGAGATTGTAAACAAGTTATTTTTCAGCTTTGTAATTAAATACAGAAACAGTGTGCTAGCATTGTGCCAGAATACGGCTGAATGGTTTTAGAAAACAATGTACATTCTAGAGTTGGTGACCAAGAAGTCAAGGAAATCATGGTCACAGTGTGTCCAGAGCGTACCTTAAATCACTGGGTGCAAGGCCGGAACACACCCTGGAAAGGGTACCTGTCAATCACATGGCATCATAAGTCTTGTTCGAGATGAACAGCTCCTCGCCTTGGTGGTCAGCGAGAGTTGCCATTTGCAGTTGGGAGGGGAGGGTAGAAAAGAGCTGTCAAGATGGACAGCAGCCACATGCTGCCCACGTGAGCTCTGGCAGATCTCTGGGCAGTTCATTATATGAAATACATCGTAAATAACATCATAAAGTAAATAAACACATGCTGCAAGAGAGTGTGGCATTATTACTGAACATACAGGGCCTTTAAGAGAGATATAGTGGAAATAAGGAGCAAATGCAGCACCTGGCTCTGAAACATTCAGTCAGTCTGCGCAACGCCAAGTAAAGTTAAACAAGCCCATACACCCACTCACTCAGAGACGTGCAGTGTTACACAGCCGATCCACCCACCAATGTGGAAACTGGAGAACCTGCTGGAAATCCACACAGGGAGAACACTCTACACTCCTTACAGATATTAACCAGAGGGGGGAGTGGAACCCAGGACCCCAAGATCCTGGAGCTGTGTGGCAGCAACAAGCCACTTTCCATCACTATCCATACACTGAGTGATGGGCAGGGTGGGTTAACAGGGAGGGTCATGTCACATGTGGACATTGAACACTCAGACTTCGTACAACCACACAACCAGGTAAAACACACTGACACCAAACATAAAATATAAACCATAACTAGTTCACAACTGAAGCTGGCTAACATAACCATTCAGAATCCAGTTTAGTCAGGAATTCATAACCTATCCAAAATCAAAGTTCAGAAACAAATGCAGTACCTTAACTGCTGCAAAGTGAACCACAACACAATGGGATTTTTCTGGAGGACCCTGAAAACTGCTACACCTCTAAAGCTAATGTGATTGTACACAAAATCATTAAGCAGCGGAAACTGAACAAGTGAAAAGTAAGTTATATTCTCTATCTATGATTAACATGATTATCTATGATGTTAGCGCTGGGCATTTAATCACAAATTAATCGAAATCGACATTCAGAACTTCTAATCGACATAATGTCTATGTCGATTATTCATTCATTCATCCATTATCTGTAAGCGCTTATCCAATTCAGGGTCACGGTGGGTCCAGAGCCTACCTGGAATCATTGGGCGCAAGGCGGGAACACACCCTGGAGGGGGCGCCAGTCCTTCACAGGGCAACACAGACACACACACACACATTCACTCACACACTCACACCTACGGACACTTTTGAGTTGCCAATCCACCTACCAACGTGTGGTTTTGGACCGTGGGAGGAAACCGGAGCACCCGGAGGAAACCCACACAGACACAGGGAGAACACACCATGCTCCTCACAGACAGTCACCCGGAGGAAACCCACACAGACACAGGGAGAACACACCACATCGATTATATCGATTATGTAAACTTTTTTTAGTTTTTTTTTCTGTTATGTTCCCACTGTGTGTTCATGTACTGTCCCTTTTAAAACCACGCCACAAACTAATGCCAAGGCTGACTCAAGCAGCTCGTACCAAAGAAAATCACACCATCTGTGGTTTGGACATGCTGTGTTTTGACTATAATTAAGATGACACTGAATAAAAAGTCAAATGTAAACACTGAGAAAAGACAAATTCAATGACCAATCACAATCACACACCAAATATAAACAGTGCTCAAAAAACAAGAGAGGAACAAGCTCCCAGCGACATTAGAAAAAATATCCCAGCTTTAACACTGGAGCATACTTACAGTACACACCTCGTCACTGAACTATGAGTCAAAAATACAAAACCAAAATAATCGTTCATTAATCAATATCGTGGAAAAATATACAATTAATCGTGATATTGATTTGCGCTCATACCGCCCAGCACTAGTTGCTGGCCAAAAAATAAAAAATGTGTTGCGAATGCATCTAGGATTTGCAGAATTTGGAAGTTGCATTTGTTTCTTAACTTGCATCACATTAATGAACTTGCATCTCGATTATGAACGTTCATGGTTTTTGTTAAACGAAGAGCATGTGTTATTATTTACACACATTACAGCCTTTTTTTTAAAAAATTGTGGCACTGGGCTATTTTGGCCAATGTAAAACAAGACTAGAGGAAGGGCAAATTTGTTATGCTATGCTAACAAACCACAGTATGAAGATGCTAACTTGCCAAGAGGAAAAACTCACAGGTGTAGCAGGGCTTGTAGACGTTAACCTGTGGACAGGGTTTATTGTTTTTCTTCAGTCGGTCCCTTTCTCTGTCACCAGTGATTGGCTAAATCCCACCCTTATATCAAATGATAACAAAACAAAAAATAATAAAAATCTAATTGCATCATATCTTCTAAATTAACCAGTTTATGCTCCATAGGTAGTCCCCCATGTGAAAGGTGAAATAGGTTTAGCACATAATGTCAGACACTTCCAAGTCCAAGTGTCCATATACCTAAATACAAAGGCTTTTAAATATAGAATTTCCTATTAGGCACTGGGTTGTGCCTGCGGTTATAAACTACTGCGACCACTCATTATTATAGTGTCCCACCTTGGCTGAAAACCTGCATCTGTATTGATTCTCATACGAGGGGAATGTGAAAGTGAGTGTATCATCAGTTAGTGGGCATTGATTCTCAGTGTAGAGGGCGTGGTGGTAAAACCAACACACATCAAAAAGTTTAAAGTGCTTGAACTTTTGATAGAGCTCGGGCAAATGTCATCTAGGGGATTCATCAATCGTGTTTGCGCAGAGGTGGGCACTGCTTAGAAGCTGTGCAACATGGCCATACATTTGTGGACACCTGCTTGTCCAGCATGCCTTGGATAGAATGTTTTTCCCATGTTTGCCGTAGCACCTTCTTCTAGCCCTCTGGAAGGTTGCAAGGTTGCTATGAGGACCTGATAGCATTTAGCTATGAGGAAATTAGTCAGGTCAGATATTGTTGCTGGATCACAAACACAAACACCACTCCAGCGCATTTCAAATATGTTGGATTCCCAACATCCCAGAGTGCTACTGCTCCAAAGCCAAAAGATTCACCACATCCTACCTTCTAGCTGGTGTAAAATATGTAGGAGTTTTTGTCATTATTTTAGTCATTTCATTATTGTTCATTTTAGTTTAGCTTTAGTCAATTAAATAAAAAAATATGAAGCCTTGTTAAAGGTATATTTATAAATCATTTATTCATTATCTGTAACCTCTTATCCAATTCAGGGTCGCAGTGGGTCCAGAGCCTACCTGGAATCATTGGGCGCAAGGCAGGAATACACCCTGGAGGGGGCGCCAGTCCTTCACAGGGCAACACACACTCACATATTCACTCACACCTATGGACACATTTTTTCGCCAATCCACCTACCAATGTGTGTTTTTGGACCGTGGGAGCACCCGGAGGAAACCCACGCGGACACAATGAGAACACACCACACTCCTCACAGACAGTCACCCGGAGGAAACCCACACAGACACAGAGAGAACACACCACACTCCTCACAGACAGTCACCCGGAGGAAACCCACACAGACACAGGGAGAACACACCACACTCCTCACAGACAGTCACCCGGAGGAAACCCACACAGACACAGGGAGAACACACCACACTCCTCACAGACAGTCACCCGGAGCGGGAATCAAACCCACATCCTCCAGGTCCCTGGAGCTGTGTGACTGCGACACCTACCTGCTGCACCACCGTGCCGCCCTCTTTTTAATTCATGTTAAATTTATATACATTTATAATCAATAAATAAAAACACGTTAAACTGTGACAGAGTCCATTTGAAGTGTTTCAAAGGTATGAATCACTGGTCAACATTTGATACGAGTGACACCCTGACACTCAGTTTGAACAGATATACTGATAGTCCTGCTCCAGGTGACTGTTTGTGAGGAGTTTGGTGTATTCTCCCTGTGTCAGAGTGGGTTTCCTCCAGGTGCTCTTGTTTGTATCTTGTTTGTTGGTAGGTGGAGTGGTGACTCAAAAGTGTCCAAAGGTGTGAGTGTGTGAGTGAATGTGTGTCCTGTGAAGGTCTGGCGCACCCTAGGCACGCACCTTTCAGGTAGGCTCCGGACCCACCGCGACCTGGTTAAACACTTACAGACAAAGGATGTATTTAGAAAGTAGATTCAAGCCACTTTAGACCAAAATCTCCCCACATTTCGTAGAGGATAACCTTCTATCTTCCCCATCATATTGCACCATAGAAGCAGATATTGCAGTGTCGTCAAAAAGAGGACATTTTATGAGTAAGTAAGTAATAAGTAAAATGGGTACAGTTCCAAAGCCACCTGAGCAGAAACTCAATGAACAGAGAGAGCAGTCGGAAAGGTGAAAGTGAATATACCTCTTCTCTCTGGCACAACTGCAGAGAGCCGGATTGTTATCTGTTTTCATGCCTATGTGATTTTCTGTTTTCAAATTGCATTTATCAGTCTTTCCCATTATCGAGTCTGAGACCAGATCAAGGCAAAAATATGTTGCGACTAAAGCAAGGCCAAGATCATTAACATATTATCTCAAGACTGGTCTCAGATCGGAATGATACAGCACTACTTTTAGCCAGTGCTTGGCATTGTAGGACATGTGATCTTATTGTCACGTGCAGCTGCTTCAGAGCTTTCATACTATGCTGTTCTATGGATACAAGCTGAGTGCAAACCCACTATGAGTGCATTTTAATGGCAAACTACGAGTATCTACTCTCTACAAAGTATTATTTGAGCAATGCCATGTAAGAACCATTTTTGGTTCCAAAAATAGCTGTGTTTTTAATAACTTTTAAATTGGTAAAGAATATTTACATTAAAAGGTTCTTTAAGTGTCAAGTGGTTCTTCTATGGCATCGCTTAAAGAACCCTTAGTAGAACCATTATTTTATATAGCTATTGGCCAGCTGTGGATTGACCCATTTTGCTATTTCGTGTGTTCTTAGCATGGTTTAAAAATGCAAATACACTGCACAGTCTACAGAATTGCTTTTTAGACTCAGTATAGACAACAATAAAGAGAAACAGGCTTGAGGGACTTTAAAAAGCCATCATGTGGACATCCTTGTATGCTGGGCTCCTAAGCTGGAGCACTGTAATTGTACGGGTACAATTTTCACAACAGAAAAATGGGATTTTCACTGAGACTGCAAGCTTTTTATGATTGATGAGCCTGTGTGATCCAACAAGAATTTTAGTGGCCCATGCTGGTCTTTATCTACCAATTGTCCTCAAAGCTAGACTTTAAACCACAGCTAGAGCTTGAAATATTTGCCTGAATACAACCCAAACTCAGCCTTCCGTTAATTTAATTTCCAGTAAATGGGCCGTTAAGTACTAGTTATTCATTGTTTAAAATGTATTTTTGCTGTGATTATGAAATATACTTGCATTAAAAAGAGGAATGTTTTGTCATAGGAGAACACTGGTCAGCTTGTGCAACCATAGAACCAGCCCACTAGAAAAAGAGGAACTCTGAAGTTCGAGAGGAGTGAGGGTATGGGGGCATTCCCTCGCTTAAGGGCAAGATGCCTCATAACACAAAGCTCAATCTCGAGAGGCAACCATCATTGCCAGAGGTGATCTATTAATCGAATTTGCTCAGATGGTAGAGTGCTGGCAAGTAGATGGTTGTATCTCAAGATTGTGCTTTTGGGTCCCGCAAGGTGCAAGGCATTCCCTAGCTTAAGGGCAAGGCCTCCCAGTTCCAGGCTGGAGTTTCTGCTGGATCTGTGCTAACATAAGCATTAATGGCTTGAATCGTGGCGATGTCTCAGCCATTAATGTCTGGAAGCCTTAAAGAGTATAGTAAAGTTGGACTTGCTCTTTGGTAGCACCTTTCCACCAAAGAATTCTGTTTCTTGAACTGGTTCCATTCCTGATTCTTGGAACCTTGGTACTCTCCAAGGTTCTAATGTAAAATAAATAAAATAAAGGTTCACTACACAATTTCACAGACGATCCTGTTATTGTAACTCACCTACATAGCCACTAGAAATTGCAGGTCCTTGACCAATTCACTTGTACATAAGTCTGGGTGATCTCCAGCAGCTATGCAGACCAACCACAACAACAAAAGTGGCCAGTCCAAGCTGGAGTGACATTGTTCTATTTTGAATGAAAAAGAAAAAGTGCTGTTATCATCAGATATTTCTTTTTGGCATTCACTGTGTTTGCTCTTTGTTTACAGCCTGCTGTTAAATCTTTGTTGGTATACAATGTCTCAGTAAATAAGCCTGTCGACTATACCCTGCTGTTGTGCTAGGCCATTTGGCTGTGCAACTGAAGAACATTCTAAAGAAGCGACAGCATGATTGACAGGCCATTTCCAAGCCTGTCGATCTAATGTATATTAAGGCCATAGTTTTTAATACTGGTGCATCTGTAGAAAAGAAATTAACTCCCTTTGTGTGATATATATATATATATATATATATATATATATATATATATATATATATATATAAATATATATATATATATATATATATAAATAAATATATATATATATATATATAAATAAATATATATATATATATATATATATATATATATATAAAATATATTTTGAAAAATGGCAACTCACTAAGATAAACATCATCATTTTAAAGGGGGCATGGTTTGAATAAATCATTTGTTCAGTTCATTAGCAGATTAATGTGTGTATCCGGAGCCTACAAACCCACAAACTGTGAAGCAGGACCACCAAGTCAGCATTTTGAGGGCTGCGTAAGTTAGAAAACAATGGATTTTGACAACAAGCATGGAGAAATTAGAAGGTGGTTTTCTACCCTTCTTTCAGAAGTTACATAGTGCAGTTTCTGCAGTGTTGAGTTCAGATTAGCAATAACAGGGGCTCTACTCTCAGTATTACAGGTCAGGGAAACATCTCAGTTGTTTTGAATCTGTAATTGTAAGGTAAAAATAGCCAATCCCAAAGCCCGGATACATAGGGAGGGCTGAATCAGGAAAGCCATCCGGTGTAAAAACTGTGCCAGAACGACAGTGCAGATTGTGGTTGATCCGCTGTGGCGATCCAGAACGAGAGCAGCCAAAAAAAGTAGAAGTAGAAGAATAAGAAGGAGAATTGTAAGGTAAAAATACTACATGATGTTGTTTTAAAACAAATTGCAAAAACAAGAACACAGGAAGAAGAGACCTTAGGAACATAAGAGAGCTTGGGGTGTTCCCAGCTGTATCTCACCACATTTGAAGAAAAAGGCACTGGAATCAGATGTTCTGAATAGGAATTCTTAGACAGGTTTGAATGGGGCTGTGGTGTTTGATCCTTGTGGTATTTTGGCCAAAGCACATCATTGACGTTTCATTAATACCCGAGAGAACTGTGTTAACTTGTGTAAAGGGGTACTGTATGCACACTTTGGGTAATTGTTGTAGAAAAGCCACACATAAGTCTAATGTCCCCATGGCCAACAAAGAGCATTGACCCGTTGGAATTGGTTTCACATGAGAAGGCAAGATCGTATATACACTACTTGCAAAAACAGCGCTTAGTTGAAATTGATTGAAATAGATTCCTGCTACTTTAAGAAGCCTGTTGTTTATACAAGTTATACACTGTGCACACTGTTTCTACAGTCTCCATAGAACAACATTAATATACAGATTGGGAACTCTATAGCAGCCTGCACATCCAAGGTCACGACGCCCGCTGCACTGGGCTGTGGAACAGTAAGTGCCGTCTCTGTGGTGATGGAGTTCTATTCAATATCTTTGCAATAAGCTGGAGTGGCTTTTGTGATCCAGAACTAATCATCCAACATCAGTACCCGACCTCATTATTGTTTATGTGGCTGAATGTAATCAGTTTCTCAGCAGTGTTCCAATACCTTAGGAAGAGTAGAAGCTGTTACTTCAGCAAAAGGTGTCAAAGTCCCTGCTAATACCTTTCATTTCATAAAACACTGTGGGTGTTCAGTGTACTTCAGGGCTGTTTCCTTTGTTGAAACCTTTGTTAAATCCTTGCCAGAAAGAATTCAGCTTGTTCTAAGGGGAAGTATTAGAAACGACCATGGTGATCATTTGCGTGCAACATTTACGGCCCCTGCAGTTAAACAGCGGGGAATTTGTTGAATAGCTCATCCTCTAGACAACACAGGTTAGCACATTTCAATGAAGAATTATTGCTAATATGCTGATCTTATAATACAGGGTAGAGGGGGGAAGGGTGCACAACAGTTATTTTATATATTTACCTTCTGTAATCGCTGTAATCTTTCAGACTGCCATTCCATTGCAGAATTATTTTATACATTCATTTATAACCAATAATTAATAAATAAAGGTATAAAAAATAACACACCAAGAAGGACTTGTTGGAATTGAATGAAGCTATACAGAATGTGAATGTGATTATGTAAGTGATTACAATATTACAGGATACGTTTATTGGGGAAAACTCTACAATTGAAAGGAGGCTTGGATACAAGACTCGATATGGTTGGGAGTGGAGGTATACAGCCCCAGTGGACAAAAGCAGCAACATGCAGGCAATTGCTGAACCATAACTTTGAAAGAACTCCACCTTGTTAGCAGGCCCAGCAGTTAGCATTAGCGATAGCAAACAGCTAACCTCTGGGCAACAACAGAAAGCCAGGCCTCCCCCAGGTCAGATCTCACAGCAGACAGTAGCAGAGGTGAGAAACACATCCCATTCAGGTACCCTCACAGACAGCCATAATTGAACTTTCTTTCTTTCTTTCTTTCTTTCTTTCTCAAAGACAGTGGCTGCTTCTGGAACTAACATGCATTTTACATTTTAGTTTCTGGACTGAGGTTAACTTTGTTGCATAATGAGATCAGAAACTTTCCCAGTAAACATTTAGCCATTGATTCAAATACGTAATGACTGCCGTCTAATCAACGTTCTCTTAAGGTTGAAAATGAAAGTTGAAAAGACGTCCAAACACAGACATTGAAAAGACGACTATTAGATGTATTTTGGACGTCCATTGAAGTTATTAATTGGTCCCGAAATAAATTAGTTGTATAAAACGCATTTTGGACGACCACTGACGTTATCGATTGGTCACCACTTAACTAACTTATTAAGAGGGATTTTGGACGTTCATTGACGTTTAAAATATGTCCTTGATTGTAGCCAGGTCTGAATCGCTAACAGATTTCCAAATCAACAAGACAGATATGAGATAATTGCTTACTTTATGGGACAGCTTATTTTGGGCAGCTAAAAAACAAGTCTAACCATGCCATTTATCTTGAAATAAATTGCTCAAATTGCTGGCAAAGATGCGACATTAACAGCAGCCAAATCACCAGAATATGCCAATCTACTGAAGCTAAGAAAGTGTGTGCCTGGCCAATACTGGGATGGGAGACCTCCAAGGAAGGCTTGGGCGCATGGTGGAAATTCCCTCCAGCCCTTCCATCCAGGTGGATGTTGCTAATTGGTGGTGGCTAAAGTGAATATCTAAATTTCCAAAGAATGTAAAGAACTTTAAGGCTAGAAACGTGCTGTAGAAATGTAACTAACGATCTTAATGATCATATCACACCTGACCAGGGTCTCTATTCCAAATTGCCTGTGAACTGACAATTTAAAAATGCTTATGTGACCCATGTCACAAAACAGATGTGGCCAATGTCTTGGAAAGATATGGCTGTGCTGGGCATGGCAAGCTGGATTTGAGCCTGAAAAGTGATTTCTTATGACCCTAATTTATTGTTTTTGTGGTCCTTATGTGGCCAGCACTTTTCCTGAATGCCATCATTCCATGTGGCAAATGGTCTATAAAAATGGTGGATGTGAGCCGCACCAAGGCCAAATTAATTTTGCTATCTGGCTTCTGTACACTTATTCCATCTTATTTTAAACTGTGAAAAAGAACAGAATAGTGCTGGGTGACATGAGCGCAAACCAATATCACATTTAATTTAACTTTTTATCGTTGATTATGATGATAATGAACTATTATTTTCTTTTTGTATTGTTGACTCATCCCAGTAAACATTTAGCTGTTGATTCAACGTTGAAATAACGTAATGACTGCCGTCTAATCAACGTTCTCTTAAGGTTGAAAATGAAAGTTGAAAAGACGTCCAAACACAGACATTGAAAAGATGACTATTAGACGTATTTTGGACGTCCACTGACGTTAACGATTGGTCACTAACTTATTAAGATGGAATTTGGACGTCCATTGACGTTTAAAATATGTCCTTGACAGACAGACTACTTTTAGACCTACTTTGTACGTCCAGGGACGTTCCTTGTTTACTGGGATAGTTCAGTGATGAGGCTTGTAGTGTAAATATGCTCCAGTACTAAATATGGGATGTTTTTTTCTAATGTTGTTGGGAGCTTTTTCCTCTCACTTTTTCTCAGCGTTTACATTTGACTTCTTTTTGTTCAGTGTCATCTTAATTATAATCAAACACAGCACACCCAAACCACAGGCATTTAGGTTGCTTCCATGTGCCAGATAGTGGCAGAATCAGGTGACTACAGCTTGGTAAAGTGATTTTAAAGGGATAGTACATGAACACACAGTGGGGACATAACAATAAAAATAATCAATATAATGATATAGACAAGATTAGAAATTCTGAATGTCGATTTCAATTAATTTTTTGATTAATTGTCCAGCCCCAGAACAGAATGAACAAAAGTAGTGTCTAAAACCTTGTATTCTTGAACATGAGTGTTTCACTGAAGTGTTTTCTATGCCATTCCTACACAGGATTCATTCTGACATGTTTATTTTTTAAGGCACTAATTCTCAAGTCTGATTTATGCAAACACAAGCTTGTATTCTTTTTTTTACTAGTTATAAACAGTGCAGATTTTCTGTGGTAGCTTTACTTCATGGATCTGTGTCTGGAAAACTGTCTAAATAGTACTTACGTCTGCTACTTCTATTCTAATCCAGCTCAGGGATTATGGCCGTGGGTGAACACTTGCACTGACACAGTGTGTGCTTGGTTGGCAGTTTTCAAATGTGCGAATTATTCTTCTCAAATGTATGAAACCATTCATTTTGGATGTAATTATGATTCTCAGTAAATGCCTGTGATGTTTACATGCATTGCAGTCTCATGATATTGCCTTATTGTTTTGTATCTGTCAAAAATTAATAGAAAAAAAAACTTATTAATGGTACTTAAGGGTAATAATATGGGCTAAGTCCCTCCTTTCCTGCAATAAAAACTTACACAAAGGCTGCTGGAAACGTTTGCTATTTGTATTTGATTGCATTCTGCCATGTAAAAAGAAGATAAGGCAGGTACCGATGTTAGATGGTTACTTCTGGATTGTTTCAACTCATTTCACATGTATTAGATGGAGCTACATCACTTCAGAGTACGCAGTTCCACTGCTTATAGCCGCTTCCAGTGCAACATATAACAATTTTTGCAATTACCACCAAATAAGACAATACAGCTATGACATTAGCGTACTATTATCCTGCTGTATGCTAATGTCATGATGCATTTATCCAAACACCTGTTTGCCTTTGGTGCCAATTTGCTGTGGGTGGAGGCCAATCAAAGGCTCTGAATCAATGACATTTGATACTGGAGGGCCACATCACTGCATTAGTTGGTGTTTTCCTTCCTCTGAAGCACCTCATTTAACTCAGGAGCTTCTCATTATTAAAACCATCATGTCCTCAGCAGCTGAATAACAAACCCTCATCACCACAGTCTACGGAACCAGATGCAAGTGACAGGAGGGCTACAGTAAGGTTTAAAGATGTATATTATAATATCCCCCGTGTTTTCCCAGAGACGCTCACCTGCCCAATTCTCCTCTCTTCACACAGGCACTGATGTACAGGCAAAAGCCTCTAATGACTTCCCAGGAGAAAGAGTGGAGTGCCTGTCCTTGCATATACTTCAAAGTCCTTTATTTCTATTTATGGTGTGTATATTCTGCTGACAGAAGGCATGAAGACATATGCATATATATGTTTCCCAGGTGGTTATTATTGTGTTGCCATATACACTATTTTTATGAAAGACATAAACAGATTAATTTTAAATGTAAGTTAATGTTCCCTAACATTTCTGACAGTTTCAAAATGTCAACTATAGATGGCTTTAATATAGATGCTTAAACACACCTTCATATCTGCAAAATGGAATCTTTACTAGAGAAGGAATATGCAGTGTAAGTTAATGAAAACTTGTATTCCCAGCAATTTAGAGGCATTATATTTGGTCATATTATGTCAAAAATTATTGTGCAATGGTGGGTTATTTAGCACAGTCCACAGACAACAATAAAGGGCAAAAATCATAAAACACTTGAAAATACCATTGATTTAAAAAAAAAAAAAAAAATTGGAATGGTAATTCAGCCCAGATTTAATGCACAACACATCTGATATGGTGATGGTGTGTTCATGTGTGTTGTGCTGGTACAAGTGGATCAGACACAGCAATGCTGCTAGTTTTTAAACACCGTGTCCACTCACTGGCCACTCGGTTAGACACACCTACAGCCTTGGTCCACCTCGTAGATGTAAAGTCATAGTGGAGTAAAGTCGGTGGACACTAGACACATCCCACAGGACACTCTTGGCTGGTTGTTTTTTGTGATAGTATTCAGATAATAATATAAATAGTCACCTATCTTTGAAAAAATAGGAAAGGAAATGTGGCAGGAGCCATTTTGGCCCGAAAGGAGCTGCCACAATGAATAATAATTATATTGTAAAAATTACAGATGCTATGCTCACAGAGTTCAGGAACAAGCACCCCTCATCAGAATTTGGCTTAGGTCCATGTAAGTCCAGACTGGCTCTGCTAAGAGTACATTCATGGTCTTAATAAGTACTTACATAAGGGGGGGGGGGGGGGGGAATAAGAAGAATCTGGGAATTTGGCCTTATTTGGTTACACATTCTGTTCCTCGCATTCAGTGATGTAGATGTCTGGGTTCTGTGATAGGAGTGCAAGGGGTTAATGAATGGCTGACCAACTTTTATCCAAACACTATATGGGGAGAAAACTTTAAAAAGTATAGTCATCCATTAGTAGATGAGGGAAGACAAATTTGGGCCGGATAAAATAACAAAAGATGAAAAACACTAATATATACAAATGGACCTCCAGCTATTAGAGACAGAGCAAAATCATTTTAGGATGAGCTTTGGTAAAGAAGCCTGCCTGATTGTTCACCCACAGCAGTTAATTAATTCTTCGTGCTTTGTTCCTCCTAGCTCTGTTCATTTGTGTGGGAGTGTGTTTAATACTAAGAAAGTCATTTCACCAGCAGAGTGACAATGATTTTAATAAATAAGTCTCTGGTTTTACTCTGGGGAAAACAAAAGGTCTGTATGACAGAGAGCAGTATTAGCATGCTAGCGCTCTCTCTCTCTCTCTCTCTCTCTCTCTCTCTCTCTCTCTCTCTCTCTCTCGTGTTCCCAACTTGAGCTATCCATCTATCAATGCGTTTTGTCATAGCAACAGTGAAACTAATGTACACATATTTTTTATCAAATTATAATCATTTTGTTTATCTCTACCAGGGCACACCATTTTAAGCTAGATATAGCGTAGCATGCTGCTAAAGGGAACTGTCCCAGATTTTTGTTTTCGGGCACTGATGTGTACATTCGTGTGCTTTCATGTGTCCAAGTCTGTCTCACTTCAAATACTAAAAAACACAGTGCTGAAGTAGCATTCTGTGCTGGTTTTTACGGCCAAAACATAGCAGTTCCCATGCTTAGTTATTAAATTCAACATAATGCTGTTGTGACACCCACAAAGTCATAGTTGTGAAAAAGTATTTATTATTATTTTAAATGTCTTGGTGCAGGGGTGTCCAAAGTCCGGGTCAGATTTTAATTGGCCCCACAGCCCGCTGTCACTTGGCAGTTTTTTCTTTCACCTGACGGTGACAGCAGTGCACTAATGTATAGGATATCACACCACCTGTTAATGAACTAAAGCTAAACTTAAACACCGTTAAACTCTGGGCCAGCAAAGTAATTCACACAATGACGTTTGGTGATAGCAAAGGAAAAAAATAAATAAAAATAAATTATAATAATAACAACAATAATGCAAAGTTCACAGTAAAAACCAGTTTATAGATCGAGCGTCACTGTGTCGCAGTCACACTGCTCCAGGGACCTGGAGGTTGTGGGTTCGATTCCTGCTCCGGTGGACTGTCTGTGAGGAGTGTGGTGTGTTCTCCCTGTGTCTGCGTGGGTTTCCTCCGGGTGACTGTCTGTGAGGAGTGTGGTGTGTTCTCCCTGTGTCTGCGTGGGTTTCCTCCGGGTGACTGTCTGTGAGGAGTGTGGTGTGTTCTCCCTGTGTGTGCGTGGGTTTCCTCCGGGTGACTGTCTGTGAGGAGTGTTCTCCCTGTGTCTGCGTGGGTTTCCTCCGGGTGACTGTCTGTGAGGAGCGTGGTGAGTTCTCCCTGTGTCTGCGTGGGTTTCCTCCGGGTGACTGTCTGTGAAGAGTGTGGTGTGTTCTCCCTGTGTTCGCGTGGGTTTCCTCCGGGTGACTGTCTGTGAGGAGTGTGGTGTGTTCTCCCTGTGTCTGTGTGGGTTTCCTCTGGGTGACTGTCTGTGAGGAGTGTGGTGTGTTCTCCCTGTGTCTGCGTGGGTTTCCTCCGGGTGACTGTCTGTGAGGAGCGTGGTGAGTTCTCCCTGTGTCTGCGTGGGTTTCCTTCGGTGGACTGTCTGTGAGGAGTTTGGTGTGTTCTCCCTGTGTCTGCGTAGGTTTCCTCCGGGTGACTGTCTGTGAGGAGTGTGGTGTGTTCTCCCTGTGTCTGCGTGGGTTTCCTCCGGGTGACTGTCTGTGAGGAGTGTGGTGTGTTCTCCCTGTGTCTGCATGGGTTTCCTCCGGGTGCTCCGGCTTCCTCCCATGGTCCAAAAACACATCTTGGTAGGTGGATTGGCGACTCAAAATGTGTCCGTAGGTGTGAGTGTGTGAGTGAATGTGCGAGTGTGTGTGTGGCGCCCCCTCCATGGTGTGTTCCCACCTTGCGCCCAGTGATTCCAGGTAGGCTCTGGACCCACCGCGACCCTGAACTGGATAAGCGGTTACAGATAATGAATGAATGAATGAATTAATGAAGCATATATACTCTGTGTGTAAAGGGGGGGGGGGCATTAAAAAGTGTACATTACAATATTGAACAATATTGTTCTCATTATGTACAGTCTCTCTCTCTCTCCCTCGCTCTCTCATACACACGCGCACACACACACACACACACACACACACACACACACACACACAGTGTTTACCTTCTGTGGCTCATCACTCTTTTTATAGACACAATTTTTTTATAGAGAGCATTTTTTCCCATCTCATTGCTTATAACGCTGTGTATGTCTTCACACTTCACACCATTCTACATTTCAGACAGCCACACTTCAGTTCACGATAGCTCAAGGTCATCCAGTTCCCTCTGGACTGTTCTTGACTGAGCACAAATATTTTAAGGTTCTAAAATTTATCTGAGCCTTTATTTGAACAAGATATATATATATATATATATATATATGATATTGGTTTTAAATTTGTAACACTTATTTTTTTTTTACCAAAACTCAACAGTGAACAGTCACCGGCTTTATTCTTGACAGTTTCAGTCCCTTTCAGAAGGACTCTGTCACTTTTATGCAAATAAGCTGTTGCTGGCCACGCCCACCATGTTTATGCAGGTGAGGGGTGGTGCCATGTGTTTTAATCGAATTAAAAAGAACAAAATGCACGTCTGAGAAGGAGGGGGAGGAGGCAGACAGCTCTCTCCACTGTTTTGAAACTGTATTATAGTTCAGGTTTTAAACGCTTTGTGTCAGTATTACAGTTCACTCCTTTAAGGCATTAAAAAAGTTGTGTTCTATTAAGGTAAGTTAATTATGGTAGGCTAAGGTATGGTAAGTTAAGGTAAGGTTTCATAAGATCGTACTTCGTAAGATTTGTACTTTATTAATCACACAGCAGCAAAAATTGCAGTGTTACAGCCGCAAAAAGAATGGTACCATAGCTTCTGAAGCATTGAGTATACACAAGAAAAACATGTAAATATTAATACAAATAAAATATACACCGTTGCACAGTTTAGTGTGTACATCAGTAACTGCACTCCACCATAAGACTACGATAATTGCATCAGTGAAGAGAGGTCTACTGGATTGTCAGTTTCTGTGATTTGGTGTGTGTGGTCTACCGAGAGCAGTCTTTGTTATGAAGTCTGACAGCAGCAGGAAGGAAGGACCTGCTGTGTCCCTCCATCACACACCACGGGTGAATCAGCCTGTCACTAAAGAAGCTGCCCAGTGAGCTCAGAGTGTCCTGCATGGAGTGGGAAATATTCTCCATGATGGATGATAGCTTAGCCATCATTCGCCTATTTTCCATTACCTCCACTGGGTTGAGGGGACATCCCTGGACATAGCTGGCCTGCTTAACCAGCTTTTAGGCATCTTCCCATCAGTAGCCCAGAAATAAAGCTTGGCTGATGCAACCACTGAGTTGTGCCCATAGCACACAAGAGACCAGTGTTCTTAGTAGATAGTCAGGTCCATATTATTGATCAGATGAACATCCATTTAATTGTAGGATGTCAATACCTCATTGTCCCTAATAAATATTAAAAGAATATTCTCAGGATTTTACAAAGATTTATGTAAATGTTTGGATGCCAAATTAGTATGCAGTTTTTATTCTGGAATGTTTATATAATGTTAAAACCCATACGATCAGAAATTGTGAATTAAATCACATCCCAATAACATGGGTGTAGAGTAAACACACACTAAAAAATACAAAAAAAATATTCAAAATAGTATGCAGAAAAGGGCATACTTTCAGAACTAAAGATGCGTAAGGGTTCACCACAGTGGAAGACTGTGTGGGCAAATAGTGAAACAATTCATGATTAAAGTGTCTCAACTTAAAATAGCAAAGAACCTGAGGATTCCTTTCTCTAAAGTACATAATATTAAAATATTGAGAGAATCCAAAGAGATCTGTGTAATTTCACTGAGGTGTAGTGGAAAAGTCTCAATTTCTTCTTGGAAAACATGGATGAGGCATCCTCTAGACTAAAGAACAGAGGGATCATGTGCCTTGTTATAAGAGCATCTGTGATGGTATGAGGCAGCACATGGCATGGGTGTCTTGCACATAAGTGCAGGAACCGTTAATGCTGAATGATAGCAACATGCTGCCATCGAGACCTTGTCTTTTTCAGAGAACACATTCTGTATAGATTACAACAGCATGGCTGCTTATTGAGTCCAGGAGCAAAACTAGTACAGAATTGTCACCCATTGAAATCATTTAGCGCATTATGATGATTTAGCATATTATAAATGAAATATACTACATCGACCCTGAACTGTTGAGCACCTCAGATCCTACAAGGAATAATGCGAGAACTTTCCACTTTCAAAACTACAGCAGCTGGTCTCCTCAGTTCCCAAATGTTTACAGGGGTTTGTAAAAAGAGGAGGCGATGCAACACAGTAAAAGAAACATTCCACCATCCCAACTTTTTTGGAGCGTGCTGAGAGCATCAAATTCAAGATGGGTAAATTCAACATGTAAAATATATGTCTTTGTACTGTTTTGCACAGCGTCCCAACTTTTCATGGAATTTGGGTTGTAATTAAATGTAATTTGACAGGGCACTCATAGTTTCGATGGCAAACAAATACAAAAAGTAATCAGACAGGATATTGGCATTACTTTTTTGTAGGTTTCATGACTGTTATTTTTGTGTCTGCTGATTCATTTGCTACTGACTAAAAGTGAAACACTAGTTCAGTCTGAGTGGGCTCTATTTCAGCTGTGAGCAGCAGGAGGTAGGTTTTGTGTGGGGATTCTTTATGAAGGTCTAAGCTGATTAGAGTGCATTTAAATGCACAGGCAATGCACTTAAAAAGTGTGAATCTCAGTATGCATGCACATTAACATATGATAAAAGCCACAGGAGCAACATATTATTTTCTATGGAGGCTCAAAGTTCTAGCTAGTCCTCTGTTGTTTCTCTCATTTACACAGTTTAAAAACACCAGCTGTTCTTTACATTATGTGAGAATTTCATGATGAATGGACCAGTAATGATTAAAAAACATGGTCTCCCTCTTGGAATTTTAAATCCCAGATTCACACAGATTGAAGTGTAAGAATTGAAGGTTGAGCAACTTTAGCAGAGGTGGAAATGATTGCTGATTTAATCACTGTCTAACAGTAGGGCGTTGCTTCATAAGATTTAATATTGTTTACCATGCTGTTACCTACACAGCTGACTATGTAGGCCGTAGGGAGCAAGGCTGTTCACTATGTACTAAGACACACACAGTGTCACAAGAGACAAACATTTGGAGAACAGCCAATTGTGATGAGAACAAAAGATTAGAAGGGTGAAGAGAATTTGAAACTGGATGAACTACCATTTTAAAGACAGTTAATAGCACTTACAGGGACAAGAAACACTTTCTGCTTTGCGCTTTGAGTCTGTGACACCACGGCGTATCCTTCAACAGATTGTGACCTTTAAGCACAGTAATTAACCTCTACATAGCATGCTAAATCTGTGTGTGTTAATATAGGCATGAAACTTGTGAAAGTGAGAACATATCGTAATTAAAGTATCTTTATCTCTTAATTTAATTTCTTATATTTTGGCATATTATTTACACTCTAAATGCAACGTTCATGATTATATATAAAAAAAAAACATTTCTAAAAAAATTCAGAAGATGTTTCCTCACCATTTGCAAGCTCACCAATCTGTTTGCGTACTGGAAACTGGTCTAATGTGTTTACAAAGTCCCAGTGTCAATAAACAAGTTAAAAATATCATACTAGCAAAGAACTCTTCAAACGTTGAAAATCATGACAAGAAATGAGGATGTTGCTTTATTCCTGCTCCATAGGTGGTTTTCTGCAGGTATTTTTGCGGTTTTAGATTATTAACGTAAGAACACACGCTAAATTAGGGAGATGCTAACTGCATGAAAGTAAACAAACCAGAGAGAACTGCAATTCCCCACAATCATAGACAGTGCCTTTAAGTTGTTCCGAAGCAACAAGTGACTTCACAGGCCCTTTAACTGAGGCCAGTGCCTCTGTGGCCCCACCCCTGAAAGCGCCCATGACCTGGAGGAAACCAATGCAAAACACAGGGTGGTAAACTGTTGATAAGTTATTACCAAGCATCACAGTAATCCCTGTGTTCAGTCTAAAGTGCAGAATAAATGTGACAGCGTTGTAACAGTAGCAGATTCAGTAGCAACACATTTCATATCAGTGCATTAACGTACTGTAAACACAGAGCTGTATAGTGTAACAAAGGGCAGTTCAGTCAGCAGGAGATCTGTAGTGTCCCTGCTGTGTTCTTCTTACACTCACATATGATGTAGAAATAAAGTGTTCCTCTGTCTAGTTCTAAAAATTACAACTGACTATCAGGTCCTTAAGAAGAAAAGCATCCCCAGGGATGGCTGGTAAATAGAGGGCACTAGGGTGCCACCCTCCATCCATCCATTCATTTTCCACCACTAATCCGGGTCCAGGTCGCAGGGGAAAACGCATTTCAGCCGCGTGACCTAGCTCTTCTCGGAGCCGACCGAAATTTGTTTTCCATGTCCTCACCAAACTCCTCCCACATCCGAATATTTGCCTCTGTGACAGCCGAAGCCACAATCCGCTTGGCCCTTCAGTACCCATCAGCTACCTCCGGAGTCCCTTAAGCCAGCCAGGCTCAATAGGACTCTTTCTTCAGCTTGACAGCCTCCCTTACCCAGGGTGTCCACCGCCGAGTGCCTGTGCCACGACAGGCACAGACAACCTTGCAGCCACAGCTCTGGTTGGCCGCCTCAACAATGGAGGTCCAGAACATGGCCCATTCGAACAAGGTGTCACCAGCCTCTCCCAGGGATGTAGTCGAAGCTCTGCTGGATGTGGGCGTTTAAGATCTTTCTGACAGGTTCCTCTGCCAAACATTCCCAGCAATCCCTCAGCACACGTTTAGGCCTGCCAGGTCTGTCCGGCATCCTCCCCCGCCATCTGATCCAACTCACAACCAGGTGGTGATCAGTTGACAGCTCAGCACCTCTCTTCACCCGAGGTTCCAGAACATATGGCCGCAGGTCAGGCGATACGACTATAAAGTCAATCATCGAAATGTGGCCTAGGGTATCCTGATGTCAGGTTTACTTCTGGACACCCTTATGCTCAAACGTGGTGTTTGTTATGGATAAACTATGACGCGCTGAGCTGGGGGGCTATGAGTAATCCGACTCCTGCCCTACGCCTCTCACCCTGGGCAACTCCAGCACCCCTCGAGGAGATCGATTCCAGAGCCCATACTGTGTGTCAAGGTGAGCCCGGCGATATCCGGTACCTCCCAACCTCGCCCACCAGCTCAGGCTCCTCTTCCACCAGAGAGGTTTTATTCCAGGCGCCACCCTGCCTTGTGGAAATAGAATTTTACCATGAATTACATTTTTATTTTACATCGTCTTTTTATTTCAATCATGGTCCTCAAAACTGGGTCCTCAGGGCTCTTAATTGTTTGTCCAAAGCAGAGTCAGTCAGCAGTGAAGTAGCAGTGGAGACCTGATGGTTAATGGTGATTAATCAGGACACAGGATTCAGCCTCCACATTCAACACAATCTCGCTCTTCTCCAAAATATGTCTGAGAGGAGAACTTCGGTGAAGATACTACAGGTCAAAGAGCTCGGTCCAGATAAATACACACACACATGCACACACAAAAACCTATGTTGGTTATGCTATGATTGTGAGTAAGGTCCATAGAAATAATGATTACTGTAGCTAACTAACATTATACCTACATCTATCCTTAACCTCAGCAAAGTAAATCATTTCTCTGTTCTAGTGTTTCACAGTTTTAGTGAAAACAATAGAAGTTGATGACCACCAGAAGGTCATCACAATACCACAAAATGTGCCACACTAGAAATCATTGCCTTATTAGTGTTTCTGCTAATAAATCTATATTTCTCTAAACTAGTCTGTAATCTAATGATTCGTGTAACAAAAGCTTACATCTGAGCACAACAGAACTGTGATTTGTGATTATATTATTACTATTAGTCTGTCAATTCATACATTTATTTATTTTCAAATAAATATCAATTAAATATGACTGATTTTCACAGATCTTTGGTATCTTTCACCAGCCACCACTGAGCATACTCAAGAATGAGGTTAAACATGGTGGAGGTAGTTTTCCATAAATGTCAGAACCATGAATTCAGCAAATCCAGACATTGGTACAAGATCTAATGGGTTATACAACAAGAAAACTCCAAAAAAAAACATAATTTAAAAAGGTTTAAAAGAAACCAATTACACCTAAATAAAACAATTTTTCAATTTTTCATTTTTTTTTCATAATGTGGCTAATATAAAAAATATTAATGAAAGCAGTTAGAGGTCATGGGTCTTTTTAAACTACTCAAAAGTACACCTGTTTATTTAGCTTTTTGTCTTTGTTTTGTTATATTTGGGTCTGTGTTCTCCCTGTATCTCTGTGGGTGTCCTCTGGGTGTTCCACATAAATAGCTGAATGCTAGCTTTCTGCCATACGGTTTAGTTATTCTTTGGGTGGGAGCCTGTCATTTCCATCTGGTTTGTACAATTTGGAAAATTTTTAAGAGCAGCCTACTTTTTTTTTCTGACAAACACACTAATCCATTAGCACAGACATGCTTTGATTAGCATTACCATTGATTCTGACATTACTTATTATGGATGCAGTTATTGGAGAACAGAGAAAGTTATGCTTTTGTTAATTCAGTGAAAAAGTCTTGCTCTGCTTTAATGCGCTCTGCCTGTGGCCAAATCTGTTTTCTGGTCTTGGATTAAGTCTTCTGTGGCAGTGAATTACTGGCCCCATTAGGCTATGTATTTGAAGCATTTATTTTACTTTGTGCTTCACATAAAAAAGGAGCTTGGCAATAAAAGCACATTAAAGAAGACACAGTGCTGTGAGAAACCCAAATGCCCTCTGGCACTTTAGTTCTAAATAAGATTAGATTTAGTTTAAAGTGAAAGATTGTGTGCCGTGGACATGTTACATGTTCCACAGATTTTCTCAGTGAAAGTAGGTATGCATCCAAGAACAATCTTCTGCTTCAGTTACATATTGTTTGCTGAATTTAACATCTACAAGGGGCATATTCATTCATTCATTCATTCATTATCTGTAACCCTTATCCAGTTCAGGGTCGCGGTGGGTCCAGAGCCAACCTGGAATCATTGGGAGCAAGGCGGGAATACACCCTGGAGGGGGCGCCAGTCCTTCACAGGGCAACACACACACACTCATACCTAGAGACACTTTTAAGTCACCAATCCACATACCAACGTGTGTTTTTTGGACTGTGGGAGGAAACTGGAGCACCCGGAGGAAACCCACGCAGACACAGGGAGAACACACCAACTCCTCACAGACAGTCACCCGGAGGAAACCCACGCAGACACGGGGAGAACACACCAACTCCTCACAGACAGTCACCCGGAGTGGGAATCGAACCCACAACCTCCAACCTCCACAACCCTGGAGGGGGCACCAGTCCTTCACAGGGTACAAGGGGCATATTGTGACCCCTCTTCCACAAACTGACAAGTTCTGTGGTCTTTATAAATTGCCTGTGTCATGATTTGGTCATTTTCCCTCGTCCAAACAATCCTGTTCAAAACAACCTGTTTCAGCACTTGTTCCTTTGAATGATAATTAGCCACTGTTTACCCCAACCCTGAGCACACAGCAGTAAGGAGCGAGCAAGCATAAGTTGTTTCCTAGCCTTTTTTTTTGTTTGTTTTCCTTTCTTCTCCATTCTTGTTTTCACCGTATTTAGTCAGTACACATTTCCCTATACTTGTATATTTTGCTTGGTTTGACCTTGTCTTTACGCCCTCATATAAACATTGGTTCAGCGATGTGATTTGAGAGATTCAGTTTCTGTACTTGATATAATTAGTACAAAACCAGAACGGCTTGTTTCATCCCAGGTTTTCTGATTTAGGCAGCCCCCAGCTTCACAGTTTGGGAGATGGTGTCACTCACTCCTGTTTTGTGGTATTTAAACAGCATTCTGGGAAAGTGTGTTTGCGTAGTATTGCCTTGGGTTTCCATGCATCTTATTAAGCTGTTTCTTGGGTTTTTGAAGCTTGCATTCATGAATTTGAGCTTACTGTTTTGCCTAGCCCTTTAACATGGTTTGCTCTAATTAACTTACTACTTGTTTGCTATAGTTTTCTTACTGAGACCCTTTAGCAGGGCTTCATTCACACATCCACTTGCTCAGTGGCCTCCTGTTTCTGTTCCTTCTTTATAAAAGGCAGGGTTAAAGGAGAGTTCCAATACACTCAGGTATTCTCTCTGTGCATCACTGGCTCAGCAACGGCCAAGAAACGGCATACTGAAAGTGCTACAAATCTGAACAGCTGGAGTTACAAATTAGCTTCTGTGGTATTTCAAAGACTGAATAAAATGTACAGACAATTTAAACTTCAGGGCGGCACAGTGTAGCAGCAGGTAGTGTCGCAGTCACACAGCTCCAGGGACCTGGAGGTTGTGGGTTCAAGTCCCCCTCCAGGTGACTGTCCGTGAGGAGTGTGGTGTGTTCTCCCTGTGTCTGTGTGGGTTTCCTCCAGGTGACTGTCTGTGAGGAGTGTGGTGTGTTCTCCCTGTGTCTGTGTGGGTTTCCTCCGGGTGACTGTCTGTGAGGAGTGTGGTGTGTTCTCCCTGTGTCTGCGTGGGTTTCCTCCGGGTGACTGTCTGTGAGGAATGTGGTGTGTTCTTCCTGTGTCTGTGTGGGTTTCCTCCAGGTGACTGTCTGTGAGGAGTGTGGTGTGTTCTCCCTGTGTCTGCGTGGGTTTCCTCCGGGTGACTGTCTGTGAGGAGTGTGGTGTGTTCTTCCTGTGTCTGTGTGGGTTTCCTCCAGGTGACTCTCTGTGAGGAGTGTGGTGTGTTCTCCCTGTGTCTGCGTGGGTTTCCCCCGGGTGACTGTCTGTGAGGAGTGTGGTGTGTTCTCCCTGTGTCTGCGTGGGTTTCCTCCGGGTGACTGTCTGTGAGGAGTGTGGTGTGTTCTCCCTGTGTCTGCGTGGGTTTCCTCCGGGTGCTCCGGTTTCCTCCCACAATCAAAAAACACACGTTGGTAGGTGGATTGGTGACTCAAAAGTGTCCATAGGTGTGAGTGAACACATGAGTGTGTTTCACCCTGTGAAGGCACCCCCTCCAGGCTGTGTTCCTGCCTTGCACCCAATGATTCAGCGAAGGCTCCGGACCCACCGTGACCCTGAACTAGACAATGAATGAAAGAATGAATGAAGTGTGTTTGCTGTGAGAACAATAGTTCTCCAGAGTCATCCATGTTGCCTTTAAGACAGTTGTAAACTGGCCAAAACCATCTAGTTCGAAACACCTGACAATGGTGTTAGAATTCTACAATTTTTACAAGAGGGTTACACTTCATTTTTACTCCATCACAACTCCTCTTACGAAGCTCATTAAAGGATATGCCAAAAAACATGGTCTAACGAGACCAAGAGACTTGACGTTTTGAAAGCAGCATTCACAAAAGCTCTTACACTGAATTCTAAACCCATTTGTTCCTTTCACAGTCAAGGTGGGTACTTCTGAAATAGCTGGGAGCTGTTTTATCCCAACACAGTGGACCCTACCCAGAGGCCTTTTCTTGTGATTTTTACTCTCACAATCTTACTCCAGCTGAATGGAGCTACGGAAAATGGAAGTGAGTGCTTGTTGGTTAAACTATAGTTAGAAGAGTATGTTCTCTAAACTGATGTTCTCTAAGCTGATTTGAGGATCAAGAGTCTGTTCAATATTTCTGGCATACAACTGCAGATAGATGAGGAAACCAGTTTGGCTGTGGTGGGTGGGACAGTTCCAGAACAGTGCTTTCCTTAGAGGGATTACCTTCCAGAGGTTAATTTCGTGGGTGCACTTCTCAGTCAGCACAGGCCTTATAGGCGAACAGGAGACTTAACAAATTTTAGCAGAACATTATTGGTGAGAGAGTATGCATAAAATCAAAATGCAGAGGCCTTCAAAACCAGACCTTTGATCCAGGTTCTAGGCTGGATCAATATGCACATTGTAAAATGCCCAGATCGCTCCTAGCCAGCAAACTATGCGCAAGGTAAAATGCCCAAATCTCATCCAGCTGGAAAGCTCATGCCTTACCGGAATGTTCCTGGTCTTACAACACCATAGGCTTTGTTTCTGGTCTCACTTTATTAAACAGACAGATTCTTATAAGGGGGTCCAGTTCATATCCTTTACTTCCTTACCTTCAGCATTTCAGACCCCAGTGGCCTTATTTCAGCATGTGATTAGATTTTATGGTATTTTCAAAGTTATTCTTACAGAGGTGCACAATTCACTTCCTGGGTTTGGTCAGCTTTTTGCTGGGAATACACATTAGCCTTCCCTCTGGTTATTGCCCTCAGAGGGGTGGGAGCAGACCAGCACATTGACGAGGGTTTTCTGGTGCAGCAAGAAGTTTGTGGATTAACACAAGGGGCCTATCACACTCTATAGTCCTGTGGACAGCCGTATGGCTTCTGCAACACCATATTTCTCATACCTTATTTTATGTCCCTTCTCAAACCCGATGTCCCAGGTGCTTTGGACAAGGCTTCTTTTGGTGAGCTTCCTCCACAGCTGGAATTCCAGTGCACTTTGGTTTATGCTGTGTGTGAGCTGTTGGAATCCAGGAGATGTGTGGATTACAGTACCTATAGTGGACTTGGAGGGGTATGGCTCAGGAATCTTGACCCGGGCCAGCTCAAGTTCAGTCCTAGTGGGGGTGGTCCCTCTTGTGCCATAGCTCAGCAAACCTATGGCAATTTTCTACAGCATGGTACCTACACTTCTACTGTGTTTTTGGTACCTAGTACCTGTTTGTTTTCCGCTAGGCTGCCACAACTCCCACTGAAATCTAGTCGGTGTTGTTGATAATAACTATTATTAATGCGAACCGCAGGCTTTGAAACCACAGAAGCAGTTGAGGTAACATTTAAGTGTTATGTACACTTTGTGAATGTGCCTGCTGTATTTGTGTTTTGGGACTGAACACAGCTTAGCCCTGCATCAGCTCAGACAGATCAGGATTGGTTTTTCAATCCTTGTTGCCCCATCCAGCTGTTACAGTATTCTTTCATCAGTTGCCAATCCAGGGCATGTTGTACCTCTTCAAAAAACCAGGGCGTAATTTTCCAAGCTGCCACTGTGAGTTGGATAGAAACAAATGTGATCTCAACTGTAGCTTGAAGATTTTACAAATGGCTAATTTGTGCTGGATATCTGCATTTCATCCTGTAGAGTGAGAAGTATCTCAGGCTAATCACCGCTCGGCAAGGTTTACCCATGTTTTATTCCCTACTCTGCTTACCTGGAACCAGGTACTAAAAAAGTACCCAGCCTAATGGAAATGCAAAAAAGCTGAGTCGAGTGGAGTGGTGTTCTTATCATAGAGTGCAAAAGCACAAACAGAGGAGAACACTAACTGCCCACTTTTGTTAGCTGGCCACCACAAAGCATGGCTAGCTGAATTCACTCAGATGGTAAGCGAAGGAAAGGCATATAAGATGCTTGGAGCATCCAATTTCAAACATGTTTGCCACTTGACAAGAATGGAATGTTCTCAAACTTCTACAGGCATGATGGTCCTATCAATCCTTGGGGCGAGACAGCAGCTAGCTCAAACGTTCAAGGAGCAGATGGGCTTTGAGTGCTATTCTTATAATATTTGATCTTTCATCCCTCCATCTTCTGATGTGACAGCTTTTCTGAGTTTCACTAGGCACAGCTTTGACAGTGGATGCATAAGATGCCTTAGTTGTTATTTCACTTATGTTCTTTGATCTCCTTTCAATCCTTTGAACACAGCCTGCTCAGGATTCACCTTTCCCTTCGGAGACACTGTGCGGGCCTACTGAGGCAGTGCTGTAACGCTAAGCTTCTGTCTTGCTGCTTCACACTATTCATCATATATATCACTGAGCTTTAGAAAATGGGGGTTGATTCTTTCTCTCTCTCAGTCTGAGGCAGAGTAGCCTGAGGTCAGGTTCAGTGGCATTTGCAAGTAAGTGCTCCAGTCATCTAAAGAACTCGGACAGACATTCGCCAGACTGCTGGGATGACATTCTGCAAGCAAAATATGGGAGCACATAAGACTCTAGTATCCCAAATGAGCTTTCTAAAGCATCTGTATATCTAATCGTCTTTGCTTTTACTGCTTAAATGATGATATTTTGCATCCTGCTGTTCGGATATTCTCTCTCCCTGCTGGAAATGACTAATTCCATAATAGTCTTGCAGGGCTAGGTATGATCTCATGACTAGAATACACATTGGAGAACAACTTGTTAAACCTTGTAGTGGATCATGACTCTGTGGGGGTGGGGGTGGGGGTGGGGGAGTGATTTTTGACTTGTGAGGCCTCTAGGGAGAGAATGACTATAGCTACAAGAAAGCTAATGCTTCTAAGCTCTGAACTGATATTTCATGAAAGGCTATGGATATATTTCAACACTATTGTATAACAAAAGCTCCTAATGCTGTAGACTAGGGATGAGCGGTATCCACATTTTGTCATACCGCCATACAATCTCAAAATATTAGGACGATATGCAGTGTTGCCATGGGGTTGGTTGTGCACTGTGGGACAGCTGGAGCCTCATATCGGTGAGCACAAACTCAATTGAAGGGTTTTCTGAGTATCTGTGCTGTGCAGTTCAGCTCAGTACAGTAAAGTGCACACCGCCACATGTTTTGATGATTAACAACCCAAGGCATCAACCATATACAACCACGTCTGTTTCTTAATCAAGCGTACCATTCCACCTTAAATAGATGGGAGGGGGGATTATATATATATCCACCACAACCCTCAACAGGATTTAGCTGTTAAATAAAGTAATAATTGAACTTCAAAAATAAGTAAAGAGGATTTTAGTGTAAGACGATGTTTGTTATTATTCAGTTCAGTTGAATTGGATATAGAATGCTTTTTAAAACTGCTGTTATCACAATGTGCTGTCTTCTGGTCAGAGTTGTCCCACCCCGCTCCCCCAGCATCAGATTAGAGGCAATAGACTAATGTTCAGCTTGGTACAGAAACACCTACATTTGTGTGACGGAACACCATAAGAATCTATATCCGGGATGCTAGCGCCATCTGCTGAAATGGTTGTACTATTGCCGTTATTCAGATTGTTATGGATTAAATCCATATCTACAGTTTGTAGGTGCACTGACCATACAGTAACACTTTATTCCACAGTTCTACAATTGCAGACTGTAGCCCAATTGTTTCTCTGCATACTTTTTCACCTCCATTTCACCCTGCTCTTCAGGGACTCTGATGTAGTGGTGGTGTTTTAGTGTCTACTGCGCTGTTACGAGTGGATAAAGTATAAATGTTTCTCATTTTGCAAGTGCCCTGACTTTTTGTAGCATGTGCAGGCATCAGATTCAAAGTATGTGCAGAGTACAATTAAAAAATCGGTTAACATTGGAAACTTATTTATATCTTTATATCTTTTTTATTAGTATTTTTAAGTTAAATAAAGGTTGACTAGAATTAACAAAATCACATACTTGTTTCTACTGAGTGTTACAACATAAATATGTGTTGTTGTTTTTTTTTAAATAAATAATAATTGATACATTATAAATATTTATTAGTACAATTTGATTTCCGGTATCTTTTGAACCTGTCTCCACGCCAGTAGAGGGCAGTGTTGTTCTTGTGGTGGTCGTCAACCAAATTATTCCGGGTACGTTCACGTAACACATTGCTGCGCAGATATTCTGACAGTCTTGACTGGCTCTGTTCCACATCACACACTAGTGGACACGTAGGGCGCCGTACGAATGTAGTAAAAGAAAACACCGTCGTGTTGTGCACTACTTAGGGAATGGGGAGCTGCGTGAGATATGGGAATGTTTTGCAGCACTGAAGGCACCCATCGACAGATAATGTGGAAGTAGTAGGCTGTGTTGTTAGGAGAGGCCAGAATCTTCACTGGCTCTAAAGGTTTTTGATGATGGTAGCGGTATGTGACCTGTGCTGAGCGTGTCGTCTTCAGGTGGAAGATTCTGGAAGGTTGGTGTCTGCCATATTGTCTCATATTACTTCAAATAAAGTTTGTTTTCTGAGTCTGGCTAGTCAGGATATAATATATTGTGCTCATGGAATCAACACAGAGGATGTGAACCTGGGATTTAAGAAGTAAACATAATGCTTGACCTACTTTTATTTTATATTATTTTATTTTCATTTTTACTAACAGTATTTTCCTAAACGAAAATGACTCCTGCCAATGCTCAATTAGACATGGGTATAAGATTTTAAACGTATTAACAGTATATTAATTTACATTCAGGCTTCTGATTTTGAACGGTCTTTTAAACCTTATTCCTTCAATTAGTGAGAAATAACATGTTTTCTGACTATCAATAAACACAAGTTAGGAACTCAAATTCCACTGAATTTATTTGTCTGACACTTTCATAGAGATGGTGCTTAGCCTTTAAATAAATAGTCTTTAATAAATTCAGAGGAGAATAACATTGGGTTCTGAAATTACTTATATATTTGACAAAACGTTAAATAGAACTTTAGCAATTTATGGTCTGTTATTTTAGGTTTTTAGACATTATTTAAATGTCTTTTTTATTATTATTTTTATTTGTTCCATTGACCTCATGCATATTTTTCAAGAGATTGTACTGTGTTTAAGGATTCGAAGGGTTTTTTCACAATCAATTTCTTCATGTTGATTTTACGTTTCGTCACATTTGTCTGAAGAACCCACATCTGAACTTGATAAAAGTTTATTTCCCATTTTAAAAGAAATTAAAGCTCTGCGTGGACTAAACGAATCTGTCCAGAATTTAATAATTACTTCAGTGCATATCAGTGTGTGTGAGTGGTTAAAAATTCTTTACCTTGTGGATCATTGTATCAGAATCAGAATCAGAATCTCTTTATTTCGCCAGGTATGTTAAACATACTAGGAATTTGTCTTGGTGAGAGCAACACCTGTATGACATGTAACACAGACTGTTAACAAACATAACTCTAAAAGAGGTACAATAAACAATAAATAGACTAAAGAATACAGTTAAAGTACTAGGAAAAAAAAGAGTGTTAAGACATAAATTAGACAACATAAAATATAAATCTATACTGTACAGATATGAGTATGAATATAAATGTTTCCAAATATTCCTAAGGTAGGTTATATTATATATTGTTGTAGGAGTTACAGAAATAGAACTTCTGTACGGCTGTGCAAAATAGCAAAGTGCAAGTGAGTAAAGTGTCCTGTTCAGTGCAGTTAAGTCCAGTCGGTGTAGTTCAGTGGTTTGGAGACTCAGAGGTGTTCACTGTGGTTGAGGAGAGCTACAGCTCTGGGAAAGAAGCTGTTAGCATGTCGTGTTGTGCTGGTTTTGATGATCCTTAGTCTTCTACCAGAAGGGAGAGTCTGGAAGAGGTGATGTCCAGGATGTGAGGGGTCAAGCGTTTCCTCACCCTGCTGGTGTGGATCTCCTGAAGCATTGGCGGGTTACATCCAATGATCTTCTCTGCTGATCCGATGATGCGCTGGAGCCTTGCTCTTTCTTGTGAGGTAGAGGAACCAAACCAGGTGGTTATGGATGAGGTGATGATGGACTCGATGATCGCTGTGTAGAACTGGATCATCAGGGTCTGTGGCAGGTCAAGTTTCTTGAGCTGTCTCAAGAAGAACATTCTCTGCTGAGCTTTCTTGGTGATAGAGACGGTGTTCCTCTCCCACTTCAGGTCCCTGGATATGGTGGTGCCCAGGAACTTGAGTGACTCTACAGTGACTCTATATTGTTGTAGTGGTAGTAAGGAATGATTTATGATAATCAGATATATCTGATATTTAATATAGAATTCTGCAAAAATAACATGTAATCCACCTTCTAAACTCAACAGTAGTGACACTGTGTTTACATTGCTCGATAAAACCACTAATACATCACTAGACTCTGTAAAAAGAGTGTATTATGGGTGGAAGTTAAGTTAAAGTGATTCATTAGAATGCAGAAAATGTTGTGTTAAGCTTAGTGTATGTTTAGTTAACTGTCGCTACCTTGTAAAAATAAGATACGTAATTTATACCTCTAACATTTGATACCCTCATGGGAAAATTATGATTAAAACTTTTAAACACCCAGGCCACTAGGTGTCAGGTTACTGTCTGCTTCATACCGTGAAGAAGAGTCAGTGGAGGAAATTACACATTGCTCTTTTAAATCTGTTTGCTATTTTGTTTGTCCTGTAGTTGCCAGCCATGGTGTCCTACAAGAGACTGAACCCGGAGGAAGTGTGCTTTTCCAGTACTGCTATGATGGATCCTTCACTTGAGAGTTCTGGGGATACAGAGTTAATGGCAGAAGAAGAGCACCCCCTGCTGGACCGGAGACCACAGTGTTCTGCTACATGTGCTCTGATGACCCTGGGAGGGCTTGTTCTGGTGGTCCTTGGCGTCTGGCTGCTGGGAACTGTGCTGTGGCTCCATGGTCTACCTTCCACAGAACCCCACAAACCCCCAGCACCTGTGGCACCTTCAGGACAAAGCAGGGAGGGTCAAGGTGGGCCTCAGCCAGAGTCCTGCACCCTTATCCCAGAGGCTTGGAGGTTCGACTGCTACCCAGAGAGAGATGTTGTGGTAACCGAGGACATGTGCCGTAAAAGGAACTGCTGCTTTATTCAAGTATCAAAGGCACGGTCACCAGGGCAGAACGGAGTTCCTTGGTGCTTTTATCCTCCAGACTTTCCATCGTACGAGCTGGTGACTCTCAACGAGACGGAGGTGGGCTACAGGGGGACGCTGCGTCGTCTGCAGAAGACCTACTACCCTAATGACATAGAGGCTCTGCAGCTGGATGTGCTGTTTGAGTCTAACAGCAGGCTACGTGTGAAAGTGAGAATACATTTTATTAAAATAAACGTTCACTAAATGTTAAAAAACCCCTGTTAAGTTTATAATTTAAGTTCATATATCCTCTATAAATGATAAAACCATAAGAGCCAGATAATACGCCTTTCCTATGAGATAACACAGTTCTCTGGTGTCTTATTGGAACATCTCTAACATGCTTTACTCAAAATACCACAAAGATAGAGCACCACAGCATCATTCTCCCCCTGTCATAAGCCACAGTTTACCACAGCACAAGTGCACAGCGGAAAGGAGCAGAAACCCTCGCTTCTAGCCTTTTTGGCTTGGTTGTTTTCATTCTCCATCATCGTTTTCACCGTATTTCTCAGTTCATTTATTGATTATTCTGTTGTTTCGCGCTCTTAGGTGTAGAAGTATGTTTTAAAGTGTCTTCTTTTGATGTGTGTAGTGTATAATTATAATTTAAACAGTCTCCTGCTTTTGTCATTTTATGGTAACTATTAAAAATGACAATTGTCAGTTTATTCAAGAAAAAAGGGTTTGAAAATGGCAAATGAGAAGTATTTATTGATTACCGCATTTGTTATTAGTTCCTTCAAAGAAAATAATGTGCATTGATTTGTTCTTTTCTTGGGGATAATATTGTATTTAAAAGTACAGTTTTTGATTCATTCATTCTCAGTGCTGCAGTGGCACTAATGTGGTGGTAGTGTGTTAGTCAAACAATAGTTAAATGTTCAGAAATGTGTTATTTGTGGAGGATGTTTACTTAATTACACTGAGAAAAGCAGCAAGTCCTGTCATCAACCTTTGAGAACAACCCTGCATATGAATGTGGAACAGTAGCTAAACATCATCTAAAGATCACGCACATTTGTAGTACTTTTGCTTTTGTTAATATGACTGTAAACAGTGCTGATTTTTTGTTTTTGTATGATTTGGTTGTGTCTGGCACTGTGTGACATAGGCTACGTTCAAACAGTAGGGTGACCAGATCTGAGATGGTGAAAAAGAGGGCTGCCGTTGTGTGCTTAGCTGAACATGTGTGTGCTTTTAGGTCCTTTACACCTTTATTTGCTACACAAAACTTGGGAATTTCTTTTTTCATTCATCCGAGAACTTACATTTACGTTTTGGCATAGCTGCTCGAGATGAGGGTAGGTACATGAGCTTTACCTGACATAAACAAGGACTACTGATGTGCAGACTGACCAATTAAATGTTTACAGAGAAGGTTATCGACCAATAACGGTAGCTCTACAGTCAGACCGTCCAATCAGAAGATTTAGGGCTACTTCACCACACCCCCTTTTCACTCAAGCGAACCAATCGGAGTAGGGGAGGGCGGGACTAGTTTGTGAACGAAGTGCTTCTCGAAGTTCTATGTAAGCTCTAGAAAAACTAAATCCTGGACGTTTGTGAAACTCTGCCCGGACTTTTAAAAAAAAATGTCTAAAAAAGAGGACATGTCCGGGTAAAAGAGGACGTCTGGTCACCCTGTCATACAGTTCATCTGATCTGTTTCTTCATATGTGACACAGATATGTTGTTTGTGTGGCTGTGTGAACAGCAAAAGTTGCATTGACTGATGTTTTTAAAATCATCTTTGGGCCACTTTCATATGTGGTATTAAAACCCGATCCATATCCGATCTGTGGCAATATGACTGTGCCTGAATGGTCAGATCAGTAATCATGTGACTTTTATGTTACTCAATGGCCTGTGGCCTCAGCTCCAAAGCATTTTCATTTTAATCTGAGATGTTTAGGACATGGAACCGGCCTGGTCAAAGCATTTCTTGTTTTTGTTGAAAAATGTATGAAACTTCTTAATCCCGGTTCCTGCCACTCATTTATGAGAAAATTAACTTGTAGAAACTAGTATTAAGTGTTTTTATAAAAGAAGAACTAATTTCTTAGTAGTTCTTTATCAATTTTGAATAGTTCATGTCAGTATGAATGCTGCTCACATTTATATAAACAGTGGGAACAGCACAACAACAACATAATAAAGATTTGAAAATCAGATTTGGGCCACTTTTACCTGCTGTGTGACTGTAGCCACTATGTCATCTCAAAGTATACACAGATCTAAGGCTTCGAAAGGTTTGCTAATATTGTAGCTATGTGCTATACCGTTAGCAACACCAGTATGTCATCTAATGTCTAAAACCACAAAAGGAAATCTGTTTGAGATTACCTAACAACCTGAAATGAGTTTAAGGAAGTGTGAGAGTTTGGTTTTGCAGTCAGCAGAATGCTAATTTGTTTACGTAAGTTTTCACTACTTCTTAGCTAGCATACATTAGCAACACTGCAGAGTGAAGGGTAACAGACTCCAGATACTAATATGTATGGCTGAACTATTAGGCCTGTGTTTGTCGTAGGAGGGGGTGAATTAGATTCCTAAATGTTGTTGTTTTCCCTCCTTTTCCTCAGATAACAGACCCAGTACAGCAGAGGTATGAAGTTCCCATAGATGTTCCTGTGGTAAAAGAACGGGCTCCAAACCCCTTGTACACTGTGGAGTTCATCAAGCAACCATTCGGGCTTATTGTCAAGAGGACACAAAATGGCGCAGTGCTGTGAGTGTATATAAGAAAAGGGGGTGAATATATCTTGCCTCAGTACTGAAACACAGGGTGTTTTGTGTTTAACTGAAACTCAAACAGCTCCTAACTCCCTATATAATGAATTATGTATGTCATAAAACTACAATATTTACATTCAGATATCAGTAGATTTCAGACTACTCCTACATATGAATAATTATAAATAAATATAAATGATGTCATATTTGTAATACTGTATAATGGTTATGACTTGTGCAGTGCACTACATAGTGATACGGGATTAAACCACTGTTTCTCCCATGTTTTGTGTGTTGAGGTCTCTCTTAAAGAGGTACATTGGCCCCCTAATGGACTGATGTGAAAATGCAGCCGTTTTCATTTTCGTCTGAACAGGGATGTTTTCAAAAACAGAAAGCGGAAAATCTCTGTTTTTCAAAACGGAGGTTCTTGTGGGCGGGGCCTAATGGTTCTGTTATTTTTCCAAAGGCTGAACACTACAGTGGCACCACTCTTCTATGCGGATCAGTTTCTACAAATGTCCACATCTTTAAGATCGAATTTTGTTTATGGCCTGGGTGAACATCGCTCCAACTTCCTGCATGACGTGCAGTGGAACACGCTGACCATGTGGGCTCGGGACGCAGCGCCTGTGGTAATAATGCTGTTTTATTTAAACTTTGTTGTTTACATACATGTTTTTGTTAAAACACAATACTAATTACTAATGTAATGTAAATTAATCTAGTATTGATTTGGAAAAAATACATATATAAATGTTCACTTGTAGTAAGTAAATTTTTATTTAAATTATATACACATTTATAATTTTCCCTCTCTTTGTCACTTTTTTACCGTAGGAGCTCACAAACCTTTATGGCGTTCATCCATTTTATCTTCTCATGGAACCCGATGGCCTGTCGCATGGGTCTTTCTTACTCAACAGCAATGCTATGGGTGGGTTAACAGCTGAATGCACACAACCTAACAGCTTGAACTGTTTGTGATTGCATTAAAGCAACACTAAGTAGAATTTGTACCTAAAATTACAGCTTAAAAATTATTGTGAGGTTTCACTGGCCTGTAAAAGGGAGAATAGAGCCTCTCTCTTTTCTACTCCAGGCTCAGTACTGAAGAAACTGCACTAGGTAACTTTTGGAGGAGGGTAGGAAACAAAGAAAGAGCAGTGTATAAACAGAAAGAAGGTATGAATGAAGAATAAAATCAAGTTTTGAGTGTGTTAAGAAGGAACTTGTTTGCCAAAAGTTGACTGGAATATTATCCCAAGGATAAAGGAGCTTTATATGAAAAGGCTATTTCCCCTGCAGTAAATTAAGCAAATATTCAGTTAAATCAGTATTTATTTCAATATTTGATGACGATGATCTGTGAATGGTTAAGTGCCTAGCATTCATAGCACAGTTAATCTTCAACACATTTTATTACAACCTTGTTTTCTTAGTGTAGAGCCTAAATCACTACTGAGTGTTAGAGTATTAATTTAGTATATCATTTCTCAACCTCAAGTCAGCCCAATGTTTTGCTTGAGAATGAAATGCATTTTTGGCTGCATCCGCAGTGTCCAATCATATCACAAATGTACCATCCAGCTCCGTCGAAACTGCACAGAAGACAGAAGAGAATGTTAAAATAGTCTGACTTTATTCTCAAAATATTCGTACTTTATTTCTTGAAATATTCTCAATTTATTTTTGGACTCAGGGTCGTGGCCTCAGGTCCAGCTGGTCCAAACTTCTTGGTTTGGAGCTTAGCAGCCAGATGGCATCTCATTTGAGAAAGGCTGGTTTATCACTAGGTGGGAAGATTTTACTGGGCCATATATACACTAGAATGGTCACAGGTACACTATGTGCCTCTTTCATGCATCTGCACCACTATCAGTCATGAACTTTATACCACAAATACTGTAACATATCTTGTGCTTCATAATGAAAGTAAGCAGTAAAGGAAGTACAGTAACTGAGGCCTGATTTACAGTCGAGTTTTGCCAAAGTCTGCAGTCAGGAGGCTTTTTGCACATGATTGTTAGCACGTACTACTGAAAAATATCACTGTAAGCTAATTACAGTGCTCAAAAAGAAGAAGTGAGACCTGCTTTGGTCACTTACATTTGAGCATAATGACATTTTCCACCACATTGTTGAGTTCTGGTATTTGCACTGATTCTGAGGGGTAATTTTTTAAAACTATTTTAGCAGTTTTAGCCCCTCTGAAGCCGATTTACTGACATCTCCATCTCACGTATAGCCGTTTGTGCTATAACTTATTTTTATATACACTATATGACCTTGTGGATATCTGCTCATTCAAACTTTCAGTGTTAGGTATGGCGTCAGCAAAGCTATACTGGCAATTCAAGTGTTCTGCAAATACATGATAAACTAATTAGCCATGCAGATGAGTTAGCATTCCTAGTGTAAAGTTTCTTAAATCAGAGGCTCTACCTATCTTAAAGGTTCTTAAAAGCAACGTCCATAATTGTGGGGGAACTGCTGCTCTGCTCTGTGTCTTTTAATGAGGCTTTATATGTGGCTGAAGTTTAACTTTTGGTTTGTTTACTTTCATGCTGTTAGCGCACTCATGAATTTAGAGACAGTTCCGCCTTAAATAATCAAAAACAGCAAAAATAAGTCGATATTAGCCACCTATCTAGCAGTAATAGAGCATTAGCCTCATCTTGGTTCATGCGTTTTAATGTTTGAAGGTCTCTCCACTGTCTAATTACTTCCTGATGCCTTGCATACCGCCACCAGAGAGCTTAGCACATTGGGCCAAGACCTTTTCTTTTTTTTAACCATTTTAAGACACTGGGGCTTCGTAAACACATTAGACCTGTTTCCTGCATACTAACAAACTGGAGTGCTAGCAAATGCTGAAAAAACATCCATAAAATTTTATAAAAAGTGTGAAAAACTACTTTAAAATTTTCATTCCACCTTAAATGGTGGAACAGTAACACTGTGGTGCCTAAGCATAAAAATGTAACTACTGCACCATTGAAGGTAGAACTGGGAATTTTAATTAAAAATGTGTTCAGTATTAAGCCGAATATAGCATATTTATTTACGTTATGCTTTACCCTTGTCACAGCTATGGAAATTCTGTCTGGGGGCTTTTCTGCTTCTCTTGTGTCTCTGTACTCAGTGTGTCTAGTGGGATGTTGTTTTTATGGTGGTTTTCAACCTGTCGTACCTCTTGGTCATTGTACTGCATAAACAGTCTGTATAAATATCTTTTGTTTATAATATTCTATATGGAAATATTGAAGTATTTCCAAACCGAGTTATCACTTTGTTGCTATTTTTTTTATTTCTCTTTTTGTTAGAGCTTATCAAACCTCATGAAAATTAAAATTATTTTATGTAGTATATTGTACATCTAGAGCCACATAATTCATGCTTTACAAACGTGTACTTTTTAAAATGCTTTTCTTTTCATTTATTTATTTCTTTTGTTATTTAGATGTGGTTCTTCAGCCGGCCCCTGCACTCACATGGCGCACGATTGGGGGAATCCTGGACTTGTACCTTTTTCTTGGCCCTGATCCCAGCTCTGTGGTCGGGGAGTATCTAGAGGTTGTAGGTCAGTTTTACTCATGGAACTCACTCGCCTTTTAGTAGATCACTCCTCAAGGGGTGCAATCCCATCATTGTCACTGTGTCCATGTGTGATTCATCAAACCGTTTTTGTGTTGATCACTAATTAGGAAAGCCAGCTATGCCTTCGTACTGGGCCCTGGGATATCATCTCTGTCGGTGGGGCTACGAATCCAGTTCCAAAACGTGGGATGTTGTGAAAGCGATGAGGAACTATGGGATCCCTCAGGTACAGATGTTGTGTTTGATTTTCCACACAATTTATTTGTGTTCAAAGAAAGCAAAGGAGATTGTTATAAGGTAGTGTTACTTTACTAAAACCAAATACACTAGTTCTAAAGTGGTTCTAAGCTCTCATTCACAAGACATTCAGAATTATTCCAGGAAGTAATAGTAGTGAAAGTCAGTCAGACTAATTTTTCTTTACAATGGTCCATTTATCACTGTGGAGGATATGTGCTAAGTTTCACTAATAAACTTGGCATACAAAGTAAGGAAATATATGTTTGGTAGACTCTTTCTTTGTTGTAAGAATGCTTCTTGGCAATGAGTCTTATACAGCTGAAAAGCCTGATAATTTCCCTTTTCAATGGTGCTGTTTCAACACAGCTTCAAACTTCAATCATCCAGTCACCAAACACCAAACGAGTCAATGGCAGAATAAGCTGTTTGACTCTGGCAGAGAGGATGTGGCAAATTTTTCATGGGAAATTAACAGGCTCCAATGGTATAAGGTTCATTGTTAAGAAGCATTGTTACCACAAAGAAATAATCTACCAAACACACATTTCCTTACTTTTTGTGCTATGTTTAGTTTTGGTATGATGCCACAACACAATAAGTAGGTTACTGTGTCTTGTGGACTTTTAGTACTGTGTTTATTGCCCTGACTTTTATAAGATGCATTCATTTTTTTGTGTTATCAGGAATGTTGTGATAAACGAGGGCTTAGATAAGCCTTTTATGGTGTTTTCAAAGATGACCCAGAAGAAAGCTGCATATCCTCTTTTTAGAAAAAAATGACAGAAATTACAAGTATTTTGCTGGCGTAACTAATGTCACACTTACCTGATAAAGAAAACATTTATAACACAATACAGCACATACATTCAGCCATTAAAAACAACAGTAAACATGATAAAGTCTCCAAGTACCAGAGAGCAAGAGAAGACAACATTGCGTTTTTACTCCCCCCCCCTCCCACACTCCTCGAGTAGATGCCCTACATATTCCTCTTGACATCTGAGCTCTTAATCTCTGTGGCTCTCTTGCAAAATATTATTATTCACACGGAATCTCTTGAATTACTCAAGCTTCCTCGTGATGGCTTAAGAGTGAAGTCCACTGATACATTGCTATAAACTGGAAAGTCAGTAACACAGTATGAGTCACAAGTGCAGTGACAATCAGGAATGTTTTTGTTGATTTTTATTTCAATGACTATATCACATTCCCACAAAGTACAAATGTATGTATGGCTGTTCATAAATAAATAAATAAGTTGTATATTAAAAATAAAACGTATTGAATAATAATTTGTTTTTAGGACGTACAATGGAATGACATTGATTACATGGACCGTGCCCTAGACTTCACCTATGACCCTGGGAATTTCTCCACCCTGCCTGACCTCGTCAAAGACCTTCACCTACACAACCAGCGCTACGTCATGATTCTGGTAATAAATACAAATAAAAATGTTCAATAAATAAAGACAGATAAATATTGCAGCTGTTGGGGTTTGATTATTGCACTTTTGAAAATGCCGTATACATAATTTAATTGTCAGATCTTTTATTTATAAATGTGTGTGTATATATATGTTTATATGTGTATTATTTTTACATATATTTAATTTTTTTAAAACATATTTATTTTTATTCCAAATTTTTGCCTTGTCTGTTGTGTTCAGGATCCTGGAATTAGCAGTAATCAGCCATCAGGGTCCTACATGCCTTTTGATGAGGGAATAAAGCAGGGTATCTTCATCAAGAACTCCAGTGGGGAGGTGCTCATCGGCCAGGTGAGCAATGCAGGTTATATGTTAGGGCATCACTATCTGAAGACCATAAATGGATCATTATATAAACTAATATATATATTTCTTCCATGTTTCATATATCAAATCATTAGCACATGGCTTTAGAAATGCTGCATGATTTCTTGTATAAAATATGTTTTCAGGAGAGTACACATACAAACAGTGTTGAGAAGTATACAGTTGTATGTAAACATTTAGACAACCTCGGACCAATGACCTGTTTTGTTTACATTTAAGTAGGTAAACATGCCTTTATTTTTATTACACAGAGTTACAAAGAATTTGAGCCTCTGCATTTAACAGTCCCAGTCACTGAATTTAGTCCATGGCTCGGCTTCGCTACTACAGGGCACACACTTAAAAAAGGGAATTTTATATTAATATTAAACTGTTAATAAACAATACATAACATTTTATATTTGAACACATTGCACTGTTTTCCGCAAATAAACCTGTCATAATGTTTAAAGGCAGGTTTTTCTACCTGTCTGTTTATTAAGTCACACATTTGATCACAATCCAATCCAATATCAAACAACTTCCAAAAATTCAATTAGTTCTTTGAATTAAATGAGTGACAGTTGGATTTTGTTTCCTCAGGTCTGGCCTGGACTCACAGCATTTCCAGACTTTTCCAACCCAGACACGCACGAGTGGTGGTACCAGAACCTGAAGACGTTACACGAGAAAGTTCCTTTTGATGGGTTATGGATTGTGAGTGAAGACGTTGTACTTTTTCTATGACCTCGTCCATATCAGAACTTCCATTACTTTTGTTTTTGTGCTCTGTTTACACTTACCTGCGTTTTCTGAGTATATCCTGCCTCTGTTATAGGACATGAATGAACCATCTAATTTCTTTGATGGGTCTGTCAGTGGCTGCCCTGATAATGATTGGGAGAATCCTCCTTATACACCAGGTATAACTTCATTCCGTACAATATGTATGATGTTGTTTATATACTTTTCCTCTGCTGTGACAATGTGCTCAAACTCAATATAAGCTGGGATTTATACCCTAGCCTATTTTGTCTTGAGAAACCACCCATTATTACAGTGGATTCTGATAGGGAGCAACAATGTCTGTCTGTTTTGGACAATCATATGAGAACAGTGGGTTTAATTTAACTAGCAATGGCCACATCACTGCTCAAGGCTGTATTTTCCAGTGATCTGAGACTGGAAAGTAGTAGACTGAGCAGTAGTAGTAGTAGTAGTATGCTGCTAAGTATTAATTTAGGAAACAATACTAATATTTGACTGGCTACATAAAGATGTCTACTCAGGATTTTCAGCCCTGTTTCAAACTGTGTATATAAATTCAACAGGGATGTTTTTTTAATGTTTATCTTCTCTGTACAGGTGTTCTAGGTGGCAGTCTGAGGGCTAAGACAGTCTGTGCATCTGCACGCCAGAAAATCACATCTCACTACAACATACACAGCTTATATGGACTCATGGAAGCCAAGGCTTCAGCAAGGTAGCATACAGAAATGTTGTGTGCAGAAACAGACCTGAATATGGGATTTTTCTCTACATTTTAGTGCACAATTTCCCTGTATGTGCTGACGTAGAAACGTTAATTTGGTGTATGTAAGATTTTCCATTGAATTTCCAAAATTATTATTTTTTTATTTCAGTCATTTTAAAGGTCTACTTTGTAAAAAAATAAATAATTATCAATATCATTTATGAATAAGTACAAAGGTATCAATACTTTATTTGGGTAGGAGTTTCAGGGTTTCCTGTAGTGTTTTACAGTTAGGGCGGCTGCCTTGACAACGTCGTCCGCCCCCTCCCCTCACCCCCACAATTTCATTTGTGCAGTTCGTTCAGATTCTTATCGAGGCCTCCGATGTGTTTGCACTTGGCTTTCTGTTTTGTCCAATAATCCATGATTAATCAGTCCATTGAAGAGAACACTCAATACTAAGAGCTCTTTTAAAGTTCCAAAATACTTTGTGACTCGTTTAATGTGTTATTCCTTGGTTTTCAGTCACAAACGCGCATTCTGAAGTATAATCCAGAGTTTAAGGCGAGCTCTGTGTACACGAGGTCAGACCATGTGCAACCCATGTTTGTAAACAATGTTTTGAATCATTGATTTGAATTTGCACTTGATTCGTGAACCAATTCACTCAATGAGTCGACTCTACATTCAGGCCGTCATTTAAATTCCTCAAACCGTCCAAGCACCACACAAGGCAAATAATTCACGAAATATCAGTGGATTTTTATAACACAGAACAATGACTCGATTTGTTTCTTGAGCTCTGATTCCCAACGTGAGCCCCACCCCACCCCACTCCAGTCAGCAAAGGTACCACCTCGATTAACGGATTTACTACGGGGAAACCCTGGGTTTAGGCTGCTTACCTGTGCTCACAGTTTGTGCATGTGTGTGCGCTTTGGTTTCAGTGCATTGAAGAAGATCTTGAAGAAGCGTCCGTTTGTGATTTCTCGCTCCACTTTTCCCAGCCAAGGAATGTATTCTGGTCACTGGCTCGGGGACAACAGGAGCCAATGGAAAGATTTATACATGTCCATTCCAGGTATCCATACTCAAAAGAATCAATAAATAAAATGTTAGTTGAATAACATTTTCATGATAATTATGACACATTTGTTGCATCATGAAAGGTTAATTCAAACTGGGCAATATGTTTTAATATAAATAAATATATATATATATACTCACTAAATACTCATACAGCGTTCAAATCTCCATGTAAATAAATTATAAGACGAGGTCTATGAAACTGCAAATGTAAATTGAATTTGGAATTTTTCAAACTTGCGTATATGAGTGGGGAATTTAAATAAAAATGTAGGGGTACACTGACGTTTTGCTTATTATATTTTTCGCTTTAATTTTGATATTGATATTTGTCCATAGTCTCCCAATAAATCACAAACATTTAAAAAAAGGTGGCGCAGCAGACAGTGTAGCAGTCACACAGCTCCAGGGACCTCTCAGGGTGGGAGGCCTGTATAATGAGTGGAATTGCTATTGAATATATATTTTCACTTAAAAGAACAGTAGGCTGTTCCTTGTGATGCTTCACTGACCTGTAATAGGGATAATAGAAGCTCTGGCTTTGCTAATCCAGGTTCAGCACTGCAGAAACTGTACTTTGTAACTTTGGGATGAGGCTAGGAAACCAGAACCTGGCTGATTTCAGGACAGTGCTGTAAAAACACTCTGCAACTGTAGGGGGAGCCCAGGAGCAAAATACTGAATCTTAATTGGTGTTTTTATTTGTTTACATAAAAATCAACGTCTGTATAAAGTTTACTGCCTTGGCATTTAACTGTTGGCACATTTCGTTTGTGTTAAGGAAAAGAATGTATTCTAATTAATTGTATGGGAATGGAAATATTGTAAATATAATATTTATTGCTACTGTGTTTATTCTGATTTTGTTTGCTTAACTGTCTTTATCCAGGGATGCTGACTTTTAACCTTCTGGGCATTCCTCTGGTGGGAGCAGACATCTGTGGCTTTTCAGAGGATACCACTGAGGAGCTCTGTGTGCGGTGGACTCAGCTGGGGGCCTTCTACCCCTTCACCAGAAACCACAACACTAAGGACTCTAAGGTGTGTGGGAATCTGTGTTAGAGGAGTACTATCTGACCATTCACACATCACAGTCATGTAGTGTGGAACAGACCCAGCAGAGCTATTAGAGTATTTACACTGTCACAACTGTTCTTAGCCAAACTATTCTCAGCAAAATTATCCAGCCTTCAACGACCTTGTCTTCTAGTTCTTTAAAATATGTAATATGTGAGAAGGTGGCAAAAAAAAAAAAAAAAATTTCTTCACATAATTATTGTAGCTGATAGTATAAAGTTTAATGGTAACTCAGTGAGTATGATACACGTTCATAATACTTGTGCTGCAACTGCCAGATATTTCTCTCCTATGAGAAGCTGCCGAGCTTATTCTTGAACTTGAACAGTATATTTAATCGCTAAATGCCTCATCCAGCTCCTACATACTTGAGAAATCCTGGGATATGACGGAGTATTCTCCAAACACGTCTATTCTTATGCGATTAATATAACCTGGGGTTATTTTTACTTATCATTTTACAGTAGATTAAAGGCTAAGGAATCTTTCTAGCGGGAGCTTTGAAATGTCTTTTTGGACAGTAATAAAACTACTGAGATACTTTGGTAATAATTGTTTTACCTCATGTCCACAGGTAAAACTAATCCTGTATGAAAAGGGCTTACCACTGTCACTCTCTTGCTTGTAGTAATCTCACTCTTTCATATGCATTCTCTCTCATTCTCATAGTGATAGAAACCAGACTAAACGTACACCTAAACTTTTTAGCTCAATTCTATGTTCTCTCGTAACGTTTTTTGTCTAATCCTTTTTACTATGTTTTCTTCAGGCTCAAGATCCCACTGTGTTCAGTTCAGCTGCTCGCACAGCAATGAAGGAAGCTCTTCTTCTCCGTTATTCCTTCTTTCCTTTCTTCTACACTCTCTTCCATCACGCACACCTGAATGGACACACTGTTGCCAGACCCCTGTTTTTCGAGTAAGATGCTTATGTTTTATCACCACGAATTTAGACATGTGCAATTATATAGGTTTTAATAATAATAACAAATGAGAAGTATTGTTGATTTTGTAAGTGAAAATAAGTAAAACCCACTATAAAGAGAGCAAACTTAAATATAGGTTTTCTCTGCATATTTTACTGTGTAGTTTCTGGCTGTTACAGAGTTTTACAGTTATTGTTAAAAAGTACTGTCTAAATGAACACATTAACGCACTCGGGAATTCAAAACGTTTAATTTTTGGCGCTAATAGTTTTACCAAATTTTACCACTCAATCACTCTTTTTACAGAGTGTGTACAAAAAGTGATGCCTTTTTATTGTAGTACAGTAAACACGGCGTCGCTGTTTTTGAGTTCAAGTGGTAGATTAAATTTTATTTATGCTGAAACCCACAGACACACACAGAGAGCTATTTCCTTTTTTTAAACACCAGCAGCTCTTAATTTTCTCGATTAAAACTTCTGTTTCCGATGCTAAAGCCCTCCCTGAAACTTTTTACTCCACAAATTTAGAGAGACTAATTCACAACCAAAAATCAATAATAATAACAATATAATAAAGAGGTTTCGCCAGTTTGTCGTGTGTGTATATATATATATATATATATATATATATATATATATATAGCTAGTAAACAACTGTATGTTTAAAATCTGTGTCCTATGTAGAGGATGTATATGCATTTTCATGAAAATCAAGAAAGTAAGTCTTTGAATGCACTTCACAGTTTGTGTTGAGTAGAACGGTATATAATTAAAATAAATAGGAGATGGTCAACAGTATTACACAAACGTGGCACGTGGTATAAACGTTTGTTTGATAAATGTTTCCATAAGATGCATATGAATATTAATATTTAGTCCATTGTGTACTAAGAGTGTGTGTGTGTATGTATAACTATACACTTACCCTTTTTGCTTCTGTTATGTTTCAGGTTCCCCACAGATCAGAAAACATACAGCATTGATAAACAGTTCCTGTTGGGGAAGAGTTTGTTGGTGACGCCAGTTTTGCAATCTGGTGTGAATTATGTCGCTGGTTATTTTCCACGCGGTCTGTGGTATGACTTCCACACGGTGAGATGTGTTTAGTTTTATAATAAACAATTATTTAACAGAGAAATGTGAACCAAAAAGACAGATTGCATCTGATTATAGGGAGAGCAGTTTAGGGAAACACAAGTTTTCCACACTGACAGGGGTTTGGTTCCCTGTTTTGGCTGCGGTTTTAGTTGATCCCTGATCAAATGACTGACATCCTTTTCGCAGCCCTATGCAGCACCCCCTGCTGATCAGAGTTGTTATATAGATTGGGAATAAGCGATCATATTTAGAGCAAGTACAGTCATTTTTATTACCAGACGGCTTCTTGTTCCACTTGCATGTCTATGTTGCATTTTCACAGTTGAGTGTGTGAGGCACTTCTCGCTGAAAGCCGTAGTTAGTGACTTCAAAAAATATTGGATTCTAAAGCTTAATTACACATTATTTACTGAGGTTTATTCCCAGAAACAAATCAAAAAGGCCAATCCAGTGGATGATTGGTATCACAATACATTTCAGCACCTCCTACATAAAACACCTTTCTGTGTCCGATGACTCTGTTAACGATGAAGTTCTAGAAGATAAATGAATGAAGAAATGTAATTTATTAAACACTTTTTTATATATTTGATTTTTAGTATTAAACCCAGCAAATACATAGAAATTATGCCCTAACATTTGCATTACTGAAATATTTAAATGAGCAGCATTCCCTCCAACTATTTTCTTCATATCATATCATATATAACATAATACTCCATAAGTGTCCTGCAGTTTATAAACTAAACTAACAAACTGTCTACTATTTTTGTTGGAATAAAATGTAAAATATGGACATATTGAAAATGTGTACATATTTTATGCTGTTTCAAGCACATCATTTGACCAGGGTAAGGTAGTAGTTATTGCTTAAGGTTAAATTTAGAGCATGTATTCACAAAATGAAGGTAATCTGTGCAATATCCACTGAAACCATGGAGACGAAACTGAATGTTTGTGTGTGCGCTTGTTACAGGGTGACTCTCTGCTCAGCAAGGGTGAAATGATCAAGCTTAATGCTCCTCTGGATAAAATTAACTTGCATTTCCGAGAAGGATCTGTCTTTCCTCTACAGGTAAGAGGAATCACTGGCTGATTCCAATAACTTTACTTATTACATTAAAGGGTCTTTCTGTAATCAGTTTTAAAGGAGCAGTAGGTTACTTTTACCAGCCGCTTCTGTTCAGCTGTGTAAGTAGAGAGTCTTGGACTGTCCAAGTGCAGATTAGAAAACTAAGACTACTACACTCAGTGCACTAGTTTGACAGGGAGATGTGAATCTTGTAGCTGAAAGTAAACGGTTATGTAATCTGACATACGACAAAGAGGCATTTGAGATTCAGCCTTGATTTCGCTACAATATGGAAACATTGCAAAAAATCTCACATTTTCAGACAATAACTTTATTCAGCTTGGTGTGTTCTCCCTGTGTCCACGTGGGTTTCCTCCGGGTGACTGTCTGTGAGGAGTGTGGTGTGTTCTCCCTGTGTCTGCATGGGTTTCCTCCGGGTGACTGTCTGTGAGGAGTGTGGTGTGTTCTCCCTGTGTCTGCGTGGGTTTCCTCCGGGTGACTGTCTGTGAGGAGTGTGGTGTGTTCTCCCTGTGTCTGCGTGGGTTTCCTCTGGGTGACTGTCTGTGAGGAGTGTAGTGTTCTCCCTGTGTCCGCGTGGGTTTCCTCCGGGTGACTGTCTGTGAGGAGTGTGGTGTGTTCTCCCTGTGTCTGTGTGGGTTTACTCCAGATGACTGTCTGTGAGGAGTGTGGTGTGTTCTCCCTGTGTCCGCGTGGGTTTCCTCCTGGTGACTGTCTTTGAGGAGTGTGGTGTGTTCTCCCCGTGTCCGCGTGGGTTTCCTCTGGGTGCTCCGTTTTCCTCCCACAGTCCAAAAACACATTGGTAGGTGGATTGGCGACTCAAAAGTGTCCGTCAGTGTGAATGTGTGTGTGTGTTGCCCTGTGAAGGACTGGCGCCCCCTCCAGGGTGTGTTCCTGCCTTGCGCCCAATGATTCCAGGTAGGCTCTGGACCCACCGCGACCCTGAACTGGATAAGTGCTTACAGATAAAGATGAGATGAATGAACTTTATTCAGCTTGAAGACATTCTCAGAGAGCAGGGGCAGGGTGATCAAATTATTTACCGTGTAAACAGAGTGAACAGAATTAGATAAATGAATATATATGGCTTGTGCTTGTAGTCTCTTACAGAAACAAAACATCTGTGAGATAAGTGTTACTGAAGCTTGTATATGATCTATGTATGAACAGCTCTCACAGATTCTGTCATGAGAGATTCTATGACAAATATGCTACTAGGGCTAACAGAGTATATGTCAAGTCAAGTGGATTTTATTGTCATTTTAACTGTATACAATGAACTCACACAGGACAAAAGTGCACAAGTGCAACACAATGGGATCCTTTATCTCACTCAAGAGGGCATCTGTGAATTTGTAGAGGCCCTGTGTATGAGGTTAATATACACTTTGTCCACAAAATGGCGACCACAGCATTTTTATCATGAGACGGAAATGGAAGGATAACACAAATAATTATTACCGGATAAAATGATTAATTGCTCATTTGGGTTTTTGGTTACTCAAATTATGTGTTTAAAACTTATAAAATAAAAGCTTTGTTTGTGTAGGCTTCTTAATTTTCACTCTATATTGTGTTTATGTTTGTGCTTCAGAGACCAAACACCACTTTGTGGGTCAGCAGTGGTCAGCCATTGCATTTGATAGTGTGCTTGACTGAGGAGGGCTTGGCAGAGGGTGACGTTTTCTGGGATGATGGGGAGACCCTCGACACCTTTGAGAGTAATCAGTACGCCTACATCACCTTCAGACTGAAACAGGTACTGGGAATTCATATCTGTACAGGGTTTTGTTTTAGTTTTGTGTTACACATGGTCAATCAGTTACACAGTTAAATAATCCACATTAAGTAAGAGTTTAGAGTCTGTAATAATCACCTGTGTGAATGGCTGGTCTTTCCCTGCTGCTGGATTTCGTAGACAGAACTCTGTAAAGAGAACTCTAGCATCTCTAGAGACTATTTTTACTGGTAATTTACTTGCGTTTTACTCATGATTTTTCCAGAGTGGAAAAATCACTGCAAAGACACTGTGTACTTGTTTTCCAGAGCACACTGACTTCACAAGTGGTGCAAAGTCACCAGGAAGCGTCCTATATCACAGTGGAGACCGTTTCTTTTTACGGAGTGAAGAAAGCACCAACCACTGTTTCTGTTAACTTCCAGGAGGCCAAGTTCAGCTACTCCGCTAATCAGGTAAGAGTATTCTGAAGAATGAGGGACATCATAAGCCTAAAGATAACAATCACTCCTTCCTATTAATAATAAATGTAACATTGGTTCTGTCTTTGTTCCTACAGGTGTTGACAGTAGGAGCGTTGGGTTTAAACCTTAATCAAAACTTCACCATCAGCTGGACATAGTCCCAAAGATATCAGCATTGACCAGTAAATACATGCTGCTGTTTTACATTATAGTGGAACGAGTGAGTAATCTGTGAATTGAACATATTGGGACACAGCCGCCTTCGCTGAATCGACATGTACCGACTGATTGTATTAATTTTCCATCACTGCTGGGACACTAGTCAAGTGCACTTGGTACCACTGACTGAACACTGGCAAAAAAAATTGAGAATGGAGTTCTGTTTTAAGACAGTTTCATCGATTTTAAATTTTTTGAAGTAGCTGAAAACATTGGTAACACTTCCTATGAATCCTGTATTCTTAAGACTTTATAAATGTACTCATAAGTGTTGATTGCTGTGATTAATATCTTTTATAAGATGGTGTATGACAATTTCAGGCTATCTATCAAATGATAACATCAAGAAAACAAGACCAGGTTCTAATCTGCAGTGTTTTTAAACAAGTATTATATGCTGTGGAAGTCTTTTACTCGTGCTTTATAATGCGTAACGTATGAACATATAAGGGCCAGGTGTTTAAAGCTGATATGCTTATTAATGCATATATAAATACTTGTAAAATATATAATATATATTTATATATTAAATATAAATATATAAACAATTACTATGAAAACAGGATTCATGGGAATTATTTTTGACCTGACATTTGTCCAATGAGCATTTCTTTTTCTTGAGAGACATTCAGGGGAAGGGTATTGTGCAATAAGGTTGAGTGGGAGCAATCAAACCTTCTGACAATAATATGGTAAACCTTTCTGTGAATTCCGTGTATGTATGTGTTGGTACGGGGTAAAGCTGGATTTGATTCAGAGTTCAGGCAGGAGCACCATGCTACACCATGAAAATAACTTACGTTGTTAAGGGGAGTCCTTACGTTGTAACATAGGGCAGAAAGAATGTAACCACACATTTCAAGTACGCCTAACTGCTGAAACAGAAATCCTGTGGGTGGAGTCATATCCAGCTCCGCCCACATCCAGTTAGGGGATAGGGTAAGGGCTAGGTTGTACTGGGAGGAGCCTGATTTAGTGTAATCCATTGAAAACACGAGAAACCTATGGATTTCTGGTTCTGCAGCGCCAGCTCTCTCATACATTTAAAAAAAATATTTATAATATTATCAGTGCATGACGTATTAATAGACCTCCATTTGCCCTGCTGAACATTTAAAGGAACAATAGGTAGCATTTTACCTCACAATTACAGCTTCAAAATCATTGTGCTACTTCACTGATCAGTAATAGAGAGAACAGAGCCTCTGTCATTGCTAAGCACTGCAGAAACTGCACTGTGTAACTGTTGTGTGGGGGGATAGGAACCCCTCCACACCTCCCCAACCACCCTTTGATTTCAGGACAGTGCTGTAACAGTGACTTAGTAGAGCACAGGAACAAATATAACAGATCTTACCTAGTGTTCCTTTAAGGAAATCTATAATGGCATTTGTAGGAGGTGTTACCTGTTATATTAACCTTTTCCTGCCCACACTCCTTGATACATTTGTAACCACTCATCCACAGTATTAGATCATGGTAACTAGAGTGTTTCTTCACACTGATTATATATTTGTACGTATACATTCGCCATCGTCAGCTGATATTCATGCAATGGGGTTTTTAGGAAACCCACCCGACCCTTAGCATTACACGCTGTAGATTCCGAATAATGTGTGTATATATAGTTTAATCAGACTTTATTAAGCTTATTGCACTGATGAAGTAGAGCAAGATATTGAAATATAAATTATTCGCATGTTAAACCTTCATGGCCTGCCATTTTTTTATTAAATTTTTTTTTCCGACCACTAGAGCAATTCTGCAAAAACTGTCTGGAGAGCTGGATTTAAAGGAGCACTCTGTCAATATATATATATTTTTCTGTAAATTCCAATGTGATGAAGAATGTAGTCGTTAAACAAAACCAGCCCAAAGAGTTAGTCCACTCCACATGGACACACATGGTTTAATATTTGTTAAGTACAGACTCTCTAGGTGGGGGCTTAATGGTGTGAAAATGGGGGTCAGAATGGAGCACTGTGACGTAAATGTAAAGTCTCTCTGGGACTGTATTTGGGAAGCTATTAAAGTAACTACGTGTGTGGGAAGCTTTTATGGCATATTTGTTAATGATAGTAACATGTCAATGTCCCTGTGGCAACATTATGAAGTACAGATGAAGGTTTTAGTAAAAATCTGTAATTGTTTTTTCATGAATACGCTATAACTGCTCCCTGCACTTGTAGTCACCTGCTGTTGAAAGACATTGCAGTGTCATTCTTAACACACAGTGCCTTATAATTCAGCATAACTGTGATTAACTCTAGTCACTTTACAGTGAATGATTTAAATTCTATATATTTTCCTGGAGAAATATGTTTATAGCCACATTTAAACTGCCCTGGAACACCTACCTAGGCTCAGTTTCCCAGACCCAGATTAACACAAAGCCTAGACTAAATAAAGCTTTTAAGGTTGGTTTCGCAGCCAGGCATTAAGCCTCTAGTCCATGACAACATCCTCTGTTCAATAGCAGATCGCAATTCAAAATGCTGTGTAGCCCGGGAGGAGGCTTAATTCCTGCCTGGAAAACCAGCCCTACAACACCACTGGTGTCAGAGGTGGATTTAGGGATGAGCCATAATTCATGGCTGAGGAGCTGGAATAATACTTAACACAACTAGAGCGAATGTCAGAGACGATTTTTATTTGCCCCCCATTGTAGTTTCAACTCATATCCACCATTTAGTGCAAGTAATTCATCTTTCAGGGGAAAAAGAGAAATATAATAATAATAAAAACAGAATATAGTTATTTTTAGTGTTCGCACTTTTGCTTTTTTTTCTGGAAATTCTACAGGGTTTTGTTTGCATTTTCTTTTTTTTTTTTTTTTTTTTAAGGATCATTGTCTATGAATTGTGCACTGTGCTGGATCTTTAAACTTCAAGAACTGGATGATTTATTTTTACTAATAAGACGCTATGCTTTTCATAAAGAAAACCAATTATTCTACCGTTTGAATTTCACCCAACTTTTGAAGTATTAAGATGTAAACAGATGTGCGCGTTAATGCAGTTTTAGTGTTTTCCCCAAATATGACGCTTATATAGTTTCATTCTGTTGTTATTGATTTGAAAATACTTGAATGTTGCTTTCTTTGCTTGGAGCGAAATCCGCAAACCCGTGTCCATTATGTACCTTTCGTTTGATCTCTTTCAGTTTAGAGAAGCATGTGGAAGGGGTGGGTATCGAGCATTTGTAAATCATGACTGCTTCAGTCATTTGCTTTGTCAAATTTTGACTTAAAATTTTCATTCATGTTTTAAATGGATAGAAACGTCATTTGACTCTGTGAACGTTGTTAAATAAAGATCAATTGCTTTTCTTCTCAATGTGTCTTTCATCACCATTTACTGATGCAGTGTTTATATCAATGCTAACGTGTTCATGTCGGGTTTTATATCATCTTTATCATTTAGTACACCGTTTGAACACAGCGGCTGTCCTTCACGTTGTGTGAAAATGTTATGAGGAATGGACCAATGGAAATGCTCCAAAATTATTTGGCGAAAAAAAACTTTTTACATTGATTTCCATTAAAATATAGAAAGTTTTTTTTGGAGATGCATGCTTTTTGAACAGTGATGATACGCTAGAAACGGCCATGTCTGAGCAGTTCCACTTTGAAAGTGTGGTTCCAAATAGGCAAATGCAGACAGCCACGGTTTCTTACGTCAAAAATGCTGTCTGATTATCAAAGTTGGAGAAGTATCTGGTTATGTGGGGACACCCCAATCTGGACAGTTTTTCTCAAACATCAGGTGAGACAGGAACGTGACAATTCAGTGCACTTGAGTGAACTCCAATAAAGCATGGCTGGGAAGCAGTAAAACAATCAAAGCCCACCAGAGGGCAATAGAGAGCATATATATATATATATATATATATATATATATATATATATATATATATATATATATATATTCAAACATGGATGCAATACTGTGTTATAGCTAAATAGATTATATGCCCCCCCCCTCCCCCCCCGCATCCCTAATAATAATAATTAATAACTCAAAAAGCGACTAAAATACTCAGTCACTTTTAAAACGGCAGTGGAAAAACTAACAGAAGTGAACCCCTAAAACGAATGTGCCTATAAATGAGTGGATAAAATGTAAGAGGAGGAAATGTAAATGATGTTTTCATAACTGAGAAGAGGTCAGTATTGTCATTTTACTTCAGTAAATTGAAGTAGTCACTAGCTACCTCTGGAAATGGCTCTCTTGGAGAAAGGCTAAAAACAGTGACGTACATTGTAAAACTCACAAACTGCTCCAAAAAATGGTCATGTGTCAGGCCGATGTGACTCAGCAAGACTAAACAAGTCCTGCAACACCTGACAGGCTTTCTCCTAGACACACCCAGCTATGAATAATGAAATTTACTGTGGTGGTAAACCTGGCAGTAAGTTCCGTGTCAGAGTTTGTCACGTATCTGGATCTGCTGCAGAAAGCAGCCATAATGTAAAGAAAATGGAGTGTGCTTAGCTGGGGGTTCTGGGAAATTTGTTTAACATATAACCCTGGTGCATGAGTGTGGGTTACGTTAACAGTGTTAGTGTTAGCAACAGAAAATAGCAATGAATAATGAAACTGATTATTTATTGTTTTTCCAATTTTCTACAAGGTAGGACTCTTAATTTGTAGTCCATGTATTACCGGGTTTAGGCTTCACCTTGTGAGTCACTTTCATGCTTCTTATGATTAATGATTTACAGGAGTATATCCATAGAATTTCAATAGAAATTCAATTCAAAATCTAACTTAAGAAAATTAAACATTTTCCTGTTCTATTGTCATTTTATGGAAACTGTTGCTTATAAAATGACAATAGAACAATATTTTATATATTTTTTTATTTTTCAAACTACTTCATTTTTATTTTTTTATTAAATGAAAATTGTCCTTTTCAACACTACAAAACTACAGTGGCTGAGAAGGGCAAAACAAATGTACAAAATTAAATACAAGCTGCGAAACAATTTATTAGCCCAAAACTATTTTACAAACGGCCAAAACACTTTTACCAGCCTGAAGCATTTTCCAGAAACCCAAAACACTTTTATAAATGTCTGAAACACTTTTACAAATGGCAAATCAGACGGAAAGCGTAGGTACAATGCACAGGAATTGCTATAGTTAGTTACACACATTGTCTGTAATTAGCATTTTAGACATTGGTTTAGATGTTGCCTTACCTTCTTCTGCTCTTTTAAAATCTGTAAAGACGTCCCACATTAAAAATAGAAGTGTGTCACAAATTTGTTTTGGCCATTTGTAAAAGTGTTTCAGGCTGCTAAACGTAGGACACCAAAACTGTTCACATCAGAAACAGCACCAAAAGCTTACATCGTGAACAACTATTAAAATGCAAGGCCCATTCCTGCCTAAGTCTAAAATAAATAAATAAATAAATGAATACCTGTGGATTTGTTTAATTGTATTTAATTTCGACATTCCAATGTAAGACATAAACTCAACATTCTGGGTCTGATGTCCAGCTGATAAGACATTGTCTCAGACTGTTAGCATTCCCTCTAGATATCTAGAATCACTGCGCTGTGGTCAACAGCCAAGAGCAAACGACACTTATCTGATAAATGTTCTTAATGCAGAGCTCTAGCTCTGGGTTGTGATGTTGTTGCATGGGGAAAATCTCTCTCGCTCTCTTGTTTGTAATCAAATCAATTTTATTGTCACTTATATAATCTTATATTTTCTCACCCCAAACACCTTATATTCTTTGATATTACAAAACATATGTATGAATCTACTATGTACATGTCTTTAAAAGGAAAAGAAAATGCCAATATACAACTGTACAAACGGCATGTACATACTATTAAACCTCACATAAATCATATGTGCACTGTGACAGTCAATACATAGAGGCATATGAACCAGTACAAAATGATTGGGCAGCAACAGTCATGTTTAAAACTCTGGGCAGCACTGCTGTTTCTGATCCACCACTCATACCAGAGCACAAACTGAGTGTCACTGTCACTGCTGATAACGATCCATCTCCCAAACATGACCCGCTGTGGTGGTCCAGTGGGTGTCCTGACCACTGAAAAACAGGCTAAGGGGCCTGAAAATCATGTGGAGCCACAAATGTATTACATTTATTTGATTGTAACACTACAAAACGCACTTATATATGTGAAGTGGAACTGGTAAAGAGTGTGGGACAGTCCTTTTTCGGGCCAGGCAGTGATGTAGTGAATGAACACACCATCTTGTGTCTGTGAACTGATGAACTGTGGGGACTTTACATATCTTTCATTCATTTTGAGGAGACCATTAACTATCTCCCAAGTACTACTTGCTTAACCCCATCCTAACCTTAACCCTAGCTTTAACTCAACTTTAAAACATGTCATCACCTTTAAAGGTATGATTTTAATCATTGTGGTGGTCTTAGAAGAGAACAGATGTCCTCAATATGTGAGGGTTTATATCGGTTTTGGCCACTAACTGGAATATTCCCGTGAAAAGGGGAAAAACGAAGGGAGAAACTTCCCACGAACTCGTAAAACCCAGTTGTCTCCGCCCCGTTTACACCGGGGCAGTATTTAGTTGGGTTTTTTGGTCTTTCGGAAGTGCGTTAACGTGTAGGCGGCTCAGAAACAATAACTCTAGCCGTTCTGTGGTCGAGGTGAATCCACACGTAGTTCCCAGAGTCCGAGTCCGTGTCTGAGCGCGCGTTTGTCGGTTGCAGATCTCCATGGCCGCAGTGAAGGCTCTGCAGCAGTGGTGTAAACTCTGCTGTGAGGGCTACAGAGATGTGGCGATTACCAACATGACCACGTCCTTCAGAGACGGCTTAGCGTTTTGTGCTCTCATCCACAAACACAGACCGGACCTGATGTAAGTCACATTCCAGTGTTTTTTGACCCGTTTCTCTCGTTTTTCTGTCGAGAAACCTCTTAAAAGCGGTGTAGTTACGCTGGAAGCCGATGAACGTACTCTCTGACGCCTGCTTTGTGACGTTTTTGTAATATTCCAAACGGTAAAAACGTAGTATTACATCAATTTTCCCAAATTGTCCACATAATAAATTCTTTAAAACTTGAACGCCGTTGTTCAGTTTTGCTTTGGTGTGGAAATGGACGTTTATTTGGGAATTTTGATTTCACAGTCAAAATGATAGTAACCAGACGCCAGAACGGACTGAATAACGTCCTTAAAACTACCCAAAATTAAACTAATAAACGTTTTGTGTTGATAGTTTTGCTAGAAAACATTGTACTTAGATTTTTTTTCTTTGAAACTGCTGTTTGGAATATAGTTTTTAAATGGCTGGATTCAGAGCGGCAAGGTTTATTAAGTCATAAATCTAAGGAGCCAATCATGTGACCCTATTTACTTGAAGGGTGGAGCTTTCACGTGAGGTGAGGTAAGTAGAGATAAAGGCAGGGAGTGGACTCGTCATAATTCTACACAAACCGAATAAAGGTGAAGGTTCTAATTGTATTTATCTGGGAAATGACTTTTAAATATGAAATTAAATCTCAAGTACAGCAAATACAGACGTGCTTTAATCTGAATCTTGTTTTTTGTGTGTGTTATATTTATTGTAGAAAGTTTGACTCCTTGAGCAAAGAAAATATTTATGAGAACAACCACCTGGTAAGTGATGTTTTTGTGTTTGCACCCCCCCCCCCCCAAGCTAAGCCATACATTATAATCACTATGATTATTTTCACTTCTATTCTTTCCAAATTCATCTGCAAGTACAGGAAAGCAAGAGCTGTTTGTCCTGAGTTGACCTGTTCAAGCATGTCAACAGCCGCATGTTTGAGTCTGAGATCCTGCTTTTGATAAAAGCCTGTTTTACTTTGTTTGTTTATTTAAAAAAACGGTCTGAATGGAGACTTTATGTTGGGCGATTAAACCCTGCAACAAATCTACTGTGAAATAGCGCACAGCATACTGTGGGATTCCATTTCACCTCAGAAACTACCCCAGTGGTCTACTCCAGAGTCTTGACCAAGCTGTATGCAGTTACCCATATCATTAACCATGATGTCTTTTTTTGTTGAACGAAGCTGCCACTCTCCGATTTGCTTTTCAGTTCCTATTCTTTCCACTCTTCCTCCTCTTTTCACGGTCTGGATCCACTCTCCTGGTTTCAATAGGGAGCTGTTGTTCATTAGGTTGAATGCATGGAGCTGATTTTTAATTCTGAGGGGCTTTTGTGCCTCTCTGTTGTTCTCAGCAGTGCTCCCAGATTTGTTTGCTTAAAGGAGCAATACCAACAAAAATATCTATGAAAGTGAACATCTGTTTATTTCTGTCCATGTTTCTATGAAGGGCAAGTTCCTTGAGAAATTGTAGCTTATTAATTTTAGTCCCTAGTTTATGCTCCACAGAGTGGGTCCTCACATGGGGTTAGCCATGCTTAGGACTTACAGGCTACTAGATATTAAATTAAATGGACAATTCTGGAGAACTACTTTATTTTCACAGCAAAACAAACTCTCCCCTCCCATTTGTGTTCATTCAGGAGCTCTGCATCTTTTTAAGGTGGAATGATATGTTTGCGTAAAAAGAAAGCTGACTGTACCTTGTTTGCTTTGAAATTTGACTTGTCTAGGATTTTATGCTCTGTTTGAATTACCACAGAAACTCAGTTGTAACTTGAGCTGTTTACATTTGTAGCACTTTGTGTGTTTCTTTTGCGGCTTTTGAATTTTGAGTCAGTTCCAACTTGTGTAATGTATCTGAAACAGCAAAAGTAAGTCAGTATTACCCACGTGTGGAGCAGGATTGGAGCAACATCCTCAACCCTTTTCATACTTTATAACGTTCAGAAGTCTCTCCACTGTCCAAACACCTAGATGTGAGAGAAATCTTGGGCCAGTTTGGAGGAGACTCGTGGATATGTACAAACAAAGCTCACACAGACCAGAGAGTTAGCAAATGTTAAAGCATTCTCTGAATTTTATAAAAAGTATGTTGGATTAAGTATATGAACATAGCCCTTTGTTACTGACAAGGAATCACTGGAAAAAATGAATGGTTCTTTAACTTATTGAATCCATTTTGGATTATAATTAAAATTGGCCTTTACCAGACCAGCAAAATATTGATGAAATTGCTGAATGGGAGCAGCAGGATGGAGCCGAACACCTGCTTTCTCAGAGACACGTGAGGCCAGTCCACTGGTTCTTTTAGAGCTGCCGCTGAATATTATTTTAGATATTAATCTGATTTTGATTTATTGGAAAAATATGAATACTATTGATTTACTAAAACCCCAAACACAAACACCAGGTAGAATTTGTTTTAATTTTTATTTTAAAATGAGAATTCTGTGGCACGGTGGCGCAGCAGGTAGTGTCGCAGTCACACAGCTCCAGGGACCTGGAGGTTGTGGGTTCGATTTCCGCTCCGGGTGACTGTCTGTGAGGAGTTGGTGTGTTCTCCCTGTGTCTGCGTGGGTTTCCTCCGGGTGACTGTCTGTGAGGAGTGTGGTGTGTTCTCCCTGTGTCGGCGTGGGTTTCCTCCGGGTGACTGTCTGTGAGGAGTGTGGTGTGTTCTCCCTGTGTCTGCGTGGGTTTCCTCCGGGTGACTGTCTGTGAGGAGTGTGATGTGTTCTCCCTGTGTCTGCGATCCAAAAACACACGTTGGTAGGTGGGATGACTCAAAACTGTCCGTAGGGGTGTGTGAGTGAATTGGTGTATTCCCACCTTGCCCAATTATTCCAGGTAGGTTCCAGACCCACCGTGACCCTGAACTGGATAAGTGCTTACAGATAATGAATGAGAACTTCAAGACCATTGTGATGCTCCAGTGACCTTTAATATGGAAAATAGTATCTGTCAGCACTGCAGAAACAGCACTTAGGAGGAAGGTGAAGGTAGGAAGGGGTGGAGGAGTTGTCAGAACTTTCTTTTTATTTATTTATTTATTTTTAAACCTTATTACCATGTCCATGTAGTGTCCCTTTTTTATATTCTGAAATCTGCATGATATACATATTGATGGCCATCTACTGAAAGACTGGCTGATCACAATGAAGCATTCAACACAACTGATCTTGCACAATGCACCACAGTACTTTCACAACTTTGGAGTTTCTGACTCATCCATTCCATGAAGAGGCTTCATTTCAATGGTGATTAATGCATAAACTCTCATAGTTAGCGAGAGCTCCGAGTCTGTCTGGTCAAGAGCTGAGCACTGAGTGACCGTTTGTGGAATGCGCTATTGTGCCGTTGCCATGAGATGCTATTTATTTTTGTTAAAAAAAAAGGATGCAGTTGGGAAACAGGCTGGACTTGACACCATCCATCATATACATTCCTGTCCTCCTTCCCAAGGGACTTTTTTTGGTGCAGGAATGGCATTACCAGAAAACGCAAACGTGAGAAAAGTGGACGAGAAGGAGAGTCAGGATGGATAGTAACTTGACAGCAAAGGATATGGTGATAATGCCTATGAACAGAGAAGAACACAACATAATGACCATGGTCTGTCAGCTTAGCTCTTTCTGATATTCCTGCATTAGCAGTGTGTTTTGGGCTGGTAGGTGATGCATTGGACACTATATATTACGGTTATTAAACACACGGCAGTGGTGGCATGGCACTAACTTATAATTCATGTATTTGAAGAAGAGGGCTGCATTCACATTACGGTATCGCGTAATCAGCTGTGTCCAACTAGGGCAACAGTTAATAGTGTTTATAGTCTGATTTCACTAATTAAAACCACCAAGATTTCATCTAGAACAGTTCTGCCGTGCATGGAGTGTTTCCCACACCAAGTTCATCTTAGTTTAGGGGTTGGTGAACTGCTGCTGTACAATAAAATGATTATGGTTGTGCAATAGTGATTAGCAAATGATGTGTGTAAACACAGGGTGTATCTGTTTAACGTGGCAGTATGTGATACAGGAGCGGCAGAAGTGCAGGCAGCCAGTCGAAACATGGCTAAAACTTGCTTTAAGCTAAGTTCCCAGATGAATTTATTTGGTGATATTTCATAAGCGTAATCCCATTCATTTCAGTAGAATTTGCTTTAATGAATCATGTTGTGCTGAGAGCATCCAGGCCATATATACTGAGTGTTTCACTTGAACGAGGCTCTGAATGTTCTGTTGTAACTCCTGTTGGGATGAAGCAGACTTATACCGCTAGACTTTTCCTTTTAGGATGGGGAAAATGCTGTTCTTTTTGGTTTGGTTAGGTTCAAAAGCTCCGTGGCTTTTTAAGGTGGAACCATATGTTTGCGGAAATAAAATTACTGTTTGTATGTGACTGAGAATTACCACAAAAACTCCTTTTGTAACTTGAGTTGTTCAACTTTGTAGCACTTTCGGTAAAGTAGTTAGCAGTCTCATGAAGTTGAAGATATTACTCTGTTTTCGGAACCTACCTGGAATCATTGGGTGCAAGGCGGGAACCCACCCTGGAGGGGGCGGCAGTCCTTCACAGGGCAACTCGCACACATTCACTCACACACTCACACCTACGGACACTTGTTGAGTACCCAATCCACCTACCAATGTGTGTTTTCACCCGGAGGAAACCCACGCGGACACAGGGAGAACACACCACACTCCTCACAGACAGTCACCCGGAGGAAACCCACGCAGACACAGGGAGAACACACCACACTCCTCACAGACAGTCACCCGGAGGAAACCCACGCAGACACAGGGAGAACACACCACACTCCTCACAGACAGTCACCCGGAGGAAACCCACGCAGACACAGGGAGAACACACCACACTCCTCACAGACAGTCACCCGGAGGAAACCCACGCAGACACAGGGAGAACACGCCACACTCCTCACAGACAGTCACCCGGAGGAAACCCACGCAGACACAGGGAGAACACGCCACACTCCTCACAGACAGTCACCCGGAGGAAACCCACGCAGACACAGGGAGAACACGCCACACTCCTCACAGACAGTCACCCGGAGGAAACCCACGCAGACACAGGGAGAACACGCCACACTCCTCACAGACAGTCACCCGGAGGAAACCCACGCAGACACAGGGAGAACACGCCACACTCCTCACAGACAGTCACCCGGAGGAAACCCACGCAGACACAGGGAGAACACGCCACACTCCTCACAGACAGTCACCCGGAGGAAACCCACGCAGACACAGGGAGAACACGCCACACTCCTCACAGACAGTCACCCGGAGGAAACCCACGCAGACACAGGGAGAACACGCCACACTCCTCACAGACAGTCACCCGGAGGAAACCCACGCAGACACAGGGAGAACACGCCACACTCCTCACAGACAGTCACCCGGAGGAAACCCACGCAGACACAGGGAGAACACGCCACACTCCTCACAGACAGTCACCCGGAGGAAACCCACGCAGACACAGGGAGAACACGCCACACTCCTTACAGACAGTCACCCGGAGGAAACCCACGCAGACACAGGGAGAACACGCCACACTCCTCACAGACAGTCACCCGGAGGAAACCCACGCAGACACAGGGAGAACACGCCACACTCCTCACAGACAGTCACCCGGAGGAAACCCACGCAGACACAGGGAGAACACGCCACACTCCTCACAGACAGTCACCCGGAGGAAACCCACGCAGACACAGGGAGAACACGCCACACTCCTCACAGACAGTCACCCGGAGGAAACCCACGCAGACACAGGGAGAACACGCCACACTCCTCACAGACAGTCACCCGGAGGAAACCCACGCAGACACAGGGAGAACACGCCACACTCCTCACGGACAGTCACCCGGAGGAAACCCACGCAGACACAGGGAGAACACGCCACACTCCTCACGGACAGTCACCCGGAGGAAACCCACGCAGACACAGGGAGAACACGCCACACTCCTCACGGACAGTCACCCGGAGCGGGACTTGAACCCACAACCTCCAGGTCCCTGGAGCTGTGAGACTGCGACACCTACCTGCTGCGCCACCTTAAGTGATTCAACACAGCAGAAAGAAGTCAATATTACTTGTCAATGGAGAAGGAATAGAGCAATATCCTCATCTTAGTTTATGCTTTTCAATGTTTGGAGTGCAGTGAATGCAGTGAGAGATCAAGCCTAGCATAAGACCTTTTTATTCTTATATTTTTCCCTTCCCTTCTTTTTACTGCCATTTACTGACTCCAGGATATTGTAAACAGACTGTAGAGCTAACAAATGGTAAGGATGTCTTTGTCCTAGCAAGACGTATTACAGAATATTCTCACTAGTTTCATTTGTCACACTTGATGCTAAATTCATGTTTGATAACATTTAGCTCTGTGTGATTAATGTAGGGAATATTGAGCAGGTATCCGTTTCCAACAATCTAGTTGACAATAGGGAACTGAAATCAGGAGGTAGTTATGACAGCACCTCATTTTTACTTAACCAACAGGTTTTAATAAACAGCACATTATCCGCTGTCTGGTAGGGTACATCAGACGTAAACGACTAATTGTGGTGCATTGTGGGATTGTTTAAGTGCACTGTAAGTTGTGCACTGTGTTTTCAGACAATGCTACAAAATGGTGGACACCCCAAAATACTGCACTCTGTAGAGAATAGGGCAGTGTTTTGGACATTCACATCCTCAACCAATAGCGCTGCTAATTTGGTCGTGTTGACCTGAGGGGCTTTATACAGCAGTACTGTACATCCAAAATGGAAGACAGGTTTGTTTTAAGGGGCTTACACCACAGTTTAAGTCCACCATGGTATTTCCTTGTGAAGTGGACTATGCAGGGGGAATTTATAAAATAGTATATAAATGTGAGGTGACCTGGCACAGTCATTCAAGAGGTTGGATTAGATGTGTCTTTTAATAACAGTTCATGGTTGGTTGTTAGCACCAAAATAAACAAACGATTTTGTTTTTCTTGTGTCCCGGCCTGTTCACAAATATTCCACTGAGGTGTGTGCCAGTGTCTAGTGCTATATATATATATATATATATATATATATATATATATACATACACACACATACATACATACATACACACACATACATACATACATACACACACATACATACATATATATACACATATATATATATAATGTGTATATGTATATGACACAACTCCATGTAAATAATTTTTAAACCATTTGTGCAATTACAAATAACTTTTTTTTTTTTGTTCCCCCTTTTTTGAGTTGTTCACTTTCAGACTCATAAAAAATGATTAAAAAAATGTGGGGGAAAGTAAAAGCACATTGGAATCCCAAGGCATGAACTCAGAATATCCTGGAAATTTGGCATTTGTCATTGTCTTCTGACCAAATTCTTTATTTTCCAAGTGAAAGTTGGGTTGTGGTTTATCTTGGGTAAACATTAGCTAACTTTACCTTTCCTTGTGTTAGTGATTTCTGAGCAGATTGCAGGTAGGGACTTGTGTGATCTTTATCTGACCTGTTGGGTGTTGCTTTTTCTGTCATTAAATATCTTTACTTTGGAAATTCCATTTTAATCTGTTTCTTTCACTTTCTCTCCCTCTCTCCCACTGTCTCATTCTCTCACACACACTCTCTCACACCTGCTTTAGTTTCTTCTACCACATGTCAACACTTACGGCTATTTTTCTAAGAAATGTTTGTGTTGTTCAACGACTACATCTACCTCTCTCAGTGAAACATTGACCACTGATGGCCAGACATATTTCAGGTGGTAGATCCACTCTTAGGCTACATTCACATACCAGGTAAAAGATGCCCAAATCTTGTGTTTCTTAATATGTTGAAACAAATGTGTTGTTTATGTGGCTATTGAAACTTGATTCCTCTTCAATCTGTGGCAGTGCCACTCTGTCTGAACAGCCAGATCTGAAGTCATGTGACTTTTACATCACTTGGGCTGTTGAGAATAATAACGACAATGCTTTATTCTTATATAACGCTTTTCTAATACGCAACGATGCTTACAGTCATTGGAATAGAAACATTCAACACACACACACAATACAGGTTCAGCAGTTACAGAGAAACATCAAACCAGCAGTACTACTTACAAGGAAATCTAAGATTAGCCAGTTAGGCCAAAGGGAGGCCATAAGCGAGAGAGAGGTGAGACTTGAGATTAGATTTGAAATTGAAAAAGAGGGAGATTGGTTAACCACAGTTGGGAGGGAAATCTGTAGTCGAGGAGCAAGCCTAGAGAAAGCTCGATCCCTAAAGCTACAGAGTTAAGATGTCGGGACATGTGACAGCCCAGCAGTGGAACATCTGAGAGTGCGAGAAGGAGATCAGACAGATGAGGAGGTGCCAGATTATTTAAAGCCTTATAAGTTGAAGCATCTTGAATAGAATCCAATATTTAACAGGGAGCCAGTGAAGATCCTGCAGAACAGGTGTAATGTGGTGTGAGAGTGAGTAGCCAAGCAGCAGGGTTTTGAGCCATTTGGAGCTTATAGACAGAAGAAGAGCAAAGGCCATTCAGCAAGGAGCTCAGCAGCAGACTGAGAAAGGGACTGTTGTATCTTGGCTATATTGCGCAGGTGGAAGAATGCAGTTTTTAACCACAGGGTTTATGTGGGCTGTGAATGAAAGGGTAGAAGGACCATGGACTCTGCTTCAAAGCTTTTTCATTTAAATTTGAGGCGTTTAGGACATGGAAAGACTTCTTTCTTAAAAATTAAAATATTATATTGGTAATATCATTAGAAAAAACTGCTTAAAATTGTCATTATGTTGCCACTTGATTCCTTCTCTTTGGAGATGCCATGTTTGCGAGAGACCTGGCAACACTGGTTCAGGTTATAATATTCTTAAGTAATTAATTTATACCTATTTTTTTCACACTTATTTGGAATAAAGAAAAGGGTTATAGAGCGCTGCACTGTTTTATTTTGTTCATTGTCTGTAACCCTTATCCAGTTCAGGGTCGCGGTGGGTCTGGAGCTTACCCGGAATCATTGGGCGCAAGGCAGGAACACACCCTGGAGGACATGCCAGTGCTTCACAGGGCGACACACACTCACTCATACACTCACACCTACGGACACTTTCAAGTCTCCAATCCACCTACCAACATGTGCTTTTTGGATCATCGGAGGAAACCCACACAGGGAGAACACACCAAACTCCTTACAGACAGTCACCCGGAGGAAACCCACGCAGACACAGGGAGAACACACCACACTCCTCACAGACAGTCACCCGGAGGAAACCCACGCGGACACAGGGAGAACACACCACACTCCTCACAGACAGTCACCTGGAGGAAACCCACGCGGACACAGGGAGAACACACCACACTCCTCACAGACAGTCACCCGGAGGAAACCCACGCAGACACAGGGAGAACACACCACACTCCTCACAGACAGTCACCCGGAGGAAACCCACGCGGACACAGGGAGAACACACCACACTCCTCACAGACAGTCACCCGGAGGAAACCCACGCGGACACAGGGAGAACACACCACACTCCTCACAGACAGTCACCCGGAGGAAACCCACGCGGACACAGGGAGGGAGAACACACCACACTCCTCACAGACAGTCACCCGGAGGAAACCCACGCCGACACAGGGAGAACACACCACACTCCTCACAGACAGTCACCTGGAGGAAACCCACGCAGACACAGGGAGGGAGAACACACCACACTCCTCACAGACAGTCACCCGGAGGAAACCCACGCAGACACAGGGAGGGAGAACACACCACACTCCTCACAGACAGTCACCCGGAGGAAACCCACGCAGACACAGGGAGGGAGAACACACCACACTCCTCACAGACAGTCACCCGGAGGAAACCCACGCCGACACAGGGAGAACACACCACACTCCTCACAGACAGTCACCTGGAGGAAACCCACGCAGACACAGGGAGGAAGAACACACCACACTCCTCACAGACAGTCACCCGGAGGAAACCCACGCAGACACAGGGAGGGAGAACACACCACACTCCTCACAGACAGTCACCCGGAGGAAACCCACGCAGACACAGGGAGGGAGAACATACCACACTCCTCACAGACAGTCACCCGGAGGAAACCCACGCCGACACAGGGAGAACACACCACACTCCTCACAGACAGTCACCTGGAGGAAACCCACGCAGACACAGGGAGAACACACCACACTCCTCACAGACAGTCACCCGGAGGAAACCCATGCAGACACAGGGAGGGAGAACACACCACACTCCTCACAGACAGTCACCCGGAGGAAACCCACGCAGACACAGGGAGGGAGAACACACCACACTCCTCACAGACAGTCACCCGGAGGAAACCCACGCAGACACAGGGAGGGAGAACACACCACACTCCTCACAGACAGTCACCCGGAGCGGGACTTGAACCCACAACCTCCAGGTCCCTGGAGCTGTGTGACTGCGACACTAACCTGCTGCACCACCGTGTCGCTCTTTATTTTATTATTATTTTGATAAAACATCAGTACTATTCTATTTCAATAAAAAAGTACTTTGGATGGAACAGACGAATATTTCCTTCTGCTCAGAGCCTGAAGCATCATTATTTTAGGTGAGTTTAAGGGCGTGACTCTGAAATCAGATATGGGTTACCTTATATATAGGCAGTGTGAATAGCAGAAAAACAAAATTAGATTTGGGCCACTTTTACTTGCTTGTGTGAACGTAGCCTAAGTGGTATGATTAGAAACAGCACCAGAGCTGCTGCTGTCTGAATATTTTTGGTTGGAAGACTGTTTGTTACCAAGCAGTAACTTCACGGTGCAGAATAGCTTCCCACACACTTCCAAGTCAGTCAGTCTTTTGTATAGAATATTATCCAGCACCCACATAAATTCTCCATTAATAGGGAGCTTGGAGAAGGACAAACAGTACTGTGTAAAAGATTTAGGCACCAGAGATTGAGATTTAAAAAGCTATTTATCTGAGCAGTAAGTGTTTATTTGCTAAAACAACAAATAACACCCAACATTATAATAAAACTAAATAACATTATTCCAGTGTGGTACTCTGTGTGTGAATGTGTTGGGTCTGTATTATTTGAGGTTATCATCCAATACCTAGTTTTAGTGGATAACAAATGATGATTTTAAATAATGTTTGCTGTTGACTTAAGAAATTCATCAAAAATCAAGGAGAATCTGAACAAAACATTGTTCTTCAAATTCACTCTCACCTACTACTTTATAGAAAAAAATCTTATTTATTTTTTGTATTTACTGTAATTATTTATAACTTTATACAAGCACCTTGCTCACTGAGAAGACTGCAGTTTAAATGTATATAATTACGTTAGGTGCCTAAGACTTCTGCACAGTGCAGTAAAAATGCAGGCTAAAGAAGATATAAGATTCACTGGTTCTTCTAGTTGTCAAATTTTTGTCTCAAAGGCAGGGAGCCTCAGCCTCAAAACACACAGCCTTATGAACCACATTAAATGATGCAGCAATTTGAAGTTGAGGTAATACAGGATAAATGCAGCACAATTTATGTTGGAGTGCAAAAAGATTTTAGGAAACCTATATGGCAAGATAACACTGCTTTAATAGATAGATGTTCATTTTAACCTAGTTATGTTTCTACCCAATTAGTGCATCTGGCTGCAATTTGCAATGGTATGGCTGGAGTTTCTAATACAGAATACAACTTTTTGTAAAATGCCATAAAACAGGAATCTGGGATTTGATGAACCTCTTGAAATTTTATTGAAATGACAAAGGTACAACTTTATAGTATAATTTCATTAAGTTTAATCATTAAAGAACAGAGGAAACCAATCCTGTTTTGCAAGTGGAATTATTGCCTGTTCTTTCTTAATACATGACTGAAGCCACCATGCAGTCATCACCCTAACCACAATCGATCTTCTTCTTTTCACGATCTGACATATGAGACGGATACAGTCATGGCCAAAAGTGGTAATACTTTCGGACATGACTGTATGATGTTCCAGTCAACCATCCGTTCTTGACTACGAAGCTGATCTGTTATAGCGTAGCTATGTCTTGCTGAAATAACCATGGACTTCCCAATTAAAATCTTTTGCCTTGATTGCAGTCTACATTCCTCTACATTCCCAATACACACCTCAGTTTCAATGGTAAGGTATGATACTTTTTGCTGTAGGAAATTAACAAAACGCACTTGGTTTTTATTGCATTTTCCAGAAAAGTTCCAGCTTTTCTGGAAACAGTTTTATGTAAACTGGCAGTGGTGTTTACTCAGTGGAAATGCTTGAGGTATTTATTTATTTAATGGCAGTGCACCCACACAATACGCTTAACACCTTCTGCTAACTTATTCTTGTTTGGGTTTTTTTCCATCAGATTTCTCAGTTTCTGGTCTTGTTGTATCTTGTTTATGTTGATCTCTTTTTTTGATAGTGTCTGTGGGTCATGTTCAGTTTGACTGGCATCCTGATGGGTCAGCATAGGAATGCTGCAGGGAATCCCTCATGTGGAAAATTACGGCCCAGACAAATCCAGTTGTCTCTTCCTAATGGGGGTGTTATGGGGCACAAATCACAGCTTGAAGCCAAAACCAAATTAGAAGCTAACTTAATTTACCTAATTTTTTATTCAAGTTATTCATTAAACCTTCCATGTTTCTATAATTTGCTGTTTTTTTTTTTTTTTTTTTTAAACTTCATTCCTAGTAATTATTACTATATTTGTGTTCTCATATTGAACTGTGAGATATCTACACTGTTGGCTCCACATGAACCTTCATTATGTGATGATACAAAATCTTTTGTCAATGATTTCTAGTAGTTAGACCAGAGGAGGATATACCCAAATTGTGAGACTTGGTTCCTCCCAGGGTTACTTCCTCAGCTCTGAGGGAGTTTTTCCTTGCTACTGTCACCCCTGGTCATGTTTTGTATTGGGTATACTGTCATATATTGGATCATTCTTTGGATCACACACACACTTTTTATATAAGTATTTCCAAAAGTATTTCACTCGTCTACCTTTGTGCATACACATGAACTTAAGTGACATCTCATTCTTAATCCATAGGGTTTAATACAACGTTGGCCCACCCTTTGCAGCTATAATGGCTTCAACTCGTCTGGGAAGGTTTTACACAAGTTTTAGGGGTGTATTTATGGGAATTTATGACCTGTGTCTAATTTGTGAGGTTAGACACAGATGCTGGACAAAAAGGTCTGGCTCACAGTCTGCTGTAATTCATACCAAATGAGTTTGATTGGGTTGAGGTCAGGACTCACCAAAGCCTGTCAAGCTCTTTAAGCACCTTGCTTTGTGCACTGGTGCACAGTCATGTTGTAAGAGGCCATCCCCAAACAGTTCCCACAAAGTTGGAAGCATGAAAATGTCCAAAATCTCTTGCTATGCTGAAGCATTGAGTTCTTTTCACTCTGAACTAAGGGGGCGAGGTCAAACCCTGAAAAACAACCCCACACCATAATTTTACACTTAGCACAATGCAGTCAGACGAGTACCGTTCTCCTGGCAAACACCAGACCCAGATTTCTCCAGATGGAGAAATGTGATTTGTCATTCCAGAGAACACATCTCCACTGGTATAGAGTCCAGTGACGGTGTGCTTTATGCCACTGCTTTCAACACTTTGCGTTGCACTTGGTGATGTAAGGCTTGGATGAAGCTGCTTGGGCATGGAAAGCTATTCCATGAAGCTCTCAACACACTTATTGAGCTAATCTAAGTGCCACATGAAGTTTTGAAGGTCTGTAGTTATTGACTCTGCAGGTAGTTGGTGAACTCTATGCACTATGCACCTCAGCATCCACTGACACAGCTGTCATTTCACGTGGCCTACCACTTCGTGGCTAATTGCTGTATTCCCAGTAGCTTCAACTTTGTTATAATACTACTGACAGTTGACTTATATTTAGTAGTGAGGAAATTTCATGACTGGACTTGTTGCACATGTGGCATCCTATCATGGTTCCACGCTGGAATTCACTGAGCCCCTGAGAGCAAACCATTCTTTCACAAATGTTTGTAGAAGCAGTCTGCATGCCTAGGTGCTTGGCTTGTGATTGGAACCCCTCAATTCAGTTACTTGGATGGGTGACTGAATACTTTTGGAAACAGTTTATTTTTAAATAAAAGTAGATATTGGTTTGAAGTAATTTTGGTGTTTCAGTGTTGAAAAAAAGTTTAACACTGAAAGTTAAGAAGACTGTAAATTTACTCTTTAGGAGTTTTTCATTGGACACAAACGATATGATCCTTTTTGGCCAAAATGAGACCTGAAATTTTATGAATTTGGCCTGAAATTTTAAGACTTATTTGACTCTTTGACTTACAAATGCCCAAAGCTCTCCATTTATACCAAGTGTTGGTACAGAATTAAGTATGCATGTTATTAACATTATACGTTGTTGCTCCAGTGAGCTTATTTACTACTTATTTACTTGCTTAATAGCTTAACAATTCAGTTTCTACAACGTCTGGTTAATCATATTCACTTCCCACCTAAAGTGCATTCATGTGTATATGCCTTCAGTCATTTCCCTTTTCATTCTTTTTACTTTAGCTTATTATTTACTCTTATCTGAGCAGTGCAGTAAATTAAATCCAAGGTTTAGGTACGGCTGTCATGATCATGTCTTAACTGACAATTATTTGTCATAAGTAATTGCGATTAATGATTTATTTATTTATTTATTTTTACACACCCAGTATATTAATAGGCCCGTATGCTTAATGATAGCATAATAATGTAAACACACTATGAAAAAGAATGGCAGTTTATTGAATAGTTTATTTATTGAAATATGTAAAGATATTTGTCCCTTGTCCTGTCTTAAAATTAAGTTTGTATGCTTGGAAAGAATATTTGCAAATTCTCAAAATAAGTAAAAAGAAATAATAATAATAAAAAAAATTCAAATCAAATGTACTATGGCAACATAAGTTAACATCTGTTATTTACTGGTTTGCCATATTCCGGGCAAGGAATACTAAGGCTACGTTCACACAGCAGGTAGAGTGACCCAGTCATGCGTGACATGGATGTGTCGTCCATGTGGTTGTGTGAACAGCACAAATCGCATTAAATCGGACTTTTCCACATCATATTTGGGCCACTTTTATATGTGGCATTGAACTCTTGTCCTTGTCAGGTTTGTGGAAATTCCACTCCGTCTGAACGGCCATTTCATTTTAATTTGAGGTGTTTAGGAAGTGGAAACAGCCAGGTCAAAGCATTTCTGTTGTGTAAAAAAAAAAATAATAATAATAAAAAATTGGAAAACAAAAAACCTGTGAAACTCCTCAAACCAGGTTCCAAACCATCTTTCATTTATGACAAAATAAAATGAGGAAATTTGTATAAGGGGTTTCTTTTAAGTTTCTTTTAAGTAGTTCTATATCAGTTTTATATTATTTATGTAAGTACAAAGCTACATAAATGTGGCTCATAGAAATATTAAACTCGTTATGTCGCTGCTCATCTAGTTCTATTTGGAGGCCTTGTGTTCGTGAGAGACCCGGGAAATTTGAGCTTGGAGTGAAAGAAAAATCTGTTTTCGTTTTCTTTAATTGATACTCTGTTTTTAACATGGAACTCATTTGGAATAAATAGGTGAGGTTTTGTCACTATAGCTCTGCAGTGAAACACCAGTCCGGTCCCATTCCAGTCAGTTTAGGAGTGTGATCTGTTCAGATTGATGTCAGATATAGGTGACGTTTACATAGACAGTTTGAACAACAGAATTAAAAAAAAAATCTGATTCGAGAGCCTCCGGAATAGCCAGCTGCCAGGAACTCGGTTTGTTGTATTGGCACCTGTTTACAGCCACCGTTTAATAGCAAATCCGACTGTCCTGATGAGTTGTGCCACATAGTGTACTTTTATGCTTAGTTGCGTAAATAAAACGCATACTCTAATAAATACAGCGTATAAAAAATGCTGCCAACAGAAGTATAAGTAGGAGATAAGCACAGCCTAAATCTCCTTACTCGTTTGTCTCACCATTTGTTTAGAAATACACGTAATTGATATTCTGTTTGTAGGGTTTGTAATAAAATATAACATGATAGCGCTCAGCGCAAATCATCGTGGTTAGGGTGTCTATACAAACTACAGCTATACTATGATTAATAATGATGGAAGTGGTTGTTTGTGGTTGTACCCTCGGTGGTCCGTATTCTGTACCTTTCTCTTGGGGAACGTAATTGTAACTTATTCTATTGTAATTGACGTTTTGAAAATTGTGTTGATTTCATACAACCAGTTTCATCTTCAGGACCCTGGAGTGAACACTAGGGAACACCAAGTGAACTTGGTTCTTGTAATGATTTCAGTTTCAGAGGGAGGTATTTAGGCACAGTTGGCACCGTTGTCAGTCAGGTACTGTCTGTATCTGAGGAATTGTAGTGTTGAAAGTTGAACGGATGTCTATGAACCGCATTCAAAAATACTTACTTGGATCATGAATATTGGAAAATAAAACCAATATTTAGGAAAGATATTTCAAACATCCCCTGTAGATTTGGAAAATGGAAAGGGAGCGACTACAGTTAATACTGTGAAATCTGAGGTTGTGTGTAGTTATTACAGTTTGTTTAATAAACTGTTAAATAGGTTTTCTGCTTTTATTTGTATGCCCTCTTATAAATGTAATATCATCTTCAATTTTTTTTTATAGTAAATGAAATGCGTACAGTGCTGCACCTGGGTTTGAGTCCCACTCAGGGTGACTGCCTGTGAGGAGGCTGGTGTGTTCTTCCCGGGTCCATGTGGGTTTTCTCCCACTGTCCAAAAACACACATTCGTAGGTGGATTGGCTGCTCAAAAATGTCCCTAGGTGTCAGTGAATATGTCAAGGACTTTGTATGCATGTGTGTTCCCGTCTTGCCCCCAGTGATTCCAGGTAGGCACCAGGCCCACTGCGACACTGAAATGGATAATTGGTTACAGACAATGAATGAATGAAGTGCATACAGGGGTATGTCCTGCACCGTATGTGGTTCCTGTGCACATTCAAAAGCATGTTATTTCAATGTGACTGAAAAGACGAGTCCATATAGTTGTGTGACACTAATATTGTTATTTTAGCGCATATACCCTTTTTTCATAACGTTGATTATAAGATATGAACAGCTGAATTGTTTGGCTTCTCAACCTCCTAATATCAGGGGTTTGTGCTAATACTTCAAGTGTTTAATCAATCTTCAGTTAAAAATGTATTGTCTTTTGGTGAAATCACAGTCAGGAGCCTTTTACTGCGTAGTCCCTGAGGTGTTTACACTGATTCATAATCTTTTCTGAGTCAATATGAGCCAAGACTTGGCACAGTCTTACGAAAAGCATGTAGTGTCTTACAGGTATTATCTTCTTACAATCCACTGTTGAAAATGAAAACACTGGAGTTGGAAATCTGTGTTGCTTTGTTAAACATGACTTTTATCCAGAGCAACTCACAAAAGTTCTTCGTGTTTAGACAGAATGTGTATCCTAGCTAGTACAAATGGGTTAAAGTCCAATTTCCCTCTGAGCTCAGACGCCAGAAAAGGGCCAGTGCTGATATCTAGAAAGAAGAAAATGTAGTAAGTGCAATACACAATACAATCTAGTCAGGTCTCAAACCTAGAAAGAAAATCTAATCAATGCTCGTACCTAGAAAAAAAGGAATTAATGTTTGCTTCATGTTTGAAACGGTATAATTGTCACGTCCACGTTGGCGGCTTGTCATTCTCATTTGGCTCAGTTATCAGTCCAGTTTTGTTTTAGCATTGGGATTGTTTTTCAGAATTCAACATGTTTTAATTCCTAGCCCCACTGGCACCGTTAATGCATGCTCAGTTCCACCAGTTCCATGTGATCTTTACGTGCTACATCACCAACCACCACAACAGCACCTCTACAGTGCCTTTCCCCAACTAATCTGTGCTCTCTTTATCCACAACCACTGACTACACCTTTCAGCTGTATCTGATAACTCCTTCACAGCTGCTCTTAGTTTCTAGCCCCTGATGCCGAACTGCACAAGCAGGGATATGGACGGCTTGGCTACAAATCCCCTAACACCCATCTCCAACGATCTTGCATGTGCCTTCCACGCGCGTTCCCTCAGCCACAGAATCTGCATACTTAATTATATTCATTTATTAATATGCATTAACCTTGTGCATTGATTTTACTCATTGTTTCTGTGTATGTGTATGAACCAGGCATTCCGTGTGGCTGAGGAGGAGCTGAGCATCCCTGCCCTGCTGGATGCTGAAGACATGGTGGCCCTTAAAGTGCCTGACCGCCTCAGTATTCTCACCTACGTCTCTCAGTATTACAACTACTTCCATGGCCGTAATCCAAGTAAGACACTTTTTGAAGCTATATATGATTTAGGAAACTATGGGATAATATTAATAAAGATGCATGAAATGAAATGGGACACCCTGGAGCAGATCATTGTCAATATACTCAACACCAAGCATGGGCTAGATGAGTAAAAAGACGATCAGCATCGGTCTGTTGAAAAGCCTAAATGTGAATAAACTCCAACCCATGCTTCTAGGATGAGTTGGGGGTGGTGTTTGTGATCCACAACTAATCATCCAACATCAGCACCTAACCTCACTAATGCTCACGTGTCTGAATGCCATCACATCTTCACAGACATGTTTTCAAAATAGGGTGTAAATCCTCCTTAGAAAAGCTGTAGTCTGGTTACAGTAAAATGAATGAATTTATAAGTGTGCCAGAATTGTTTGGGCCGGCTACATTTAACGTTTGCTATGTTAAGCCAATATAAAATAACTGTGCAGGAGCATGTTCTGAAGAGGATGTTCACTAATTCTGACTTTTGTGAGAACAATAAAACCCCCCGTTTTTAAATCAGTTGTAATCAGTTGATGGGATTTTTTTTTTAAATATTCATTAACATTCAACACTCTTTGTTCTGAAGTTGGAGGCATGGCAGGCATTAAAAGGCCAGCTGATGAGCCCAGTGAGGAGCGACCAGGGAAGAAAAACCAGCCGGTCACAGCTCAAGTATTCAATACGCCTAAAACAGATACAGAAAATAAGGTAAGAGAAAAAGCCCAGTCCAGGGTACACTTGTACACTTATTCTGATTACAATTTTAAAGCACAATATTAAGTTCATTTGGGATAACTCTACAATTTAAAGGAAGCTCCAGTACCCTGTTGGGGATATAAAATGAGATATGGTGTGACATGGAGGTATACAGGTTCCATATGGCATCCTGCAGCACATTTTCACACAGGTTGCAGCTGGGACTGAAGATCCTTCACTGTCATTGGTTGCCCAAGCTGGTATCCCATCTGTTCCCATAAATGCTGGATTAGTGATAAATATGGTGATCAAAGCCAAAGAAGTGTTGCAATCCTTGCTGTTTGTGGATGAGCATTATCCTGCTAAAAATGACTTTTGGAAGCCCTACCATAAGAGGCAACACGTGTGGCCACAGGACGTCTTGCACATATCACTGAGTTGCTAGTGTCTTTTGTGTCACCCCTAGCAGTGATCAACTGTAGTATGCATTGGATTCCCAGATAATCACATCAGCAGTTGGAAAGGCAGGATTGTAGCGCTCACCACAAGGCCTCAGTACTCAAGTAAGACTGTCAGCGGATCACAAACTGAACCTGGATTTGACGCTAAAGATGATAAAGATCCAGTCCGTAGCAGGTTGGGTTTCTTGTTCATCACATGAGGCCTTCTGTCACAAAGACGTATGCTATCGAGAGGTAGCGTTTTTGTAGGGCAGAGGGGGAAATCAGTTTTATGTGCTCTTTCTATCTAATCAGACCACTTATTATTATTTTTTCTCCCCACTCCTCCCACTTTTCTCCAATGAGTTTATGTTTAGATCAACTTTGTATGTGTATAGTAAAGGCTTTTTGCTGTTGTCAAGACACTATTCTGAGGGTAGGTGCGGGTAAGTATAGTTATTGATGGCAACTTTACAGAACAGTGCGCCTGTTGTTAAATTTGACCTTGTAAGAAATGACCATAATGATAGATATATATAAATGAAGGTGCATGTATTTATATAGCAAGGAGCATCATGCCTAAAAAGCAGGTAATAAATGACACAGACTTCACTCACAGACGATTAACTTTGTCCTCAGTTAATTTGAAACGTGATGGACAAAAGGGGTTGAAGTGCAACACATTTGATAACTGATGACTGATATCTGAAGTCTGTGTATATAATTAGTTTTTTTATTCATTTATAATAACTCTTCACTCAGACTTCAGAACTGGCGGTATAGAGGAACACTGGTTCGTATTTTTACCGTAAAATGACAACTTTTAAAATCGTTGTGATGTTTCACTGAGCTGTAATAGGGAGAATAGAGCCTCTCTCATTGCTACTCCAGGCACAGCACTGCTGAAAATGAGCTGTGTAACTTTAGAAGGAGGGTAGGAAACTTCCCTGCCACCCCTTCCCCTGCTTCTAGATTTCAGAACACTACTATAAAAATTAGTTACACTCTACAGCTGTAGTGGGAGCCCAAATCTTACTTGGTGTTCATTTAACTCACAACTGATTACTGGAGGATTGACGCAGATTTATGTCCATAATTGGCAACTTTCTAGGATCTTCAGATCTTATGATTCGATGCAGCCATCAGATCATATGATTCGTGATTCAGGCAGTACTTAAATTCTACAACTAATATCAAATGACCTGTGACTCAAAGGCTCACCTCATACTTGAGACACAAAGCCACCTGCTTGACTTAAAATTAAGTTCATAAATATTTTTATTTGTTATGTAATGGTTTCTGCAATAAATGTTAATCACTGAATTAGCCCAGTCAATATTATGAAGACAGCACTTGTAAAGATTTCAAAGTCCCACAACGGTTAGGTCTTACCACCAGTTCACAGGCAGAGGAATGCTGTAACTGTGCTAATACATTGATGTCCTTGATTTTATTTCACTAATATTAAACACTAAATAATTACCTACAATTCTAAATGATAGTTTTGACTTGTATTAAATTGGGTCCATGGCGTACTAATTCTTAATTATTTCTTTTTTTCCTCTACTGTTTTACAGAGAGATGTTTTGATTGAGCGTTCCAATAAATCAGGCTCCGTCAGCAGCAACTGCAATGTCTGCCAGAACCATGTCCACCTTGTGCAGCGCCACCTAGTGGATGGGAAGCTCTATCACAGGAACTGTTTCAAGTACGAATATTATTTTTTTCATAGCACTTATATATTGAGGGCAGCACATATAAAAGGGATTCCCAACCACTGGACCATGGATTTGTACCGGGCCATTGTTGGGGTCTGGGCCGCAAGAACCATCGACTACGGAAAATTATAGGAAAATGATTTGTTGTTTGTTCCTCTGGTCCCTGCGTGTCATGATTACCTTAAGGGGACAGGGCTTTGGGGAGCTCTTATGATATGTATACCCGATGTGTTCTTCCCATTGCCAAGCATGTTATGTGTTTAATAATGTTCCCTGAAAAAGGGCCAAATTGTCTATGCTTTCTCCAATAAATTTGCTAAAATATTTCTGAAAATATTATCTGATTATCAGACCTTTAAAATATAATTTAAATCATCATTTTCATTATCAAAGTATTCACTCACCCATCCAAATAATTGAATTCAGGTGTTTCAATCACATCCATGGCCACAGGTTTATAAAACCAAGCACCTAGGCAAGCAGGGGGACTGGGTTTCGTGGTTTCCAGGACAGCGGTACTTGTCTGACTGCTTGGTGCCAAGTATAAAGTTTGGTGGAGGTGGGGGGTTATGATGTGAGCTTGCCTTTCAGGAGTTGGGCTTGGACCCTCAGATCCAAGCCCATGGCAAGAGATTTTAGACAATTTCATGCCCCCAAATTTATGGGAACAGTTTGGGCATGGTCTCTTCCTTTTCCAACATGACTGTGCACCAGTGCACAAAGCAAGGTCAATAAAGAAATGAATGAGCCTGCACAGAGTCTTGACTTCAACCCGACAGAAGACATTTGGGATGAATTGGAGCTTCTGGAAGAATGGTCAAAAATTTGCATAAAAATACCCCTAAACCTTGTGGGAAGCCTTCCCAGAAGAGTTAAAGCTGTTATTGTTGTAAAAGGTGGGCCGATATCATATTAAACCCTATGGATTATGAATGGGATGCCACTATATTGCATTTTGTGCAATTTAGTGTATCGGTCTGCTTTATTTTGCCAGCTTTGTGGATTAAAATGAAGAAACAGAATGGTTGTTACAAACCATTTTGTGTTTGCTTGAATTTTCAATGAAATCAATATTTGTCTCTCTTTTAACTCTTCATAACTGGAGGCTGTTGGAACAGACTGAAGATATGGGTGTGTTCACTGTGCTATTAAGTAGAGAAAAGGAATGGAGGATTGGCACTAACTGTTTCACAGGTTAATGTGTGTAACCCCTCCCAATTGCCTCAAGATGATGATTTTTGGCATTAAAAAAAACCCCAAAAAACTCCCTCATACCGTCCATTAATTCAGGAATAGTGAACTTTGTTAGGTATCACATGTTAAATGATATTATTTGACATTTTGGTTTATTTTAATGAAATAAATATTGGCAAATCTTTCTGTACGCTTTTATAACATGTCAGAATACAATACCTTTTGTTGTAACATTTGAAGGAATTGGAATGTGTTTAATGCAAAAGTTTGCTGAATATTTTTAAAGACAACCCAAAAGTGACCTTCATGTTACAAACTGTTTCTCACAAAAAGAAAAGAAAAGAGAGAACAAAGACTAGTTCCTCCACATTTTAGTTGGTTAACCCATATAAAATGTTTATGTTGTCATAAAATATATCAATTAAATAGCAACAAACATGTACATTTTTACAAACTGCATTGGGTTTTTAACCATTTAAATATAGCATTTTTACTTTTTGTCATTGCACATGTAAGAATTACAGGCTGAATCACTTCCTACTGGCTTGGAATTTTAGCTCCTCGTGTGCTGTCAAATATCATCAGCTACATATGACCAGTGACTCATGGCTATTGTCTGGGACATGAGGGTGTTGAACAACAATTGACCTTAAGCCTTTAAGCACTGTGCAGCAGTTTTGTATATTCTGCTAAAAGCAGACACACTCTAAAATCTAAACTGATCTGAAACCAAATGTTCATGAATAAAATTAAGCAAACGTAGGCGAATTTGTAGATGTGGCACTGCTTTTATCTACAAGATGACCCAATGTGATCATGTGATCACTCATAAAAATGGTGATCCAATTTTAGACACATGATGTAAGGGAAGAGCAAAACCTGTTAGGCCATGATTCCACCTCGCCTCAAAGCTTGCTTTTAAAATCGGATCATCATATTTACATATGGGTGTTTACTTTCATTTCTGGCTCCTTACTTTTGGGGAAACCCTGTATAGTGCACCCAGGCCATAACAGCTGGACAAATGAGGTTGGATTGGAAACTTACAATTTTATATACATTGTTAATTAGGGGTGGGCGACATTTGGCCTAAAATAATATCATGATATTTCAGGGTATTTTGGCGAACGATATTCTTGGTGATACGAAAAAACACTGAAAATAATTGTATTATTTCAAGAACACACTATTATAACAAAGTAAATGTTATATTAGTATTAATTATATTAAAATAATCATATATTTAATTACATTTTATTTTAATACAAATCTAACTATTTCAAACATTCAGAAGAAACAACAAATAAATGTGTGAACATCTGATTATTTTGTAAACAACCATAACTTACCAAGATTCTGACATTGTATTAAAACTATTTAGAATATTGATATTTTATATATTTATATGTATGCCGTATTACGTGCAACCACATGACGTCATTATGTAAACAAATCAGAATATCACGATAATCACTTTATATATATATATATATATATATATATATATATATATATATATATATATATATATAAAATGTAATATTATTGTTCATGATACGAGATGGCACAGCCCTATTGTTAAACTCTTACAGTGAGAAACAGCCTTGTGTATAATTGGACAGCCACACTATATTATGCCCAATTTAGTAGCCCCAATTTGGTTGCAAATGTTAGCTTCTTGTGAGACACTTGAGGTTAAACCACAGCTATTGGGGTTTTTTTTAATAACTGCCAATGATGCAATGCCACTGAACTCAAACTTGTCCAGATCTGTTGCATCAGTTGACTGTTGCCTGTGCTGGCTAGCACCATGGGCAATGATGTGGGAGAATGGGTCTGTTCTACCCACCCATAAAGAGAGAAGCCATTTATGCTCTTTTGGATTACCTTGAACAGCTGAGGCATCTCCTGGCTTACAATGCTGGTGATCCTGCTAGAAGGGCCAATGCTGCACCACTCGAAAGCCACTTTAACATAATACATTTATGGAATTAAGCTGCTGACTGTTAAGTTTTGGTCTATACTATGATAAGTATTGAAACACCTTCTTATTGTTTGTTAGTTTTTTTCATATTCATATACACTGAACGATCACAGGATTAGGAACACCTACGTTGTATTTTTGCTTGTTGTCCATTTTTATCAGCTCTACTGACCTTACAGGAGCACTTTGTAGTTCTACAGTTACACGTTGTAGTCCATCTATTTCTCTGTATTCTCTGCATTTCTCTGTTAGCCCCCTTCCACCTTGTTTTTCAATACTCAGGACACCTACAGGACCACCACAGACCAAATATGGCTAGTGAATCATTCTCAGTGGTGCAGTGACACTGATATAGTAATGGTGTGTTGGGCCTGTTCCCAAAGCTGGTGGCCCATGAAACTAGCATTTTACCTGTGCTCCACCAGCTAAATCATACCTGCTCTGTGGGGAATCCTGTAGGGATTCTTTGAAGAGCAGTGTGAAAGTGTGCTAACAAACAGACTATAATTGTAGAGCTACAAACTGCTCCTGTATGGTTAATGCAGCTGATAAAATGGACATTGAGTGTAGGTACAAGGTAGATGGATGATCCAGCCTAATTAGGTCTTCAGGAGCTGAATAGAAGGCTTAAAATATATTTGCTTTATAATGGATGTAAGATTTTAGGTTCTAAATGTCTACAAATAGAAAGCGTATATAATGATGACAGCTTAAGTTTATATTAAGGCCTTAATGATGTATTAACACTTCTTTTAACAGGTGCAACGAGTGCTCCAACATTCTTCTATCTGGTACTTACAAACCTGGAAAACAGCCCAACACTTTTATCTGCAAGACACACCCAAACCTGCAGAAGCCTCCACCTGCCCAAGCCACACAGGCCACTCCAACTTTGCATAATAACAGCGTTTCAACGGCCGTCAAGACCACGCCAGCCATCAAAATCACACCATACATTCCAAAAGACCAGAATTCAACACCAGCTTCCACAAGTTCAGGGAAGAGCCCTGCTCAGCATAAACCAAGCTCTCCTTGGTCAGTTGGAAAGACTGATCGCCCCTCTAGCCCAAAACCCACCCCTCATTCGAATCTCCCAACAGCACGTTCTGAAGCCCTCAATGTGACTGTGAAAGGTCCCTCAGACACCAAACAGCTCACAGAGACGCCTAAGCGTCCCAACAGCACTGTTCTAAAGAACCAGGAGGCCAGGCAGAGGTGAGAATAAGAGTTAATGTTGACTACTTTGAGTTTATTTTTACACACACAACTAGTGTGTGCATTTTCTGTCAAAACCGAGCATGTGTTTGCAGTTCACTGGTAGAGATACAAGTATATGTAAGATACAGATATCTCTTGCTGGCAGTTTGAAAGTGTGAGACATTCAGACACTCATAAGCTTCGGAAAAGCTAAGTATCATTCAAAGCTCTGTTTGTGTATAGCAGTTTAATTTGACAAGAATTTCACACGTGTTAGAGGAAGGATCTCTCTATCATTTAAAGTTTAAATGACGTTCCTATGTAAAAGTATAAGGATTTTAGAAGGATTTTCTGCTGAAAAGTGGAATCTGCCAGTTTGGGCTTACAGCTAGAGTTGATTGTGACATCACAACTTTCCATTCAGCTGAATGGAGGACAAATGAATGACACAGTGGCACTGCAGGTAGTGTTACTGCTGCAGCTCTAGGGTCCTGGGTTCTTTTGTCTGTGAGGAGTTAACTGTGTTCTCCCTAACTGTGTTAACTGTGTCTGCTGGGGTTTCCTCCCATTGTCCAAAGACACAAGTTGGTAGGTAGTAGGTTTTGGACAATAAATTGAAAAATGTTGAAATCAACATTCAGGAATTCAAATCAACGTAATCTTGCCTAAATGAATTAAATAATTTTAATATTGAAAATAATATTTTTGATTGTTCACTTAATACAGGGTAATACAGGTACCTAATGCAGCCCACACGTCTTCCCGTCCTCTGGAGTTTGTACTCGTACATTGTAATAAGAAACAGCCTAAGTGAAATGTGGAGGAGACCCTAAACACTGAGACCAACCGAGCAGCTTGTGCCAAAGAAAGTGTCTGTTGTTAAGACGTGTTGATATGAAGACAAGACAAAAGTCGAATGTAAACACTGAAGAAACAGTTTGTGACCTAAGTTAACCGTTACACAATCACATCACCAAATATGAACAGTGCACTGCTCAAAAAAATGTGATGAATAATCTCAGAACAACACTAGGGGAAAATCCCAGCTTTAATACATCGGAGCGACCTTGCATTATCAACTCCGCTAGGCAACTGGGGCTAAGCCATGAAGGGTTTTGAAAACTAAAAGCAAGATTTTAAAACGAATACTGAAAGCGACTAGGAGCCAATGAAAATGAACCTAGCTGTAGTAACCTTGTAACCTAGCTGTAGCGTTTTGGACCCACTGTAACCTTGCAAATAGTGATACCCACCACAACCTTGATCAGAATTACCTGGTTAGAGGTGATGATGATCTAAAGCATTTTCTCAGGCACAAATTCAGTTTACATCACCTGTCTTCTACTTGCATGTCATTAATCCACCAAAGCGTGTTAAGCAGCTATGTAGCAATGAAACTGTTGCAGTGACTGTTGTGATCTAAAACTTAAGCATTCAGCATCAGTTTCCTTCCCTCAGTAAAGCAATGGAATGCCTCAAATAATGTGTGCATTCCTCAAAGTAATGTTCCAACATCTAGTTTAATACTTCCCAGACAAGTAGAAGCTGTTGCTGCACAGAAGGCCAAACTACGTAGCATTAGCCTTAAAGGAGCAATCTCTATTTCTGACAGCAACTGTTTCAAATATGCAGTCCAAATTAAAAACACTGGAGAGAGTTTTTTGCCCCACTTTTCTTCCTTCTTCCCAGCCATGAAGCTCTTACAGGTTGCCAGGTTGAGGAAAACTGAGTTTAAAATATTGGCGCTTCATAGCTATAAATATTGTGCCACGATCGGTCTATTTACATAGTGAACTGTATGATGTTTCAGGCAAGAAGTGATTAAGCAGCTGCCGTTTCTACCTGTATTTACCAGCTTCATGTTTGACGCTCCATTTCTACTTAAAATCCCCCCCCCCCCCCCGCCCCATGTACAATGTCATTGTTTAGGAGGCAGATGTTTTTAAATATGCTAGTGCTTACGCTTAGCATGTTTCCTTAATCTAAAGAAATATTTTAGTTCTGTAAATATATTAATTATTGCTTCTTTAATGACGAGAATTTGATGCTAATGTAGAGATTTCCGCTATAGAGAGTCTCTAATAGATGATAAAATATGGTCCCTGGGCAAACAAGGTATGCAGAGCAACAGATGGCCTTCAGTTTATAGTTGTAGAACGTCAAAGTCCTTCTGTATGGTCAGTGAATCTGAAAGAATGGACACTGAGTGAAGAAACAATGTGATCACGTTGATCGGTGTAAATAATTACAATAACATAATGATATTCACGGTTTCTGACACTTGATACTCTTTGGCCATTGGAATGTGATTAACTGTGAGGTAGAAAAGTGACTCCTCTTTCTTCTTCTAACAGATTCTTCGAGGCAAACACAAGCACAGGGAGCAGCGTTACGGCCAGCAATATCAGCACGACAAGTCCGTCTTTTGAAGTGAAGGTGGCAAATTCTGGTCAAGCTGGAGGTGCAGGCCCCAGCAGAGGTGTGGGGAAAGGCAGGGTTCTACTGCAGCCACCAGACGTCTTGAAGGAGAAGAAGGACAAAGTAAAGGAAAAAGAGAACGAGAAGGAGAAAGCCAAATCTTTCATAAGCCAGCTGGTGATTGAGGAAACCAGCAAAAACAGCAACAGATACAAATTGAAAACAAATGTCACGTATGTTATTTATCTTATTAAACACTTTTCTGTCATGTCACATGTGAATCGTATGTGCCCTTTCAGAAACAGATTAGTTCACATGAAAAGCCACTTACATTCATGAATGTGAACAGTCCACACAGCCGAATCTGATCTGAGCAAAACAAACTGAATTGACAAATGAGACTTGTAGTGTGAAACATGTTTCTCATCTGGACAGCAGTAAAATCACCACAGGTTCGCGTTTGTTTGATTAATTTCACAAATTGTGCAATCAACTAGTTAATTAATTTTTTTTAATAATCAGTCAACTGCACTCATTATAACTGGATCTTACATTCAGAACTGCTAAGGGCTTGGTGAATTATTTTATTGCTGTTGAAGAGTTCTCACTGTAGTCTTTTGAAAGAGAAACTTCTGCCTAAAATCTCACTTTTTTTTTTTATTTTTTTTTTGTACTGGGCTCTTCTCCTCTCTTTACTGCCAGAGTCTGTAAACAATTTGTCCCAGTTCAGTCTGGTGGAATGTGGGAATGTTAAATGGATAAAGGAGTTGAAGCTTTTGGTTTCTTTATCCTGTGTCCGTTGATTTTGGATTCTTTTTTGGGTCATGATTTAATGCCTTTTTGGTTTCTTCGGGAAATCACGCTGCTCAAATCCATGAATCTGTGGCTGTTTCCACAGTTTCACATTCGCTTTCGCTAAGCAGTTAGCCCTGGGGCAGCTGTTGAACCTGTTTTAAACGTCTACCACATGTATTGTATTGTATTAGTAATTTGCATTACTTTAATAATGTCAGATTTACACAGAGAGGAACATCTACCTCGTCAATGGACGAGTGTTGTGCTATGGAGCAGTAAAAGCAGCGTGATTGGAGTTGCGGTTGTGATCCACAGCTAACCGCACAACTTCACCACCTAACCTCATTATCATTCTTGTGGCCGAATGCAATCAGATCCTCGCAGAAATGTAGTCTACACCTAGTCTACAGCCTTCCCAGAAAGCATAAATGCATTATACTCCCTCAAAGCAGTTTTTCTCTTGAAACATGGTTTTGTTCAAGTGCTGGTCAATGTCGCCCCCTTGTGAATCTTGATTGTTAATGATTTTTTTTTTTTTTAACAGTTGTAGTGTTTCTCCTGTGGGAAATAGCAGTAAAGGACCTCATGTCAGGACAAAGTTAACTCCCCCGGCTGCAGATCTGGAACCAAATAACAACTCGCCTTCATCAGGATGGTTCAGAAACAAGGATAAAGAGACATCAAAACCAGCTACTACACCGCCTCCCAGTAACAAAGGTGAAGGGGCTTTGATTACATTAGCTGTGGATGTTACAATGTTTGCACCATTGTTATTCATCCACAGTCACAGCCACACCCACCCTTTATTTAATTGTCAGAAAATGTTATTACAGATTTCACTCTGTTTTTCACGTCTGTTGCTGCACAGTTTACATAAGTCGTCTTCTAGCCCTTCATCAGTGGTCACTGGATGTTTCCCATAAGATGGATGTTATTGGTTGGTGCGTTATACTTAGTCCAGCAGTGACTCCACAGTGTTTAAATCTCCAGGAGCACTGCTATGTCTGATCCACTTGTACCAACACAACACCACCACTGCAGTGCTGAGAATGAACCACCACGCTGCTCTGTTGGAGCTCTGACCATTGAGAAACAGTCTAAAGTAGGGCTAACAAAGTATGCAGAGCAACAGGTGGACAGGGGCCCTGTCCAGAGTGTGCGCCCCGTGATACCGGGTATGCTCCTGAACGCATCACAACCCTAAAAATGGACAATAGACTTAGAAACAAGGAGGTCGATTTTAAAGTTGTGGATGATCTATACATTTACTGGACTGACAGCTTCAGCTGTATTTACGTTGAGAGATGTGACTTAAACTGATGATACACATTTGTTTACTCGTTTCAGAAGCCGAAACAGCTCCTTCTGACTGGAGGTCTATGCTCAAGCCTGTTGCCAAGGACACAAAGTATGTCTTGCTGTTTGATCCTACCTGCTTGTCTCGCTTCTCAAATATTTCTCATAGTTTTGGAATTATTTAGTGTTTATCTTTTGGATGTCTTTTCATCCCCGTTCAATGCAGTCTGTGTACGGAAACTAAACAGCAAGCACCTCACCATTCTGTTCACTGCTATTGTGGGTCTGTCTCAAAATCTAGTGAGCTGTCTAAGTAGGCGCTGACTACCTAGTAAGCTTTTGGCATCGGCAGAATTCTGACTGTCGTCTGTCCTGATTATTGAGATACTATAGTTAGAGAGCTTGCTCAAGAAGTCTTGAAGTCAAGGCTTGTTCCGGCCCACTGCATGCAAACGCTGTTACCTCCCTCAGCGTGATGGAATCTACTCTACTGCTTGGGGAGAAGAGCGAAATAGATGGGGGTTGTCATGGGACTGCCTTTGCGGCTGGGAAAGGGTCGAAGCTGGCTTAAAAAGTAGCCAAATTAAGATATCTTATGGGGCTTTTCCGCTGCATAAAACCTACACGACTCTTTGGCTTTTCCACTGCCCAAATCCAGTACCTGGTCCCTGGAACCTGGTGGGTTTTCAGACCCAGCTCCCTCGAGGGTTCCAACCATCATGAGTAGGTACTAAATGGTGATGTGTGAACCCTGCAGAGCACTGATTGGCCAGAGCCATGTCAATCATCACGAAATGCAGAGCTCATTCAAATCCAGCACAAACCGCTGCTTGTAAAATGTCTTAAACTACAGTAGCTTTCCTATTTATTGTTATCGGACTCAAAACAGCAGCTCGTAACTATCGTGGGGGAGCCCTGCCAGTGGAAGAGCGACAAGCCTTAAGCGAGCAGAGCCGTGTAGAGTCGAGTCGATTAGAGCCGGACCCATGCGGTGGAACAGCGACATTAGTAGACGGCATAATGAGGTATCGAAGGATTGGGACAGCTCATGTGTCAAGAGCAAGCACACTATGACATAACATGCTTGCTAGTTCTAGTTCTAGACAGCTATATAATAATCTGCTTCATGAGGACAGACGAGGTTTAGAACACTGCCTACTTAAGCTGTCTATGTAGTTAGTCCCTAATTGGGCAGACATTGTGATGTCACAGACACCATTGCATGTGTCCACCCACTCTTACATATATCAGCCTTAAAGGCACAGTAACAAAAACTGCTTGTTTAATTATGTGTGATTTAAGTATACTGACCTGTACTAACCCGTACTATTGGTTTTACTGCCTCAGCATAAGCCACTGTTTGAGCAATCTGATTGAGCTTCACATAGAGCCCACCACACTCTCTTCCTACCTGCAGCCACACAATTATTGGGTTAGGATTCAACAACAGAAATTATACTTGTCATTTTTCATCCTACGTAGGAAAATTAGTGTAGAAATGACATACAAATAAAAACTACACACACTTGAGTAGACTGGGGGTATATGGGCCTTTTTAAATCAACAGAATACGTTATTCTTTTCCTTCAACCTTGTAATTAATTAAGTGTTGAAAGGAACACAGTTTTTCTCTCTTCTTCAAGTCACATAGTGCAGTTTCTGTAGTGCTGAGTCCAGAGGAGCAAAAACAGAAGCTCTGTTCTCTCTTTAACAGCTCAGTGGTGCATCACGTTGTTTTTAAAACTATGTAAAAACAAACAAAAAACTACGTAGTATTCTTTTAAACAGCAAACAAAAGCAATAAAAACCACTTGGCACAGTTTTTAAGTGGATTATACTGGCTCTATGTATTTCTCTATAACACTGACTGCTTTTCCATGACTTGCTTTTAATTGCTTTTAACCGATTGGTTGACTCTCCAGATCCTCTGTTGCTCTAACTTCCTCGCGCTTCGTGGTTGAGCGTTCTTCTGTACGCCGCACAAAACCAGCAGCATGTCGCATCTGAAAGCTTCTCTCTCTTCTGTTCCTAGTCCTCCTTAGCTTTCACGTAGCCAGAGGTGAGAAGGTTGCTTTGCACGTCACACTTGGTTGTGAGTTAGAATTTGTTGACTTCTTTTTATTTTTATTTTTTTATGTTTATCAGATCTGGAAACACCAAAATCATCACACCTCCTGACATGCACAGCAAAACACCCGAGTCTGTGTCACGGCCCATGGCACCAGACACAAACACTCCACTGTCTTCCAGAGCTGCTCCGTCTCTCCCCACTCCTGTTTCTACAAGCAGCGAAAGACCCAAATCTCCAGTAGCCAAGCCACGCAAAAATGGGCCTGCGCCTTTCAGTAAGGACATTGGTAAGTAGGAACAAAAATGAATATAGATTCTCAGTTTTACGCTACAAATTTTGTAGTATTTTCTGCAGCTGTGAGTGTATATAGGCGACATCCTGGAGGGAGGAAAGACAGGCATTTGTCACACCTAAATATTCAAGTTCACTCGTTGTGATCATGGATTTTTACTGGGGCCGAGTCTTTCTTTCTTTAAGGAGAAAAATTTAAATCAAAATTGAATTTAATTTAGCAATTGTTATAATTCAGTGCTAAAATATAGGGACCTATTCATTACAAAAAACAAAACTCAAATTAAAAACTGATATTTAAATACTTTTATTGTTTCTGTCAACACTTGTAGTCATTTAAATGTTAAAATAAAGTAATTCCCACATTCCCTACATAGTGTGCATCACAGATTATAACATTAATAATACAGACAGGAATCATGCGCTGATTTAAGCAGGCAGTCGCAATAAAACACTGTCCACCAAAAATGTGTTCCACTCAGAGCGTAAGGACAGTGGGATCAGATCATTTTCCCTGTAAAACAGGAGGAAAAGAATGTCTCTTACATGCTAAAACAACACATGCGTGAGATAAAACGATTACTGAAGCTTGTATATGATCTGTGTATGAAGAACTCACTCAGATTCAGACGGAAGAGCAGAGAAACGCATTAGCGTCTGAAGTGCTAACAGTTTTCCATTAGATCCTGTGACGAAAATGCTAATGTGGCTAACAGATTTGAACTGTCTTTTTCTCCACGTCATAAATACCTCCCTCATTTTAAGAGACCGTCCACATTTTAAATAGTGGTATACGGCCAATCTTTATTTGTATAGCTTTTTTCTTCACACAATGAATTAATGTTATTTATTTTCATTTTTTTATATTGTGTCTTTTTATGTGTTATGTATCTGTCTTCAAGTATTACTCCATTTTGTTCTCCTTTATTCATAATTTCCTTCATCTCTCTCTTCCTTTATCTCTCTCATTAGTACAGATTCACAAGGGTAATTAAATACCAAATTGCTAATGCTATTCCCGAATGACTTATGATGGTGTACCCTAAGCTAATTTAGTGTTTACTGTCTTCTTTCTGTCCCTATTCTTGTTTAGACTCCAAGTCTGGCAGCAGTACAACACCTGGAGACTCCTCTTCAGAGACAAAGACAGAGAATCTGCCCAAGGTTGTGTTATTTAAATTATTATTTTTTGTTCTGTTTTGTTGTTTCTTAACTGCTGTATCTAAAAGCTATATACTGAAAAGTACTTAGCCCTGTGAAGGACTGGCGTGTGTTACTGCCTTGCGCCCAGTGATTCCAGGTGGGCTCCGTACCCACCGCGACCCTGAACTGGATAAGCAGTTACAGACAATGAATGAATGAATGAATAGTGCTTAGTAGTGTGTCTAATAATAAACTTCAAATTTACCACTGATAGAATATAATAATTCAAATGCTCATGTCTAGAGATCATTTTCAATTATGTTTATTCATAATGTCCCCAATATTTTTAATGGCGATTAATGAGCCTACAGATATACTGAGGCTGTATCTATCTGAGAAGGTAAAGATATAAAATATGTGTTGTTTTCAACAAAAAGAATACGTCTCAGTGTTTAGACTGAAGAAGCGGAATGATCTGTAAACCTGCTAGTCTAATACGGACTACTTATTCGGGGGTTCCATTCAACCTTAATTGGCAGCAGTTACATTCTGTCACCTTTAGAACGTGGAACAAATAATTGTAGTAAATATTTGTTTTCTCTCTATGTTGGTGTAAAAATATACAGCTTATCTTTGTAAACCTATCCCCACACAGCTCGTCTATTGAAATACATGTGTATATTTGTAATGATTTTACAGCAAGTAGTTAGCTGTTTGAATCATGATCATTCATTTAATTATCACTTGTAATCTATATAATATATCTATATAATATGATCTATCACTTGTGACCGTCCTATACCTCTCAGATTCAAGGCAGTGTATCATTCATTCATTAATTCATTATCTGTAACTGCTTATCCACTTCAGGGTCGCGGTGGGTTCGGAGCCTACCCAGAATCACTAGGCGCAAGGCAGGAACACACCCTACTGGGGGCGCCAGTCCTTCACAGTGTGACACACACACTCACATTCACTCACACGCTCACAACTACGGTCACTTTTGAGTCGCCAGCCCACCTACCAACGTGTGTTTTTGGACTGTGGGAGGAAACCGGAACACCCGGAGGAAACCCATGGGGAGAACACACCAAACTCCTCAGACAGTCACCCAGAGTGGGACTCGAACCCATAACCTCCAGGTCCCTGGAGCTGTGTGACTGCAACACTACCGTCCGGCAGTGTATCATTATCAATTACATCCAGTTCTACACTGATATTGAATAAATACTCATAGCCTGTGTTAATATTAAAGCATGTTTAATTTTGTTTGTAGCTGAAGCCTAACTACATTCCTAAGCATGAGATAATGGGAGAACTAAGGGACATAGAGCTGAATCTGGATGAGTTGGAGAAGCAAGGAGTGCTCCTGGAGAAACAGCTCAGATCCTGTGAGGAGGGTGAGTATAAAATGCAGTGAATATTTTGACTCACGTAGTTAATAATAAACTTTTCAGATTAGAAGAATAGCCATACTGTCAATGTTAGCGGTCAGCAATTATGAGTTAGATTTGTTTTTTCTATTACATTCAACACAGAATAAACAAGTAAGTTTATCAGTAAAAACACAGAAGTAGTTTTCTTTGTACTTTTTTTCAGGTAAATAACAAGTACAATTTTTTTTTTTAATTATTATCCCAACTTTTTTTGGAACTGGGATTCGTATATTCACTAATTTAGAATACTCAGTCATTATTTATTAATCTAGCTCTACATATAACACCTGATTTAATATATAGAGGTTATCATCTCACTGCTTGGAATGATACATGCGATACGACGATACATATATTACTAAAATAGCTGCAGGTTATTAGCTTTCAGTTTAATTAGATTTAATTAGTGAATAATTATGGAGCTCAGCGTAAATATCTTGGTGAGGAGATATTGAGCTTGTCGGCTTATTATGTTGCATGACCCTGTTGTAGCAGATCTTGGTAATAGCACATTTTCATTCCTCTAATTCCCTGTGGTTGGGGGGTGGCAAAATGTTGATCATCCATTTTTTTTGGTAGGATTCCTGTCATGACGTCACATGACCTCAACAAGTTTTCAAAACTAGACATGATGTGTAATTTTGGTTGCAAAAGTCTCGAAATGAGACTTGAATTTTTTGGCGTTAAAAGCAGTGTGTGCTTAAACATTTTGGAATATGCAGCATTCTTGTTTAAAGGAGCAATCTGTAGGATATTTACTGTTCTTGGTCATAAAATGACCAGAGGGTGTGATCATAGATTAAGGAAACCACTGCAGCCTCTCACAGCATTGCTGAAGCAGTATATTCTCTTTCAGAAGTGCCCAGTCCGGAGCAGAGCTCCTAAGATACTGATAAAAGGAGTAAACGCCATAGGTTGTGTGTTTTATATAAAGAAAGTGAGGGATAGCAACGTTTGAAAGGTGTCAGGACTGTGTTTTGTGTGTTTTATACGAAGAAGGTGATTAAGAACATGATTCAAAAGTGTAAATACCTTTTTGTTTGTTTTAAAGAAATTGAAGCAGATTCATGTCTCTGTGTGTGTGGGGGTTGTTTTAAACAAATTAAGGAGTAAGAATTGTGTTTAAAAGGCCTCGCATATTCACCTATTTAAGGTGGAACGGAGAAATCAAGCTTGGTAGTACACAGCAACCTTAAGTGTTTCACTGGTAGGTAGATGTTGTAGTGACACTTGGTAGATTGTTCGATAAATAGGGAAATAAATGTTTCCAAATGAGTTTTGTTTGTACATCCTAGCGCTAGCTTTAACTTTGCATAGCTGTTTAAGGTGGAAATGAGTATTCAAGAAAAACTAGAGAACAAAGCAAATAAGATTCTTCAACCGATCCATTTAAGGTGGAACTACATGCGTGGATACGAAAATTGTGAATTCTTTAAAAATAAGAATTCTTATTAATTTTTGTGTTTCTTTTTCAGAGGGTAAAGAAGACACATCAATGAATGACTTAATGGTGGAGTGGTTCAACCTCATTCGAAACAAGCAGGTTTACATGCGCAGAGAGTCTGAACTGGTCTATATGTAAGTGTGAGGATTCATAAAAGAAGGATTATATTTACTGTATGTTGACACACATCACTGAAGTATCTCTAAAAATACATTGAAATCTCTGACAGAGCAAGGACCCAGGACCTTGAAGAAGAGCAGCCTAATGTTGAGGCAGAACTTCGAAAACTGATGGAAAAACCAGGTATGCATTTTTGTTAATTTTTTTTAATGCACTTAACAGTCCATTTAACATAAATCAAATGCTCTGATAATTGGAAAAATAACTGTTAATCAGAACTGTAAAAACTTGTCCAGTCATTTCAGTTGGACAGAAGAAAAGAAATACAGCATTTATAAACTTCTATGCTCCTCTATCCAACATGCTGTCTGTCATGGACTCCTCCAGCTGTAGTCAGGCAGTGTGTTTTGGGGAGTGGCTTTGGAGGAAGCTGAAGGAAAGGGATGGATAGTTTTTAAAAAACAAAAAACTATGGAAGGCATGAAGTACAAGGGGTTCCTCAGATCACAAAGTTCCACGTTATTTATTTTTTTCTGCCTATTATACACCAACAACTGTTAAAATGTATACCATCACTTTTGTATACCACAATGTATGTAACACTTTATGTATACCACAATTTTAGCCATAAAAAGTCATTTTTTTCCTGCTAGCGAGGTGCACCTGAAGGTTACAGGGAGGTAAAAAAAAAGGCTAACATTTTAGAGTGTTATACCAGTTTTGATAATTTGATAATTCCCCCCTCTCCCCATACGTCGCCAGAAGAGGGGGGCACATTTTTTTGGAGCAGCTAAGTGCTAAGAATTAGCATGCTATGCCAACACTGACCACAAGGGAGCAGTCCAACGCAATACGGTGACCACAGCTGAAACATGAGCAAACTGGCCGTCACACAGCCAGAAGAGATAAACTGTTCAGCTTTTCTTAGTTATAAATATATAAATTGTATATAATTAAGAACAGCTGAACAATTTGCCTCTTTCCCCCTTGTAACCCTCATGTGCATGTTCCTGAGACCAAGTTCCACATTCGTTTATGTTCCCTGCCTGTTATACACACCAAAAAACAGTTGAAAACACATTACTTTACTTACTTTAAATAGTACATTACCTGTACAATTTTAGCCATCACACATTTTTTAAATAAATAGATAAATCATCTAATTATTTTAATAAATACATAAATGAATTTACTACAAGCTGAGCAACCCGAAGGTATAAATATATTTTTTGAAATGGCCAGCAGGGGGTGGCAGGTTTAAAAAAAAATTATTTTAATCCTCTAGACTTAAGAGAAAATAAGAGAATTTTTGAATATTAAGACTCTTTCCTAAGACAAATGTGGCAGATTCCACTGGAGAGAAAAAAAGAACCCAGTTGAATTTACCCTGTCACATGAATGTTTCTCTTTATTCAGACCATTTGAAAACATATCGGGACCGCAAGAGAGAAGAGGAGCTGATGGCGAAACTGGTAGAAATAGTCAATGACAGAAACGCTATTGTGGATGGACTAGATGAAGACAGACTGAGGTGTGTATGCCATGTAACACTCCTTATGCAAAGAGATGAGCATGTACTATAATACTGTACATGAATAGGTCAGATGTTAGCCAGTCTGTTGTTTGAGTGTTTTGATGAAATGTATGGGTATCTTTAGCATATTACCCAAGTTGAGAAAGTTATTGTTTTGAATCAAATAGAGGCCTTTCTGCTGAGAGACCAATTCCACCAAACTGAGATAATATTTCTGCTACAGTATAATGTTTTTGCAGTCCTTTCGTATATTAAAGTACACACCACATTATCAGCAATGTTTAAAAATTTATACTGTCTGTTAACTGAGTAAATGGTTAAACTTTAATGTCGACTAATGGAGAAGGTCAGTTTCTGGCAAGGTTCGAGGTTTAACAGCGGAGATGGTTGTGGGTTCACTATTTGGCAAACAACGGGGTCACTGTAACCCTTTCTATTTACGTTTTAAAAATGATTATTGATGACTTTTAATACATTTATAGCTTAATTAATCATCATTAATGAACAGATTGTAAACCATTTATAAACTTGTGTTGTGTTATTTATAATTTTAGCACAATTTTATTTTGGCCTCTGAGTGTAATGATAAGGTGTATTCCATACATTTCAAGTTGTGTGAAGTCTTCTGACATTAATTAAACTTCAAGATAGTTTTTTCAACCTATAGATAATTAACTATATTTAGTGTATTTTTCATATTTCCTTATTATAATTTCCACTGTCTTTTATACAGCTGTAGCGTGGGAATGTATTGTGTTTATATAATAGGTATTATATCGCTCCCTTATTTGTTTGACCTTTCATATCAACTGTCATGTTTGACGTACAGTTATATCTCGGCTTTATTGCCCTATTTAAAGTCAAGCAGGCTTAATGTCACTTTGACTGATGGGAGGCTGCTATTTAATCAAAAAGCTTGTCGAGGACCTTTTGATGATGGTAATTATTGTATGAAATTGTGACTGAATTCAGCTTCAAGCACCAGAAGTTTCATCTAGAAACTTTTCACAGCAACCCTCTTATTTACAATTTTCCATCCTTTTAATGTCTTCATCATTTTGCTTTTCGTAGGGAGGAAGAGGAGGACGAGCAGTTAAATAAAATGATGCAGGACCTTGGTAAGTTTAGATTAAACTACCCATTGCCACAAGTGAATACATGCGCACATCATTTACAGTGGGGGAAAAAATGCCTGCGTGTTCCAGTGGACAACTACTGTTTACTTCCTGAATTTAAAGGAAGTAGCTTTTTTCATGTTTAAGATTGAGGTGACTTTTGGGAAAGTTTTGCATACTTTTAAAGAGTGCTATGATCCAAAAAAAAAAAACTTGAGGGAGAAAATGCTCCAGTCCATCAGTGGATGCAGGATGCTGTTGCCTTGATATTTTTGGTTGGTGAATCTTTGTCCAGCAGTGACATGGAGGGATTTTAAAACTCTAGCAGCACTGCTGTGTCTGATCCACTCATATGAGAATGATCCACCACCTAAATCATACCTGCTCTGTGGGGTTCCTTGGTGGGCTTTTCAGCAGGGTAAAACGGGGACCAGGAAGTATGCTGAGAACAGGTAGATCTTCAGAGTGCTCCTGTGTGGTCAGAGACATTGACAGAATGGACGGTGATTTCAGATAAAAGGCAGGTGTTCCTAATCCAGTGATCGGTCAGTGTTTAAGGGTTGATAAATATATTTTTGAACAAATAGAGGTATTCATACATTAATGAAACTGCAGGCTGATTTTGGGGCGAGAACTTTAGGTCATAAACACTTTCCATTGAGCTACAGTGTAGTCTGCTGAGGCGCTAATATTGTTTAGAAACAAAGTTGGTAAAAACCAAAGTTTCATTTTGGGTAGAGCTGACCCTTTAGCCCTCCTCCACCTCCGCTAACTACACTCACAAACTTAGCATTAATTGGCGTGTGCGTGTTTATGTATTCTGTGTGTGTGTTTTAAAGGCCAAAATGTGAGCAACAGAAGTTCTGCATTCCATTTTGATTTAATGACCACTAATGGAAAACTATCAGAATCTAGGCGCGGCTAATGATTCGCCAGCGTTTTAAGCGCTGAAATGCATATTAGCGAAATGTATAATTTACCAACCCAATTAAGCCATCCCCAGAAATGTGGGCAAAAGTCATAACCATTTGCAATTCATGATTTTTGTGAATGTGTTGAAAGCTTGTGTCGTATCCCTTTGAATGACCCTTTGGCTTCTTTTTTAGACGGAGCTAACTTTGATTTTACTCGCATTTAAGTCAAAAGAACTGTCGCTAACCGCTTTTATGAATTCTGCACCCTCTCAGCACCCTCTGTAAATCCATTTGTGTCTTTTAATGGTACACATACCACCTTATAATAACTGGTATAGGCATGTATAACTGCTCATAAGTAGTTCTTATTATTCCCGTAACAATTATGGCATAACATATGGCAAGATCATTTTTTTACATGGTTATACACTGTGTCCATGAGAATGCCGTCAATATTAATGCTTTAATGCACTTGCAGCACGGGATCTGGTGTGTGTGTGTGTGTGTATATATCAGTTAGTTTTGTTCATGCATCATCACAGAATCATAGGAATTAATAAGAATTTTCTGATTAAGACTGGAGTAGAGGTTTGATGTAAAATGATGTAGCCTGAATAAATCTAAGCAAAGAAGGTCAAAACTGTGTATATCCAAAATGATAAATGTATGCATATTCTTCTTTATTTTTCACCTAGAATAAAGGAGTGTCCAAATAATGTAGAAGGACAAAACAATCGAAAGATGTTTATTGAAATTTTGTAAATTTAATTAAAGGGACCCTAGGTAAAATAAATAAATCAATAAATAATTTTGGGCGCCCTGTGAAGGACTGGTACCCCCTCCAGGGTGTATTCCCGCCTTGCGCCCGATGATTCCAGGTAGGCTCTGGACCCCCTGCGACCCTAAATTGGATAAGCGGTTACAGATAATGGATGGATGGATGGATAATTTTGGGCTTGCTCCTGAAGGAAGGGGAAGAGTTTTCAAATCCTCTTCCAACTGTTACATAGTACAGTTTCTGCAGTGCAGCTGTAATTATAAGGGGGAAATATTAGTGTTCTTTTAAAATGCTAATAATTAAACCTATTTCTGAGTCTTGTTATAATGTGAAGGCCATTAAACTCGTGAAAGTCCAACACGACACTAGAACTATGTTCAGCGATGTAATGAACTCCAAGGCAAGCTCCCCACTTTTTTATTATTATTTTTTTCTCCCCCACTCCCCCCAAACTCCTTGCCTTGCTACTTGTACACTATGTACATGAGAATTTACTGTACAGTCTCTGCACAGGATATTTTAAATAATGTACTACACTTTATTAACCACTACATTACATTTAATACAGACTTTTGCAGGTTTAATAATTGTTCCCTTATTTTTAAATTCAGTGTATTTTTATTTATATATATCTATATGTTTGACCTGGTGTGACCAGCGTGTGAACCTTGTTGCTCTCTTGCTCTTCAACAGATATCAAGAAGGAAAAAAAGAAAAAGTCCCCCATGTCTAAGTTGTTTGGCTGGAAATCATAGCACGTGGCGGCAGAAAGCTGACCCTCGAGCAAAAGAAGGAAGTGTACACAGGTTTTTATTCAGTCAGTGCACGAGTTGTTTGATATAGAAGAAAACGGACATAATGTACTGTTGTGTGCAAATGTTTGAGCACCCCTTCGTATGTACTTATATTTCACTTTAATTTAGTTGTAATAAATACCATCTAATGGAAACACACTCCTTCACATTTTAAAAAATATTCTCTGTGTTATTTGTTAAATATAAAGAGGAAAAAGTAGACCTTTGCACTAATTAGTAATTTTTTAAAATGTATATGTTAAACTCATATTTGAGAGAAAATGTTCCATAGTCTACAAATGTTCACTTTGAAAATCAACAAAACACATGTCTAATCGGATGTTTGTGTGGACTTTTATAGATTTTATTTCTCAATTCTCGGGTTATGTTTGGGAGCTTTAAAAACATGAATATTACATTGTACTGATTCATATTGGATCCAGTTTGCTAAAACGGACCACTTGTAAAAGTCCAGCCTCTATACAACATACATTTTTATAAAGGGGGGTTACTTTTTTGTTTGTTTGTTTGTTTTTGCTTGTGTTATACGGGGTGTAGAGGAGAGTTTGTTGATAAAATACCGTTACTGTGTTTTTTTTTGGGTCATCATATGTATACGGTGGACCAGCAGGGGGCACCCAGGGTCCTAAAATCCTTGATGTTTCTACCATTGAAGTAAAAATCTAGTCACGTATGGAAACCCCAGGATGTTTAAGCCTGTATTCTTGTTAGATTTAAGCCTCAGACTCTTTGAACATGTAAATAGAAAACTGAAAGCTAGCATCATTATAATTACAACATAAACGTGCCAGTATTAAACAGTTAACTTTGACTATTTATGTGTAAGTTTTAAATGTTGCAGTGTACTTCAGTCAAGTGTGAAATGTAAAATATCTGCGCTGTTTTATCCAACTTTAAAAAAAAAAAAAATGAAAGATGAATTTTATTACTCTGATTTTCTGGTCACTCAAACTCTTCTAAGATGATGTTTAAAATGTATAATAAAGTTTAAGCTTAACGTTGTCTCCATTCTCAGTTAATAGCAACCTGGTGTCATAGATTTGGGATATTAAAGAATGGATAAATCTATTTGTGTGTGTGTGTGTGTACATATATAAAATGAATGTGTATAGATCATTTTGTGTCTTAGACCCAGGTGAGTGTTGCAAATGACACAGTGGCAGGGACGGTCTCCCTCAGAGCACAAGGAAGAAACTTTGAGAAGAAGCAAGACTTGGATTAGAGCAGGGGTGTCGAACCAGATCCACGGAGGGCCACGTGGGTGCAGGTGTTCTTTCCAACCACGCAAAAGCCCCACACTACTGAAAGTCAAGATCTATTGATTAGATCCAATGATTAAAAACAGGTGGAATGAGGTGTGGCTTCTGCGTGGTTGGAAAGAAAACCTGCACCCACACGGCCCTCCGTGGATCTGGTTTGACACCCCTGGAGTAGAAGGTTATCGTCCACTGGTCAACAGCCAAGCAACACAAAGAGTAATATATAAAAGCTGTGTATTTGAAAGGATATTTCAGGTAAATTATGAACAAATGAATGCTAGGGCATTGAAAACTTAAATTTAAATCTCGCCTCATAAAACAGGACCACAAGGGACTCTCAAGTGAGTTTTGCAGGTGTTAAAACTAGGAATGCTACCTTCTTATGATGCATTAATTGTAAGTGATTTAAAAGAAAGTAGCACCTTATCTGGTTACACAAAATACCCTAATACTAATCTTAAAATCAACATTAAAGGAACACTAGGTATAATGTATACCTTCAGTAGCATTGTGATGCTTCACTGAGCTGTAATAGGGAGAGCAGAGCCACTGCCCTTGCTAATCTGGGCTCGGCCCTGCAGAAAATGCACTATGTAACTTGGAGGAGGATAGGAAATTACAATCCCTCTCCCTACCTCCACCACAACACCCACTCCATGATTTCAGGACAGTGCTCTAAAAGTTAATTACACTCTACAACTGTAGAGAAGGGCGACACGGTGGCGCAGCAGGTAGTGTCGCAGTCACACAGCTCCAGGGACCTGGAGGTTGTGGGTTCGATTCCTGCTCCGGGTGACTGTCTGTGAGGAGTTGGTGTGTTCTCCCCGTGGGTTTCCTCCGGGTGCTCCAGTTTCCTCCCACAGTCCAAAACACATGTTGGTAGGTGGATTGGTGACTCAAAAGTGTGAGTGTGTGTCTGCGTTGCCCTGCGAAGGACTGGTGCCCCCTCCAGGGTGTATTCCCGCCTTGTGCCCAATGATTCCAGGTAGGCTCTGGACCCACCGCGACCCTGAACTGGATAAGAATTCCAGATAATGAATGAATGAACTGTAGGGAGAGGCCAAGAGAAACATACCAATTCTTATCCAGTTTCAACCAAAAATATTCAGCCAACAGCATCCTGAGATGAGCTACTGTCTTGCATTATATATATATATATATATATATATATATATATATATATATATATATATAAAAAGGTGGAACAACAAAGTAGGTGGGTCTAACAGAGTGCAGAGTGAGTGGACTAGGGGTTTATAAACTCAAGTAGCACTGTTGTGTCTGATCCACTTGTACCAGCACATATGGTGTGTATGATCAATAAAAAAAAAGTGGAATCCTGTTAGAAATATTATATGTTATGTTCTGGAGGCTTGCATTAAACCTTTGTGTACTTTGTTGCATTTTTAACCCAGTAGCAGCCAATCTACGCTGTATAATGCATCCAAACTGGGCGAGACTGCACTGCAACATACACATGCCAGTGTGAAATGAAGACGTTAATTAAAGATGCGTACAATTTATGTAGATTGTTTTGCGCCTTCTCATTTAATACACTGCAATGGGATCTGATTGTCCACTTGCCAGATGGCCCATTTGGATACATTTAGCAATTCATTGAGAAATGGAAGGAAGCCATCTCTCAGTCTAGAGCAGCATTAATAACATCCACAATGAGGTAGAATAGAAGCATCTGATTTTTTGGTGGTGATTGTTATTTAGTATTACATGTTTATTATGTATGCTTCAAACAAAGAAGCTGCTTGCAATTTATTTAATTTGTATTCATAAATATTAAAGACAAATTATACATTTTTTTAGCAATAATATGCATACTTTCTATATATATTGTGTGTTTCCTTTTCAGTAAGATAGCTCCATGTCCTTTTTGACCTATAATCAGAATTTTCAGAAACCCAGAATTTTTTTCTCCTGTTTCATTTAAGCCGTGAGGGGTAACCGAAAAAAAAATCTGCAGGTCAAAACTGATATAACAAGCTAAGCGTTAGCCATATTTTTTTAACCATTCTGACTCACTTTAATTATATGAAAGACATTTTGAGGATGAAAATAATGTTATTTTATGTAATTGATGGTTATTTGAATTGTACAAGTGATGCTATAAATATTTTTTCAATTGGTTTTGGTGTGAATAATGTGTAGTTAAAAGGTCCATCTGGGAAAAAGTGCTGCAAAACATGTATTGATTAGTTCTGTTCTTAGGGAAAATATTGACACCTGGAGGGGTGTCCTTCACAGGGCAACATGCACTCACACATTCACTCACACCTAGGTACACTTTTTTTTAGTTACCAATCCACCTATCAATGTCTATTTTTGGTCCATGGGAGGAAACTGGAGCACCCAGAGGAAGCCCAAGTGGATACGGGTAGAACACACCACTCCTCACCCGGAGCAGGACTTGAATCCACAACCTCCAGGTCCCTGGAGCTGTGTGACTGTGACACTACCTGCTGCGCCACCGTGCCGCCGAATATTGGTTTCGACTATTTAAAAATGGTGATTTTTATGTTAGTGTTGGTGAATGTAGTGTATTAATACTTTTAGCATTTGTTTTAGCAAAAGTGCAATAATCATTTTTAATAATACGCAAGTTACCATTAAATAACGAGTGGGAGATTGTTTGAAATGTGAATTCCAATTATACGTCGCATAAAACTTTTTAAAACATATTTGCACACCTAATTGTTGGATCTCCTCAGAAATAGCTCCTGTACAACATCACCCTACTGTATTCAGTAATTCAGCTTTATAACTAAGCATATTTTGCATACTGTGGAGTGCATGCCGTTTAATGTGTGCATGTTTCCCCAGTTTATCCATCTTTAGCTCTCCATGATCCGTAAAGAAATCTGCGCTGACAGATTATAGAGCATGTAGAGCTGTGAGAATGGAAATGCTAACATATGCTAATGTGTGTGTTGACTGAGTCAGAGCTGATAGGCAGAGTGGATTAAGCCTGTTCGTCTCCATCTGATCCACTGCAGCACCACAATACTCAGGACACCAGCTCACTGTAGAGCAGCTGCTCTTTACACACTATGCTGCTATTACTTATGGGTAGAAATGACCAGCGTTAACTGGGGTAGGCCTATGTTTTCAATGGCAGAAGGGATAAAGGATCCTAAAATGTGGGTTTCTGCTCACCCCAGAAAGATGCATTAATAATGGTCATTCCCTTTCCCTTATGCCTTATAATGGTTTCCATTATAACCCATAGACAAAAGAAAAATACACCCAGCTTGCTGCAACACTCTGCATGTAGTTAGGTCTCAGGTGGATATATAAATGATTAGAGGTGTGGTCTGATTAGAAACTGGGTCTTGTCACAAGCATGTAAAAGTGTGTCCCCTCTGCCCCATATAAAGGCTCTCAATCAGCGGGCAGAGCAAGGGAGTGGCTTATGGCCCAGTAAACTCTTAGCCGTTGATTCAATGCTGAAATAACGTAATGACTGCCGTCTAGGTGCGGCACGGTGGTGCAGCAGGTAGTGTCGCATTCACACAGCTCCAGGGACCTGTCTGTGAGGAGTGTGGTGTGATCTCCCTGTGTCTGCGTGGGTTTCCTCCGGGTGACTGTCTGTGAGGAGTTGGTGTGTTCTCCCTGTGTCTGTGTGGGTTTCCTCTGGGTGACTGTCTGTGAGGAGTGTGGTGTGTTCTCCCTGTGTCTGCGTGGGTTTCCTCCGGGTGACAGTCTGTGAGGAGTTGGTGTGTTCTCCCTGTGTCTGCATGGGTTTCCTCCGGGTGCTCCATGGTCCAAAAACACAGGTGGGTAGATGGTTTGGTGACTCAAAAGTCCATACTATAGGTGTGAGTGAATGCGAGAGTGTGTGTCACCCTGTAAAGGACTGGCGCTCCCTCCAGGGTGTGTTCTTGCCTTGCGCCCAGTGATTCCACGTAGGCTCCGGACCCACCGTGACCCTGAATTGGACAAGCGGTTACAGATAATGAATAACTGCCATCTAATCAACGTTTTCTTAATGTTAACGGAAAGACGACTATCAGACGTATTTTGGACATCCAGTGACATTTAAAAATATGTCCTTGACGGACTGATTATTTTTTAGACCTATTTTGAACGTCCAGAGACGTTCCTTGCTCACTGGTCAAGGTGTAAGCACCGGAAGACTTGCCAAAAGCACCCAACCACCAATATATATATATATATATATATATATATATATATATATATATATTCAAATTTTAAGGCTAAAAAATAACATATAAACATTCAAAATTCTCCAATTGGACTGGTAAAGTCACCGCGACTCTGAAATGTTAGATGCAGAACTGGGGCCATGTGGCTGACTGCCAAAGCGACCTAAAAGTTTTAATCTGACCTGTTAAAATAGGAGAAATGCCAAACTTTTGTGCCTCTTTAGATATATTTTAAATCAAAATGTAAAACTAAAACATTTCACAGAAGTTACTTACATTTTTATTTTTAATGTAATATTTGACAATAAATAATTTATTAAAAGGTTTATTCCAGTTGTTGCACAGCATCTCTGCAAAGCCCAGTTGGTATACTGAGTATATTAAATGTAATTTAAAGCAGAATTACAAAGCAAGCCATGAAAGTGCTTTTAAAAGGAATGTTTGCCATGTTCATGCTTTTTATACTTTACAATTAAAGTTGTTTAGCTCCTTTTTACTTTGTTCTCCAATGATCAGGACCACCGTAGAGCTGGTGGACGACTTCCAGTGACACTGATGCGGCGTGGTGTGTTAGTGTGTGCAGTCCTGGTACACAAGAGTGGATCATACACAAGTGATGCTGAAATTTGTCAACCCCTTGTGTAAGTTTCACTCTACAATGTTTGACTTCTTTGTGTCTCAGATGGCTTGAAAGAGAGCTCATATCACTGCAGTAAATGGGCAATAAATCTTCAGTGGTGAGCATGGTTATGGACATTTAAACTGGCTCTGCCCGTCCTCTCAATGCTACTTTTGGGCAGTGTACCACATGGTGAGAGATGGACGTGCCTCTACAACACACTCGAAGACATTTTTCCAGTTGACAGACTTTGAGAAGGGGCATATCACTGAAGTGAAAGATGTAGGATGGTCATTTTGATAATTACCTGTCATCTAGGCCATTCTGACCAAGCCGTTGAGAGGTGTTGGGAGCAGTGGTGTTGTGAACGAGAAACCTGGACTGCTGCACACTGGAACCCAGGTTTTGTTTGGGATCTGACAAAAGGTAGGTTTTGAGTATGGAGGCCTTATGTTGAGCGATTTAATCCTGCCTTTGCTGTGGAGCAACAAGCTCTGTGGTGTGATGATTTGGGGGAGCCATTACATAGGGCAGTTTATCACCTCTGGTAGTGTCACGAGGTACACAGCTCAGTGATATGTGCAGGACAAACTGTGGCCCCATGTACTTTTTAATGGCAGGGCATCCAACAGGCATTTTCCAGCAGGATAATGTCCTTCCACACAGTCCACCAATCGAGAAATTATGGAATTTTAGCTTCAGCAACCTACAGCTCTGCAGGATCTACAGGCCCAGCTGCAACATATGTGAGCAAATGTGCCGCAGAATCCCATAAGGAATCTGAATACCTTAATACCTGAATACCATGCCCAACTGTATCTCATCCAGGCTAGAGGCAGCCCAACAGGGAACTAGAGCCTCCTTTCAATTGTAGATATGATAATATGTAATATTTCTTTCTAATATTGTAATCACTTACATACAGTATATCATCATGCCATAAAATGCATGTTCAATGCAGATCCTATCATCAAAAATGCTGTCATTAAACACCAAGAATTCATTCATTCATGGTTAGAATGATGAAGAACTAGAAGACGACCAACACAAACACAAAATGAGCTACTCTCTCTGACATGGTTGACCAAGGAGTAGACAGTGAGTGAACTCCAGCAGCATTGCTGTGTCTGATCCATTGATACTAGCACAACATCAGTTTCACTGCAGGACTAATAATGATCCTACCTGCTCTGTGGTGGTCCGGCGGTAGTCCTGAACACTTATAACAGCTCTGGTTGTGAGACTAAAATATGTTTTCAGATGTGGAGTGTAAAGTAATTAAGTGTGATACATTTGCTTTCAAATATCCCATAGAAAAGTGCCATTGATTCAGATCAGCGGTTTGCCAACTTCAAATTTTTCACTTTAATAGTTTATGCTGACACTCACAACACACATTTAAAATATAATCCTTTCATTGTGTGTGTGTGTGTACACTCCTGGAAAAGACATTAGCGATGGAAAAACAATTTGAGCTGACCTGGAGAGACAATCTATGTCCAACTCCACCATCTATGTCCCCCACTGTAACATTTCTATCCAAATACACTTTGCCATTCATAGCTGTGATAACTACCAAATACACACAAACACATTTGTGTGGAGTGATATATATCAACTACACTACATATCCATATATTTGCAGATACACCACATCTCCATAGAAAATAATGAAACCTAATGCCTAAACCTGAACACACACACACCCCAACACTCCTGCAGCCAATCACAGCAACTACACCGGACAAAGTGACAGCCTTGTTACCTCTCCTCACAGTTAAAGGGAGCGTCTGTTATTGTGGGGAAATGCTGTTCTCTCCGGTTGTTTACATTCAGTAGAACGGTGTGTGTTTGAGGGGGAAAAAAACGACTGTTGTTTGTATGTGGCTGAAGTGTAACTTTTTATTCACTCTTTGAATTACCACAGAAACTTATGGAAGACTGTTTCCGCCACAAAATAATACAAAAAAGGCACCAGTTTTTATTTTTCATTATTATGCAGTTTGCTATCTCAATATTTTGAGATACTAAGTCAATATATTGAGATTGTATATTGTATCTCAATATATTGACTTATTATCTAAAATAATGAGATACTGTCTTAAAATAATGAGATAGTATCTCAATATATTGACATAGTATCTCAAAATAATGAGATAGTGTCTCAATATATTGACTTAGTATCTCAAAATAATGAGATAGTGTCTCAATATGTTGACTTAGTATCTCAAAATAATGAGATAGTGTCTCAATATGTTGACTTAGTATCTCAAAATAATGAGATATTATCTCAATATGTTGACTTAGTATCTCAAAATAATGAGATAGTGTCTCAATATGTTGACTTAGTATCTCAAAATAATGAGATAGTGTCTCAATATGTTGACTTAGTATCTCAAAATAATGAGATAGTATCTCAATATATTTACTTAGTATCTCAAAATAATGAGATAGTATCTCAATATATTGACTTAATATCTCAAAATAATGAGATAGTGTCTCAATATGTTGACTTAGTATCTCAAAATAATGAGATAGTGTCTCAATATATTGACTTAGTATCTCAAAATAATGAGATAGTATCTTGAAATTTTGAGAAATTATTGAAATTATATTCAGTTTCAATTATATTCCGTCAAATATTTAAATAGTAATGGAAAACAAATTGGTGCCTTTTTTATTATTATTTTATGATGCAGAAATGGGCTTCCAAACTCATCTGTATCCTGAGTTTAGTTTTGTAGCACTTTCAGCAATGCAGTTAGCCATCATCTGAGTTTGGAGACATATCCACCTTAAGTGATCAGAAACAGTACAAAATAAGTCAATATGACCCATCTATGGAGCAGGAATAGAGCAATACTCTAATTTCAGTTTGTGCCTTTCAACATTTGGAGTTTCCTCCTTTGTTAAAAAAACCTCTAGGTCTGCCAAGGACAGAGATAGAAAGAGGGGAAGACAGAGACAACATCCTCATCTCTTTTCAGGCTTTTTTTTTAAGTCTGGAGTGCTGTCTGATGTCTAAACACCACCAGCTGCCGTTTCTCTACTGTGAGCAGAGAGAGAGAGAAAGAAAGCCTAGGTTGAGACTGAGACCCTTTGATTTCTACCAGTTTACTAACACAGGGCTTCGTAAATCTTCCAGCACACAAACGAAATGGAGAACCAGCAAATGGTGAGCCTTACTGGAGTGACTTATTTCACAGCTTGTGTATTATTAGGCTCTACATCCCCGAATTAATGTGCACATGCATTTAACCTATTTCTTTTTCATAGTCCAGTGAAATATCTCTTAAGTGTCACTTAAAGGAACATTAGGTATGATATTTTGTAGTATTTATTTAAAGGAGCAGGTGCTGAAACCAGTTGGTCTGAACAGGACTGAATGGGGGGACACAGGGAGAATGGGTTTGTTGTTTTAGAATGTGTCTGATGTTTGTGGTATTTTAACCAAAATGTAAGTTATCTTGTGGAAAGTGGTGTGTAATATTCTCCCTGTAAAGAAAACATTTTTCTGTGTAGTAGTAACTCACAGCTGGAAATAAGCTACAACGAGCACAGGAAAATCGGTAGATAGATCAACCAACCAATCAATCAATCAATCTGTATTTAAACTTGGAGTACATTGAGGGTGACCTCCATTTGTAGAGCCAAGGTGAAAAACATTACTTGCAATACCATAGGTTCTCCAGGTATGCAGATTGCACACAGCCAACTTTATGTAACCAGTCAGAGTCAGCAAAGCATTCCAGTACTGCCCCAAGGAGCAATACTGCTAAATCTAACTCTTCCATGTCTGCTAAATGGGAAGTGTCTGAGTTAGTGTGGAGAAACAGCAGTGAGCATCTAAATGAATAGCAGCGCAGGCATCCCAGATCCCCCAGAAGTCTGCGAGGTTGTTTTAGTATAGCGGTTCTCAGAAGTTTAAAGGTTGTACACTGTATTTCCAAATAATTATTGGCCTTTTTTTTTAATTTTTCTAAATATATCCGATTTAAGGTGCACCCATTCTGGACACAGAAATGTAAAGGTTGAATAATTGTCAAAGAAAATGTCTGACAATAGAATGGAGCACTGGAGCAGCTACAAATGAGTCTAAGGTAACTCTGCACAATGCAAAGCATCAGCTACAGAAATTTAAACCCAGCATTTGGCTTTGGAGCAGTGGATCTACTTTCTCAGGAGTGAAGGAGCATTGTTCATTACTTTTGGAAGCTATATATATATATTTTTTTTACTTATTTATTTCATACAGTTGGACAATCTTAACCTCCCCTGAGAATAAATAAATCATTTTACTGTATTTTTTATATTCATGTATTTGTTGTAATTATTTATCATTCTATACAAGCACCACACTAATTGAGAGGATAAATTATTTTAAACAATAACAATCTCACGTGCCTAAGTCTTCTGCACAGTAATGTGACTGATTAAAGAAAATTAATCGAACAATTTGCAGTAATTCATTGCACTGTCCCTTCTTAAAACTAAAGCTTATCATCGTGGATATTTAAATGTCAAATAAAGAATCATTGTATATATTGTGTATATAACATATGTTAATTCCACAGTAAAAGAATTTGAAGCTGGCGAGCTGGGCGCCTCCAGATTTGATGGAGCTGAACACACAAAGTTGAGTGCAGAGGAGTAGTAACCACAGGATCCCAATGAGGAAGCACCTGGCCCAGTGATTGACATTCCAGGGAAGGACAAGCTGAAATTTTGTGGTAAATGTGATTGAGAGAGTAGACTGAGTGTGAAGTTTCTAAAACCAATACTTGCCCTCAAAAAGGTGAAGCCCAAAGTAGAGTCAAGTCTTAGCCAACTATAGCATGCCTGCATTTTGTCCACAAAACCTCTAAACCATGACAGGTAAGCCCTGCAAAGGGACTGATTAACCAGAAAGACAAATTTTTATAAAAATCTCCAAGCTACAGCAATAAAACAATAAAAACATGTGAATACACAACGAGTAAACAGTGCTTAATGTTACTGCCACCATTATTGACCACATTTCAAAACATGTGGTTCCCATTAGATGCAGGGTTTTACGATGTCATCAGCTACATTTCATGGGGGAGCGACCAGGGACTGAAAAGCATGCCGAGCCGAGTTGAGTAGGTAGCAGGCAATGGAAAAGTGCCACCAGAACACAACAGGTCTTACCATTTTGGCTTAGCACTCCTACTTACAGGGGGGCTTAAATAACAAGATGCTAGCAAGTGGATTGACTGTTAGCTAGCATAACAGCACTGGACAATTAGTGTTCTCCTCCAAGCATGATTAGAAGTAAAAAAAAACACCCTGTAGGAACAGTTTGAAAAGAAGTAGTTTTTGGTTTTTCACATCTCAGAAGAAGCATGCGGTTGAATCCACTTCTCTAACTTGGTGGTGATGTTAACTGACAGGCCTAGCTAGCTGAGTGGAACAGGAAATTATTAAAATTGGAATAAAAAATACAATGTTTAATGGGAAATATTTTAAATATTAAAATGTATTTAAAAGACATTTTGCTAGCTAGCATGTTTAGTTTGAGACGTTGAGTCTGGATATCAAAAGAAAACAAAATACAGAAATTTGAGTGTTTTTGTGTTTATAATAAACAACAGCTGAACAATTTGTTTCTCCTGATGGCAGTTCACTCATGATTCAGGGGTGACGCATTTATTGAGTTGGACTGCTTCCTTTTGGTCAAAGCTGGAACAGCATGGTCACTTTTAATACCTAGATCAAGGGTCACAAATAGGCGGTAACTGATAAACTATTAAGTGATATTTAAATTTGAACACAGTGTTTTAAAACTCATAAAAGCTCTTTTGGGACATTTTCGGGACGACAGTGTTGTGTGAGGTAACACCAGAAACTTTAATATGGCGGGAATGGTTACCGTTTCAAATATTCTCATGAAGCTGAACACGGATTCTGTTTACGGATAAATTCCCGCCCTTCATCATTAAGAGCCAATCAGAATGCGGCTAACAGATAAAGTTCCGCCCTCCACCAATAAAAGCCAATCAGATTGCTGGTTATCGAAACGCACTAAAATTATTAGGGACTTTTGAAATTTTTTATTTTGTTTTGGGGGGGGGGGGGAACTCATTGTTTTACTTGTAAATTTTACTTGAAATGAGAAAAATTATTTTCATTTAGAGTATTTGTTATTTATAATTATTTATAAATCTTTTGGAAATATGCTGAAATGTAATTGAAAGTGTAATTGGATTAAACATTCAGTGGTTAACTACATAAAATGTTGCTAAGACTACTTCAAATATGAAGTATATGACACTGATCATAATGCTAGTTATACATTATATTCTGGACCTTTGCTTGAGGAAATTTTCTCTAACTGGAACTTAATCAATTTTAATGAATTACCCCTGACCTAGATCCTCGGAATTTTTTTTTTCTCTTAAAAATGTATCAACAAATCCCTGAGGGTTAACCGAAAACAATATCTAACTATACTTACCAGTCAAAAGTGGTGTAACATGCTAGTTTTTAAAAAATAAATTCTTTCATTCATTCATTTATTTATTTATTTTACCCCTCAGCCTCATAACGCTAGTAGGAAAAATTCTGAGGACAGAAAAATATGTATGCTTTTGATAATTAAAGTTGTACAAGTGATGCTTTTTTTGTCAGCTTTCTCTGTTTGTACCAGGTGACTAATTAAAGTACTCATTTCAAGGGTACTCAGTACCAGATTTGGCAAGTGGAGAAGCAAAAGAGCAAAGCCAAGTCGAGTCAAGTAAGTTCCATGCAGTGGAAAAGCTTCATAAATATATTAAAATTAAATAGTTTTGTTATTTTAGAGTAAGTGGATGCAAACAGGTGCACTCACCTGTATTAGAGAGGATGTGAACAGTCCGTTGTAACTGAGGTGTTAATGCAGGATTAATGAACAAGCATGAAGACCTGAGTGACTTTGACATGGACCAAATCATGTCCAGGTAATTTGGTCCTCAACACAAAGTTTGGTGTGATAACATCTGCTCAGCAGTGGTCAGTACCTACCAACATGGTCACCTTTAACAGGAGGAATGTATGGAGAATGGTGTTCCACAGAACTAAATAGAAAGAGCATTTGGTTGTGGTTTTGTTGTGGTCAAGACGCGAGATGGAGATTGATACTGGAAATTTGAGTAGGAATGCAGATATATTGTCTAGCTTTTGTTATTTTTGAAGGGTTTCTGCTGTTGTGTTAGGCGGAAAATAAGCCTCCATGATTTCCACAATTTCCTATTTATTTTTGTTTGATCTCTGAGCAATGTGATTTCTTTCTCTCTGATATTTAAAGACCCTGTGATTTATTTTAGATCATGAAGACAAATTTAATTGCCTTTAACTACTTACCACAACTATGTGACTTTCAGTAGAAAAATATCCCCAGATATTAATGCAGTAAAGTATCCCTTTATCAGCAGCTTTCATTATTCCCTCACTTTGGTGTTTATCTATTTACTTAAATGCAGCAGAATTGTATTGCCGTTTCATTTGAAGGTGACCCATGGCACAGAGATATGTGGAGTTCTTTTAGAAAGCGAAAAATATGATAAAAATAAAGGCTATATTTTCTTAGTCTGAGTGCCCTGCTTAAGCAACCTCTATTAACAACTTGAAAATAAATACATCAAACAATGTCATCATAAGCATTTTACACTTAATATTCTACCATATTTTACTACTGACTACCTACAATGAAGGAATCCATGCTGTAGAGCATCTGAAATGCTGTAGGATATGAAACAGACACCAGTGTTTTTTTATAACCTATTTCTATTTGGTGAGCATCAGATACTACTAAGTAAGCACTAGATAATACTACTGCAAGATTTGATTTAAAACAAAATGAATGCCATAGAATTGATGCTTTTCTGTCACTTTTCCATTTATTAAAAAATATATTTATTTATTTATTTTTGAGAGAATAACTGAACAAACAATGGAGGGTAGCACTGGTTAACGTTCCATTCCAGACAGTGACTTTAGGACGACCCCAAAGACTGAAATTTGTTCATCGAATTGACATTTTTAGAAGTCTTCGAATCCCTTAAAAACTGCCTAGATACAACAGCACTATGCCTTAAAGGAACACTAGGTATTTTTCTTTTACCTTAAAATTAGCTGTTAAATATTTGTGATGCCCAGCGTGCTGTAATGGGAATAACAGAGTCATTGCTATTGTTATTCTGGGCTCAGCACTGCAGTAACTGTACTATGTAACTTTGTAACCTTCTCCCGCCCTCCCCATTGATTTCATTACATTCATTCATTGTCTGTAGCTTCTCCAGTTCAGGGTCCAGAGTCTACCTGGAATCACTGGGCTTGAACCCACAACCATAGGGCCCTGAAGCTGTGTGACAGTGACGTTAACTGTTTATTTCAGTACTGTGCTGTGAAAATAAATTACACTAACCCTTGACCCTTCATAGATCATCCTCAGCTTGAAAGACCCACCAATCGAGCTGATAGGATCGCTTGCTTAGGTTTAAGACTTAAGAAACCCTGGCTGTCGGAATCCACCTATTGGAAAGTCTCCTTAAGCACTACACTTTCAAATATTTCATGAATGATACACCTACTAGCAAATGAAAAACACCACACACATATGTTAAAAATGTTTTCACTGGACATAGCGTTTAAACTCTAGAAAAAAAATTAGTAAATTTTAGTACATTTTTATTTATTAATATCATTTAACCTTTACCAAGTTCTTTTTTTACAAATGGCAACCTAAAAACAGCAGAGCCCACTTGACGGAAATGGAAATATAAAATGTGGATAGGGGTGGGGAGTATTCATAAAAGAGGATAAATTGACAAACACAAATTTCAACAGTACTCTAAGTTAATGGAAAACTAAGTAAATGTATCAGTAAAACTATCCCTTGATTCTTGACACTGGAAATTGAAATAACGGCTTGCAGATAGCATTGAGTTAGCACACATTGAGAAAAATCAAGGTGATTTTTGCTGCAAATATTTGCTAATACGGATCCAGCTAGTATCAGGTAGTCAGGTCATTTAAAGGCCAAGGCCCATTTGGCTTCATTTTCAGGCATGCTAGGAAAGGTGTCCTACAAGTAAGATTCATTTACCACCTTCTTTGCTCCTTCTGTTATCCAGTTCAACGTCCAACCCAGGCTAACACAGCACTCCCGAATGATCCAAAGCAGTCAAGCCCCTTAAATACTCTGAAATGAAGAGTATTTTATAGACAAGGGCACTGTATACTTCTTCAGCCGACACTTGGCTTGGGGTGTGGTAAATTTAAACTAATATATGGCTGTTCCTTCATGTTCCAAAACTTTTCTAAGGAGGTTTACAATGAAACAACTCTGGCCACATAGTGTATTTCAGCAGGGTGATGTCTGGTCAATGTTCGGTGACCATCTGGCTGCCATTTTGGCTTGGATTGTTGGTTTCAGCAGGGTTTGCTAGACTTGGGTTCTTGGATAAGTGGTTACAAAAAATGAAATGAAAAAAAAATATTTAATGTTGAGTTTCTTTTTCATTCATTTTTCTAATGGTAGATAAGTTTTGTTTGTGGTTGTTTTGTTTATTCTTTTGGTATTTAGCTTACATCGAGGTTTTAAAAAATGGCATGTTACACTCCCAATATAGAGTTTTTTAACATGTTTTTTATGTTGTCTTTATTTATGTTACTCCCTCATGAACCCTAGACTAGACTTGCATTGTTCATTCATTCATTGTCTGTAAGCGCTTATCCAGTTCAGGGTCGCGGTGGGTCCGGAGCCTACCCAGAATCATTGGGCGCAAGGCAGGAACACACCCTGTACGTAGCGCCAGTCCTTCACAGGACTCTTTTGAGTCGCCAATCCACCTACCAACGTGTGTTTTTGGACTGTGGGAGGAACCCGGAGCACCCGGAGGAAACCCACGCTGACACGGGGAGAACACTAGACCTGCATTGGTCATAGTTGTTTGAAATGGGGTTGTGATGCTGCTAAAATATTGCTGGTTTCTTCTCAGTCTGGTTTTTAGTAGTAAATAAAATGGCTGAATTTTTGCTACTGGAGGCTTACATTTACGAATGTATGGATGTAGTTTTTCCATCCCATTTTTATCGGGGGCTCTCCAAGGCTGGTGAAACTTGTGTAGGAAGACGTGTGCGAGTTCATGGTGGATTTGAATAGTAAATAAAATGTCTATATTTGTAACCCACAGTTTGGTTGAGGCTATGCTGTCCTCCCCATTTTGAAGGGCTTTAAAGAGAGGGAAGGAAAATTATGCGTAATACAGTGTGGCACTGCTTTTTCACTCAGAAGTTGTGAATCATCCCCCATTGACGTGAGTGTCAGAGTGCACGGATGATTTGTCATGTGTCTTTCTTTCTCACTCTCTCATACACACACACACACACACACACCCATATGAAGTGATAACTCAAAGTCATGAACGAACAAGAGTCCCTGGCCAAGACTAACGTGGCTGGAGCGTAATTATGGCTCAGTGTGCCATTGTGTTTGTGAATGCACAAATTGACGTCAGTAGCGAGTGACTGTTTTTCTGGGGGTTTTTTGGTCTGCTATTTATGTTGCAGTGTGATGGAATGCTGTCCGGTCTCTTGAACGCACCCGTCTTGTTCTCCGAAGACGTTCTGTCCGAACGCATGCAAGTGTGACCTCAATTTGGACACGTGAGGCATTTGGTTACTGTCCATCATCACCACCATCACTCTCTGTGACGTTTATTATACTCTGACTAATAACCTCCCGAACAAAACGCCTAGCCGTCGCCACGCCAACACGTTGTGGCCCAAAATATGACAGCTTACTTAAGAATTATTCCACCCTGTATTATTCCAGCTCATAATGAATTGTCCCCTCAGTCTGCTAAACACTATAGAGAAATGAGAAGATGTCAGGCTTTTGCCAAGAGATATTAATTTGAAGTAACGAAGCCAAAAAATGTGCTAAATCACTGCTAGCTTGAGCTGGGCCTAAAAGATTTTGTCTTGTTATATTTATAACATGTACTATCAATTATTCTTCAGTTAGCTCAATGAAAATAAGCTGAAATTAAATACATTCTCTTTTTTTCATGTTTATGGAGATGACAGTCACTTTAAATGAAATTCGTTATGAATTTGAAGTTGGATTTTCCCCATTTTTCAAAGTAAACAACATTTTTCAAAGTGTTTGGAGAGAAGTTCTCAGTTTCAGAGAATGTTTAGTGACATTGAAGTAGTGGTGGTAGGAATCAAATATCAAAACAGTTTAATAGCCTCTAACAGCTGTCTCAAAGTGATATTACATTAAATATACTCTATATAGGGGCAGCATATTTGGTGTGTTCTCCCTGTGTCCGCTTGGGTTTCCTCCGGGTGCTCCGGTTTCCTCTCACGGTTCAAAAACACACGTTGGTAGGTGGGTTGGCGACTCAAAAGTGTCCATAGGTGTAAGTGTGTCAGTGAATGTGTGAGTGTGTGTTGCCCTGTGAAGGACTGGCGCCCCCTCCAGGGTGTGTTCCTGCCTTGCGCCCAATGATTCTAGGTAGGCTCTGGACCCACCGCGACCCTGAACTGGATAAACACTTACAGATAATGAATGAATGAATAAAATTATTTATTATATATGGATATGGATATTTATATATATATGGATAAAAGCATCTGCCAAATGCGTAAATGTAAATGTAAATTATTTAGGGCAAAATTTTAAGTTTGTTTGTGTATTTGCTGCTTTACAGCACAGACTTTGGGTAAATTTCCATGCTAATCATGCGTATGGCGTGCTAAATTTCCATTAGAATCATTAATCTGAACACTTAAATATAAATGAAAATGTGAAAACACATGAATTTTTGCCATCAACAGATTAATTTATTTATGTGCTTATCCAGGCGATTAATTACAAAAAAATTTGGGCTCAAACGTTGTGCTATACATGTATGATTTCCAATAAATGCTTGTGCTCTTCAGTATAACTATATTTTGTTCCAGTATTTCAAACTTAATTTTAAACTCAGGACTCAGGTGTAAAGTGCAAGAACATTGGCGATGGACCTGGTAGTGCTTAAATGTGGCACGTCTTCACAACGGACGCTAAAGTTAAAATAATATTAAGTGGAACAAGGTGAAACATCCTCCTCATCCTCTATTTTCAGTAACTTATTTCACCACGCCAATCACAGCTAGTCCATGAACGCCAGCTGTTCAAATGTATCAAAGAAAGATAGCAACATTTTGTTTGTTATATTCATGTCAATTTATTTCATGTATAAAGACCAAGTTGTCCATAGTTCATTACAATACAGCGCTATATGGCATAGGTCAGTGGTTCACAAACTTTTTAGACCAAATACCACCCAATGTTGCCAACTTAGAGACTTTGTTGCTATATTTAGCGAGTTTTCAGACCCCTCTAGTGACAAATCTAGCGACTTTTTCTGGGGTTACTGGAGACTTTTGGAGACTCTGACATGACGGCACATCTCGCGGGTGCTGCCATGAGCCCCTGTCCCAAAGCACTCACTGGCGGTCTCCCAGTAGCGGCAGTCAGAGCAGAGAGGAGACCCACAACCACTCCACTCGGCATCCAGCCTGAAAATGAACTGGGCATGCCCAAAGGCTCACAGAGCGGGATGTAAATGTTTCTTCAGTGTGACACTAAAATAAATCACTTAAATCACTGCATTTGAGCCAGCGCAGCTTGGTGTATATAATGTTTGAAACTGGACCCAATTTAAGAAAATAAATAAATAAAATAATAATAATAATAAAAAATTAAGTAACTCTGCCAGTGTGTCTGTTTTAATGCCATTTTGTGGGTCCAAAGCCCGGATAGAGGAGGAGGGTTGGAAGTAGAGTTAGCAGTTCCACCCCACAAAAGCCTTATGATTAAATTTGATATTCTAACAGTTAACAATACAGGGCGAAACTGATTTATGTAACGTGGGTCTAGACAAAGCATTAAAGTCATGAAGTTATTTTGAGAAGTGATGGCCTATTTCAATGACAAAAATGTAAAAAACAAATGATCAACAGTAGAAAGTTCATTTGTAGTTCTGAATATATTTAGGGTGTTTTTTACTCACTTTTTGTCTCTCCCACGATGTTATTTCTCTCTTCTACAGCGTCAATTACGAATAAATAAGTTTGCAATTTAGGCGATGGCGTCATTTAGTGACTTCTAGCGACTTTTATGACAGCCAAATACCATTTTCTCTCTTCACTTGTCTCTAGTTTTGCCTCTGAATTTTGTCTTTCTGAGCTCCAGACTATTTCTCGGGATTGGTCTCGGCTTGTTTTTTTCTTGTTTCCTCTTTGCCCTTTTTGTAATAAAATCCAAATTGCTCACATCGGTCTCTTGCCTTTGCTTACGTCATGGATTTCACAAAATACTGATGGATCACCTTCCCACTGTGGAAAACTGTGTGAACGTTGTCCCTCCCTCATTTCCTTACAGAAGTAATAAACTATGGTGTATGCGTAACTCATATTTAATTCATTTATTTATTTTTAATACAAACAGATAAAAAGATTGATTAAGAAGAGTTTAAAATAATAAATGTATAAGCATATTGCACTTAGCCCATTAGAAGGCTTAGAACAGTGCTTGTAAAAGTGGGAAAGCCAGAACGTTTTCAGTTTTGTATGTAATCACATATCCAGCCTGATCTATGGCGTTGGATCCAGTTAAAATCTGAGAGAATATAATTTTGTGTGAGGAAAAAAACATGTCAGTCAAAGAACAGTGCTCTCGCAAACGGGAAAACATTTCTCAAATGAAAATACACTTTGATTAAAGTAAAAACCCACCTTGTGCGAGGACAGTCAAGGTTCTCCCTGTTCACGAGGGAAAGTTTCTGCGCTTGTGATCGGGGGTCACCACACCACACCAGACAAAATACACCCCAAAACAGAGTAAACAGGAGGCTATAATATATATATATATATATATATATTGAACTAAACCTTTAGTCTTGTTTACGTTCTCAATTTAATGTGGTCTCCTAAGTTCATTTACCGCAATAGCAGGAGTATACACTGCAGTTGGCAGTGCTAACCTGGAATAGAAATTAAGGTTTACTAAGCTCTGTTACTCAAAGCTTATCGTCGTTATCGAGCAAAAATTAATCACGAAAAAATCGATATCGTTTTATCATCCAGCACTAGCAGAGATGCATAAAAGTACTCAACCTTTTTGCAGCATTAAGCTGATGAGGAAGCATTCTCAGAATTGTATCGCCTTTAAATGACAACAGAAACACTCCTACGCTTACTTATTACTTATACTTATACACGATACTTATCAAGAAATATATCTTTTTTATTCTTAGCATACTTGCATTGAGTCTTCCTGGACTGTTGGACATTTCTCGTATTAAGTGTGTCACAAAGTGGTGAGCTACGATTAATCTTTGCTCGCAAGGTTCATTAGAATAAAGAAATCTTAAATTCCTGCTTTTATTGCATTTTAAAAGATGGCCAAACATTTCTGGAATGGGTGAGTACTTGTTTAATGGCGCGTCCTTGCATGTTCCTTCCCAGCCATTCGCTTTTGTGCACTACCTCTTTATTTTCCCTCTCCCTGTCCTCAATATTCTTCCCTCTCTCATTACACCTCTCCTCCTCCCTTCTTCTTTTCTCCTGCCCTCTCCTCCCATTTCAGTGCTAACCGGATTTCGGCCCATGTAGTCGGCACAGATGAAGACAGATCCTGCTCCATTTAGTGGATTAGACGGTTAATCACAGTATATTACAACCTCTCTGTTGGTTTGCTGTGGAGGACGAGATGCCTCTCTCAACCAAAGCACATTAGACGCCATAATCAGATCTCCCGTGCCTCTCTTACAAATTGAATGATATAATATCCCTCAATTTTCAATATTAAAAAATCCTCCGACCTTTTAGTTTTGCCTTTCCGACGGGTGTGTAGAACTTCATCATGCTGCTATGATGGAATTAGCCGATATCCTAGACGCTCACTCTAACGGTTCTGTACACTGTATGGGCTTCCTCTAAGGCTGGCTGATTGAATTTGAGGGAGGCTACACCAGCCACTTAAGGATTTCTGCACGCTCCTGATTGATTATGCCTTATCGTATCATCTTGCCTAGAGTCGCTGGATAGGCCTGTTCTCTCGCTTGCATTTTACTTCTAGCTAATAATGGAGAATCATTCCTTGCTTTTGAACTATGTTTCAGATACTTTCTGCCTGTTATGCTCCAATAGTAACTAATAGCTGATAACTGCACAGCTCTCAGTTCAAGAACTAATCGCTCCACCAGCTTAGATGGGGGTAGATAAGCCCTAATCCATACTCGAGTTACAGTGCTTTTAGTATCTTCCCAAACACATCTTAAGCAGAAGAGCAAAATTAGCATCATGGAAATGTGTTCGGCATGTGTTTGTTTTCATGCAGTTAGCACTCTCGTGAATTTGGAGTCAGCCTCTCCTTACGTTATGTAACTGTAACAGCGAATAAAATCAATATATACGGAAGAGAAATAGAGCAACATACTCATCTCTTTTCATGCTTTTCAACATTCAGAAGTCTCTCCACCATCCAGACGCCTCCAGATGCTGTATCTCTGCGTTGCCTGAACAGGCAATTGAGGAGCCAGCTCTGTCCCAGATACTTTGTTTGTTACCTATTTACAACGCCAGGGGCTGCAAACAAACACCACCTTTTTTTCTGGGGTCAAGGACACTGGAGAGATAGCAAATGTTGAGGAAACATTAAGTGAATTTTATATAAAAAAGCATACTGGATTAATGTTGTGAAAATTGCCTTATGAGGCGGCACGGTGGCGCAACAGGTAGTGTCGCAGTCACACAGCTCCAGGGGCCTGGAGGTTGTGGGTTCGATTCCAGCTCCGGGTGACTGTCTGTGAGGAGTTGGTGTGTTCTCCCCGTGTCCGCATGGGTTTCCTCCGGGTGCTCCGGTTTCCTCCCACAGTCCAAAAACACACGTTGCAGGTGGATTGGCAACTCGAAAGTGTCCGTAGGTGTGAGTGTGTGAGTGAATGTGTGTGTGTCTGTGTTGCCCTGTGAAGGACTGGCATCCCCTCCAGGGTGTATTCCCGCCTTGCGCCCGATGATTCCAGGTAGGCTCTGGACCCCCCGCGACCCTAAATTGGATAAGCGCTTACAGATAATGGATGGATGGATGGATGGAAATTGCCTTATGAAGTAATCTGTAGAAATTCAGTGGAAATTCCTAATACATCTAGTATCTATGAGCAAAGAAGTTCAAGTTTGCCAGGACTCTCAGGACCAGTTGACCACTATAGTGTCTGTTCTTACCTGCTATAGTAGCATGACCAACCAAGCTAATGACAATGACGACCAAGCATGACCCTCATGGTCAAACAAATAAACCAACATTATGAGCCTAACCAAGCTGGCAGACAACCATGACCAGCTGACCCAACTAGCAGGCTAGCATAACCAGTGTGTCCAAGCCGATTATTCTGGTAGACCAATCAAAAACATGTCTCAAGGTGGTCTACCAGCTTAACAAGCGAGTTCACCAGAATATGGCTTGTTTTTAACTAGTTCAGCTAAATGTCCAGCTTGTTAACCAGTTTGATCATTATAAAGAATAGCTGAGTCCAGCCTTTCTCAACCATGTGTTGATTCTGACAATTGCTGACATAAAGTTTTGTGACTATGCTTGTTATATTTATCATGAAAATGCAGTTACAATGCCATAAGCTGGGCCTGAATAATTTCAGTGCCATGTAATTTAATTACATACAGTGGTGAAGGTAAGTAAAAGTGAGTGTCCAGATTAGTTGGTTGACTGTGTGCAGTTTACTTTTACGTTTGTGCTCCCCTCGTCTCACTTGTGCGTCAGCCCAGAGTTGGGGGAATTAACAGTGGCTGTCTGGGTGGGCCTTGGTCCTGTTTGGAACAGCTGGAGATTTAGCAATTGTTACGCTGCGCTGTGTATGTGTGTGTTTTCTCTCTCTCACTATCTCTGTAAATGTATAGGTTCTGCAATCTGTTCCATTCCATGTTCCAGTTCGTGTATTTGTTCACCGTCCAGAGTCCGGTCCACCATCCAGTCCACCATCCAGTCCATGTGTTGTCTGTCATCACTTCGTCTACGTCATCTCGGCGGGAGTCATAAATACGTGTCTGTGTACGATGTTAGAGAGCTTTGTTTTGTGCTGTGATTTGTATTGTGTATATTGAATTCTGTTTGCCTGGTTTTGACTTTGATCCATTCCAATTTCGACTACGAGTTTGTTTTTGCCCTTTTGAACACTGATGCTAGATCTATCTTTTGTAAATTTTGTGTATATATTTCACCAGAGTAGGGTTGGCTGCCGTTTGTTTTGGGAGTGGGTTTTGTGTGTGTTTTTGTGGATAGACAGGGAGGAAGGTAAGGTGTTGTCTTTTGTTTCCTTTTGTTTACACTTAGGTAAGTTAGAGCTGTTTGTGGGTCAGTTAGGAGGGGTGTTTGTTTGTTGTTTTTGTCGGCTAAAGGCCAGCCTGAAGTTCACTGGTGTTTGGTTTCATTGTACATATCACATTTACAATATATATTCTATTCATTATTCATTCTGTGTTTCCGTTTGTGTCCTTTTTGTTTCACCATTTACATCTGCTACAGTTATTCCCTTCATATATATTAATTTCAACACATTCCTCATTCTGTTACGGCTCAACCCTAGACTGGGTCGTAACAGAATTTGGGGGCTCGTCCTATCTTCATTTTCTGGTTGTTCTTTGTTGTTTTTTCTGGCTGGTGGTTTTCTTTTTTGTGGGGGGGTGAGGATGGCTAGTTTTGATTTGTCCGCGTTTGCTCTTTGCCCCACTTTGGAGGTGTTTGATACGTGTCGTGTTGTCGATCTGCTTTTGATAGCGGATTTGTTTTCCGTAAGTGTCCCTCGCTTTGCTCCAAAACGGGAGATTAAGGAGGCCTTGGAGGCCCAGTTAGTTAGCAGGGGAATTTTGCCTGAGAGGAGGGGTTCTCCGGGTGTTGCTTTAAGTCCAGCTCGGAGTACGGACGCGGCGGAGGCCGTGGACGACTCTGAGTTTCTGCCGCGCATAGATCCCGGTGTTTCCCTCTCTCCTGTGTTAGATCCGCGCTTGGCCATTCGACTTAAAGAGCTAGAGCTGGAAATAAAGATTCAGGAGCGTGAGGCAGAGTTACTCCGGTTTAAGGCAGTGCAAGTTGAAGCTGAGAAGGAGCTTGCGTTAAAAAGAATGAGTCTGGGGGATTATAAGCCTGTCCCTCTCCCTCGCAGTGCGGCCTCTCCCACGGCGCACTCTCCTGCTCCTGATAGCGTTCAGGCACCGGCCACGCCACCGGTTCCCAAGCCCCGCTCTCCAGCTCGCTCATCGGCCTTAAGTACAGCGCGGGATTTTGATGTGAGTCGGCAGATCGGTCTGGTTCCTGCTTTCAGGGAAAGTGAGGTGGACGCTTATTTTCCGATTTTTGAGCGGATCGCTACCACTCTTAGTTGGCCTAAAGGCCTGTGGTCTCTGCTGCTTCAGTGTAAGTTAGTGGGCAAGGCTCAGGAGGTTTGTTCCTCTCTGTCGCTGGAGCAGAGCTTGGATTATGACGTCGTGAAAAGTACTATTCTTCGGGCGTATGAGTTAGTTCCAGAAGCCTACAGGCAGAATTTTAGACGTCTTACAAAAACCCCCAGCCAGACGTATGTGGAATTTGCCAGAGAAAAGTCTCTGTTGTTTGATCGATGGTGTGCGGCTAGTAATGTCACGACATTCGAGCAGCTTCAGGAGTTGGTTCTCCTGGAAGATTTTAAAAACAATCTTCCAGAAAAAATAGTGGTATACATCAATGAACAAAAAGTCACTAATCTGTCTGTTGCAGCTACTTTATCTGATGAATTCGTTCTCACACATAAAACAAACTTCGCCCCGAGTTCTCAGCGTGACATGTCTCGCCGCACCCCCACTTCACAACCTGCTGTTAGTTCCTCTCAGTCTAATGTTTCTGAAAATAGAGAATGTTTCTATTGCCATGCTGTTGGTCATTTAATTGCTGCTTGTCCCGTTTTAAAACGTAAAGAAGCCCGCACTTTAGCCCCAAAGAAAGTTAACGCTGTTAGTTCGTTACATAAGACCCCTGATAGTGACTGCTCGTCTGATCAGCCCTCGGTAGAAGCACTGTTTAAACCGTTTACATTTTCTGGGTTTGTTTCTCTTGGTGATACGGGAGATAAACAGTCTATTCGGATTTTAAGAGACACTGGTGCTGCACAGTCTCTTATTTTAGACAGCGTTTTACCTTTTTCTGGCTCTAGTTATTGTGGTAGTGACGTTTTAATCCAAGGGATTGAGTTAGGAGTTGTCCGTGTGCCGCTCCATAGAGTTTATTTGGTAACGCCTGAGTTTTCAGGTGTCGTTAAAGTTGCAGTTCGTTCACAACTTCCAGTAAATGGAGTATCGTTTATTTTAGGTAATGACCTGGCTGGTAATAAATTGTTTACACTACCTGAGGTGGTTTCTGAACCCCTCTCTGCTGTGGAGAACTCATCTATTTTTCCATCTTGTGTTCTCACTCGGGCTCAAAAGAGAAAGTTTGAGGATGTAGTGGGGTTATCAGACTCATTTTTAAGTAAAGATGACCCATTTTGTGATGCTTCTGTTCCAACTAGTGGTGATAAAGGGACAGATATTTGTAACATTAATTACACCGATGCGCGAATTACTCGTACAGAGCTTGCTGCTGCTCAGAAGTCAGATCCCACAATTAAACGCTGTTTTGATTCTGCACTTGATGTTTGTCCTGATAAACCCTTTAGTCCCTATTATGTTGACAATGATGTCTTAATGAGAAAATGGTCTCCCCCCTCTTCGTTGGATGGTTGTGCTGATGTGTGTCAAATAGTTGTTCCCCAGCCCTTTAGATCTCAAGTTTTGTCCCTAGCTCATGACCATCCCTGTTCTGGACATCTCGGCATTCGTAAAACGTATCAGCGTGTTCTTAGGTATTTCTTTTGGCCCACAGTAAAATCAGATGTTACCCGATTCTGTCGCACCTGCCATACATGTCAGCTCGTGGGGAAACCTAACCAGATTATTCAGCCTGCTCCACTTCACCCCATACAGATAACATGTGAACCGTTCGAACGTCTGCTGATTGACTGTGTGGGCCCTTTGCCAAAATCTCGCTCAGGGAACAGTTATTTACTTACATTAATGTGTGCTGCTACTAAATTTCCAGAGGCTGTTCCCATTCGATCTTTACATTCAAAAGTTATTGTTAAGGCTTTGATTAAGTTTTGTACTACATTTGGTTTACCTAAGGTAATACAGTCTGACCAGGGTTCCAATTTTATGTCTCGACTATTTTCTCAGGTAATGAAAGAGCTTAACATTAAACATCAGGTGTCTAGTGCATATCACCCAGAGTCACAGGGCGCACTTGAACGTTTCCACCAAACTCTTAAAAACATGTTACGGACTTTCTGTCTTGAGGTTGGTAAGGATTGGGATGAGGGGGTTCCACTCCTTTTATATGCAATTAGAGACGCTGTGCAGGAGTCAACTGGGTTTAGTCCTGCTGAGCTAGTGTTTGGCCATGTGATAAGAGGTCCATTAAAGGCCTTGCAAGAGCAGTGGTTGTCTCCCAGTTCGCATACACATGCCAAGCCTGTCCTAGAGTATGTTCGTTCCCTTAGAAAGCGCATGGGGTTAGCTCATGATGTTGCCAGACGTGCTTTAGAGTCCTCCCAAAATAAAATGAAAGAGCGCTATGACAGAGATGCAGTGCACCGATCTTTTCAGGTGGGTGACCAGGTTTTAGTTTTGCTGCCTGTGGTAGGCTCCTCCCTACACACTCGTTTTGCTGGTCCCTATGAAGTGAAAGAAAAATTAAGTGACACAAATTATGTAATTATGACCCCGGATAGAAAAAGGAAAACTCGTGTTTGCCACATTAACCTTTTAAAGCCTTACCTCTCTCGTGCCCCTCATCTGTCTTCTTCCTCCGTAGTTGCCTCTGTGGCAAATGTGTCTCCCACTGAGTATTCTCCTGAATCTGATGAACTACACATAGGCCGCTATAGTCTCCCATGTGCCCGTTTGCCCAATTCAGAAGCACTTCTACACTTAGATAATAAAATAGCTCACTTACCTTCTGATATCCAGGCAGATCTTAAGACCATTATTTACAAATATCCTTCTTTGTTTTCTGATGTTCCCTCATGTACCTCTGTAATCGAACATGACATTGATGTTGGCGGTCATGGTCCCATTAAACAACACCCCTATCGTGTGAATCCAGCTAAGCGTGCTATCTTAAAACAAGAAACACAGTATCTGTTTAAAAATGGTCTTGCCATACCCAGCACTAGCCCTTGGTCCTCCCCTTGTTTGTTGGTACCTAAGCCAGATGGTACTTACCGTTTCTGTACTTACTTCAGAAAGGTTAATGCAGTCACTAAGCCTGATTCTTTTCCTCTGCCCCGCATGGAGGATTGTGTTGATCAGGTTGGTTCTGCAAAGTTTGTAACAAAACTTGATTTACTAAAAGGTTATTGGCAAGTGCCACTTACCTCTCGTGCTTCAGAGATTTCTGCCTTCGTCACTCCAGATACTTTTATGCAATACACAGTCATGGCCTTTGGACTCCGAAATGCACCTGCCACTTTTCAGAGATTAATGAATTGTGTATTGGCTGATGTACCTAACTGTGCAGCTTACCTAGATGATGTTGTGGTATATACTGACACATGGGACCAGCACCTGGAAATTTTAGAATCAGTTTTCACTCGTCTACATAATGCTTCTCTTGTTCTGAATTTAGAAAAATGTGAATTTGGTAGAGGAGTTGTTTCTTACCTTGGGAAAATAGTAGGTCAGGGTCAAGTGAAGCCATTAGATGCCAAGGTGCAAGCCATTAATGCTTTCCCAGTTCCTAAGACAAGGCGTGAACTAAGACGTTTCTTAGGTATGGCTGGATATTATAGATGTTTTTGCAAAAATTTCTCTGTTTTAGTGTTACCGCTTACCAATCTTCTGAAACAGAATGTCTCTTTTGTTTGGTCCTCTGAGTGTCAGACAGCTTTTGACGCTGTGAAGCTGCTGCTTAGTAATGCCCCTGTGCTTGCAGCACCTGACTTTAATAAGCCTTTTAAATTAGAGGTAGATGCAAGTGATACTGGAGCGGGTGCTGTCCTCTTACAAGAAGGTGAAGATCACATTGACCATCCGGTTTCCTTCTTTTCTAAGAAGTTTTTAAAACATCAGTTAATGTACAGCACCATAGAGAAAGAGACACTCGCCTTATTATTAGCACTTCAACACTTTGAAGTATATATTGGTAATAGTTCTGTTCCAGTCACCATTTACACTGACCACAATCCACTAACTTTCCTTAGCCGTATGTGTAACTCGAACCAGCGATTAATGCGATGGTCTCTCATACTTCAGGGTTTCTCTTTGTCTATCTGTCACAAGCGGGGTGTAGATAATGTTGTTGCAGATGCTCTGTCTAGGTGTTAATGTTTTGTTCCTACTAGGGTTTGTATTTGTGGGAGGGGGTGTTACGCTGCGCTGTGTATGTGTGTGTTTTCTCTCTCTCACTATCTCTGTAAATGTATAGGTTCTGCAATCTGTTCCATTCCATGTTCCAGTTCGTGTATTTGTTCACCGTCCAGAGTCCGGTCCACCATCCAGTCCACCATCCAGTCCATGTGTTGTCTGTCATCACTTCGTCTACGTCATCTCGGCGGGAGTCATAAATACGTGTCTGTGTACGATGTTAGAGAGCTTTGTTTTGTGCTGTGATTTGTATTGTGTATATTGAATTCTGTTTGCCTGGTTTTGACTTTGATCCATTCCAATTTCGACTACGAGTTTGTTTTTGCCCTTTTGAACACTGATGCTAGATCTATCTTTTGTAAATTTTGTGTATATATTTCACCAGAGTAGGGTTGGCTGCCGTTTGTTTTGGGAGTGGGTTTTGTGTGTGTTTTTGTGGATAGACAGGGAGGAAGGTAAGGTGTTGTCTTTTGTTTCCTTTTGTTTACACTTAGGTAAGTTAGAGCTGTTTGTGGGTCAGTTAGGAGGGGTGTTTGTTTGTTGTTTTTGTCGGCTAAAGGCCAGCCTGAAGTTCACTGGTGTTTGGTTTCATTGTACATATCACATTTACAATATATATTCTATTCATTATTCATTCTGTGTTTCCGTTTGTGTCCTTTTTGTTTCACCATTTACATCTGCTACAGTTATTCCCTTCATATATATTAATTTCAACACATTCCTCATTCTGTTACGGCTCAACCCTAGACTGGGTCGTAACACAATGCCCAAGACTTCCAATAAAGTCTGAATATTTTGAGAATAAAGTCAGAATATCTATCATCACTTATAATCAAAAAAAATCTTGATCAGAGATTTAGTCAGTATTTACATCTGAGGTTTTGCACACTCAGGGTTGAAGGATGGTGGGTTTGCATTGATTGGACACAGTGGATGCAGGCAAAAATGCATTTCATTATCAAGCAAAATATTAAATAAGTCCATCATCAGTTCATCTGCTGTTGGAACTATTTCATTTTCAAGGAAGTATGTTTAAAAAAATATGGCTGATTACAGCTCCCAGTGCCTGTTTTAGTTTGGGTAGACTTCAAATTGGGCATAAGTTTAAAGGATGCCTTGAGTGAAACAAGGTTGAGAAACACTGGATTAGACCATGTGAAGTAAAGATGGCTAACTGTAATCTCTGTATGTATTCCAGTTAAACATGCCCAACATTCTAATACTGAGTACTATACAACTTTATTTTGGTTCTAAGATAGTCTTGACTGTTTACCAGAGCTAAGCGGTGGTGTAACAAGTATTGTCGCTACCACAGTACCCCAAGGTCCTGAGTTTCTGTGTTTAATTCCCATTTAGGGTCACTGTGTGAAAGGGTGCCCTGTTCAGGGTGTGTTCCTGCCTTGGGCCCAAGTCTGGGCAACCCTGAACAAGACGGACACATTACAGAAGATGAATGAGATGAAAAAAATGAATGAATATAATCACACAATATTATTACATTGCAAACAAACTTAGGTCAAATCGGAAACATCAAGATTAAAATTATAACACAAAGCAAATAACTTTCAGTTTTTTAAGATGGATTCCTCTTTGTTTGTCTCAACTGTGTGTGTGTGTATATGTATGTGTGAGTGTGTGTGTGTGTGTGTGTGTGTTTCTGCGTCATGAGACAGACTCTCTCTCACCTGCTCAGCCCTAGCGTTAATTACTACACACATAATCCCACACTCACACAGCATGAACACAGCTGATCTGGAACCCACCTTTACATACACACATACACACACACACACACACAGCATGAACGCAGGCCAGATCTGGACCCCACATTCAAACGCACTCACACACATGCACACTCAGCATGAACACAAGCCTGAACCTAAGCTTCACTTTAGACACACACACACACACACACACACACACACACAATGTCACAGTATAACGCTAGCAAGTTTTACACAAATCCAATGAGCCCTTAGCATTGGGCTTTATGATCTACCTATCCCATGACGCTCCAGAGACAGTTATCCACATCTTTTAAGGTGGAATGGTTTGTTTGAGAGGAAAAAAATTACTTTTATTCACTTTATGAATTACTACAGAAACCAATTTCTAACTCGAATTGTTTAGTTTTGTATCACTTTCAGTCTGTGTTTACTTTCATGCAGTTGATGCTCTCCCAGATTTAAAGACAGTTCTGTTTACAGAAAATAGGTCAATATTACCCACTTATAGAACAGGAATAGAGCAATATCTTCATCTCAGCTCCTGATTTTCAAAGTTTGGAGAAACCTCCAAAATGCAGTTTCTCTGCTGTGATTCAAGACAGAGATCCTAGCATACAGCACCGAGACTATTTGTTTGTTTTACCATTTACTGAAACTGTGGCTTCGTAAACACGTTATACCAGCACGCAAACAGTCTGGAGAGCTGGCAAATTGTGAGGAAACATCCTCAGAATGTAATTGTTTTATTATTATTATTATTATTTTTGTTTTTTTCTTTCATATTGTAGCTGGCAGTTAGCGAGTGCTAATGTCCACAGAGGTTTCACAGCAGTGCTGTAAAATGCATTACATGCTGCAACTGTAGAGGGAGCCAAAAAAAAACCCCAAAACATTTAGATTACCTAATGTTGCTTTAATACTTTTGATTTAAGAGGTAATTTTGGATGAGCTGTCGTCCACAAACTTGTGAACAGCACTGGTAGTGAAAACCAGTGTTAAATGAGGATTATGATAATGATTAACAGACAAAATTGTGCTGCCACTGCGTTTACATATTTGCAGACTTTCCTTTGTTCTGCTCACTGCTGAAGCAAACAATCGACTAGACCTTTATGTTTAGATTCGTAATCCAGTCTTAAGACAATGTAACTGGATCCCCCACGCTAATGGGCAGTAAAGCCCTCCATGGTAGCTTCACACCTCCATTTTACCGTTTTTGCTTAATCAGTTGTGGTAAAGTGGTAAAAGGCGAGGGAGAGCGAGGTCACGGAGTCGTAGGAAAACAGCGGCGCTGAATTATGGGGCCTTTCAAACTCACCAGCCAAGTTACACACTGCCAGTGATTCGCATGCATAATGTATGAGCCCAGCATATTTCATCCCACCATTTGGACAGTGATTAGTAAAACAGACAGACTTTAAACTGCTCTCCGTCGCCGAGGAGAAAATGAGGATCCTCTTCAGAAAGGCTCGGCTCGGACAATTGATTTATTCTCCATGGATTGGATGATCCCAGTGTCCAATTCAAAGAAATTTTTGTAAATTTAAGGCTTTTTCCATCTGTTTTCGCATAAAGAGCTCTGTGTTAGCCTCGTGATTCTTACAGTGTCTCTTTTCACATTATACGACGGTGACTTCATTCACTTAATGGAACAGTCCAGTGTTTTTCAAGCCAGTTTCTATGTGTTGCATCTGTATTTTACAAAAATATTGTACCCGTCAACTTATATCTCTCTTAAAACAGAAGCCAGACTGTATTTTGAAATGCAGCACAAACAGACCCAACAGTCCTAATTGGTAGATTCAGCTACTTATTGCTCGGACAAGAGTTCACTTACGCATACACAACGTGGGTTAAGGCCTCAAAATGTAGATTTGTCAGGAGAATTGGATGCTCTGGAGCCTGAGGTCATCATGCTCAAATAGAAGGGATGTGGAGCAGTGGAATATCCAGTGTCATCAGGATGAGTTGGGGTGTTAGTGTTATCTGGTACTAATAAGTCACCGTCAGAATGATTAAAAGCAATCAGATCCTCACAGCTATGTTCTAGTAGCCTACACAAAGCCTTCCTAGAACAACAGCAGCTGTTCCTAAAGCAAACTGGGGACATACTCCCTGTTAATATCGTTAATTTCCAACTGTTGGTTGTTCAGAAATTTTGGCTACAGTGTAGAAATGTTGGGCATGTGCATCTGATACCACAGCTGATCTTATATTACATTCTGGTCACTTTTTATTCCGCTTAGAAACCTATGAAAAGTAAGCCTAAGCTAATATATAATATATATCATAAAATGTAACCACTAAGTATAGGCCTCCTGTTTATATTATGGTTTGCTGATTTTCATGTAGAGAACATGTTTGGCCAGTTTGGATTCAAATCTACCATTGACTGTTTTTATTGTATATTTATGTATGTGAAGATAATTCCTATGTATTTATTTATTTTTGCTGTTGTTGTAGTTCATACCATGCGCTTAATACTTCCTGTCTTCAAGTATTCCTGGGATTTCCTACATACAACTTGGGGGTAATAATTACAGATTATATGAGTTCAAGTGGGTTATGGTCTGGGGGAAATTTTTGATTTTATGTCATCAGAAACAGGACATTTATTCCCCCTACTGCAAGAAAGTTACACCAGTAGGACACGTATCGAGTGACCAGTTTTCACACATTGCTTCTGATTAGCTTTGTTGCTGTACCTCATTAACATAAGGGCATGTTGTGCAAGTTACACATATGTTACAAGATGTATACAATACATATACAAGCTTGAAATGTACACTTAACATGAAAACTACCACTGATAACCTCCAAACCACTCACTGTACGAAAAAGCATCCATTCCATCAGCCACCATTTTGTTATTAACACAGCCCCAACACAAATTCAGGTCTCACCGAAATAAAACTTTACGACTAGTAAGTGCAGCATTACCATGGCATTCCTGTACACTCATGTCATAAATAAAATATTTCCAACAGGACTTAAAAGCAGCGATAGTCCGAAGCTGCTACTCCAAAACTCATGAATGCTGCCTGACTACAGCCGGAGGAGGTCACAAGGTCGAGTGGATAGAAAGGTTCAAAGCATCAATTATATTGCTCTCTTCATATACCTCATGTTATTCACATGTTAAAAAAACAACTACCATTAACAAATTAATATTTGTCATTTCACACTCCCCATTAATAACAAAAACAACAAAAGATTGTTGCTACAACAGAACAATAGAAAAATATGGTGTCAATTCCCATTCCTCAGGTTTTGTCACATTGCTCTTGCTTTATGTGCATTTACAGAGGGCCCATATGTGGACTGTTCATGAGGTAGGTAGGCCATCCAATCTTTTTAGTCTGGTTGATTATTTAGTCTGATTACGTATATACACACAGTCCTACAGCTGATATACATAATGATAACTTAATCTGGGTATTTAAATTATTAATTTGCATCAATTATGGTGGTACTGCAGGTAGTGTCACTGCCACACAGCTCCAGGGTTTCTGGGTCCTCAGTAGGCACTTCAGATTGACTGCCTATGACAAATTTGGTGTGTTCTCCCTGTGTCTGTGTGGGTTTTTTCCAGGTGCCCCAGGTTCCTGAAAAATAAATAAATAAATAAACTGTTGGCATTTCACTGTGTGAAATTGTCCACAGGTGTGTGTGTGTGTGTGTGTGAGTGTGTTCCTTGTCAGGATGAGGCATTTACAGAAGCAGAATGAATAAATACATTGTTATTGGGAGATGGAGTATTTTAAAAATGAACAAATATCTATGACAAAAATATGAAAAAGACAGGTTTTCACTGACCTTTGTGGTTCGTAAATATAAACGAAATATGAATTAGATGCCTGCAACACAGTCCAAAACGTTGGGTAAGGGACAAAACAAGAGTGAAATGTTTTAATCACAATGTTTTAAAGCATTACACTATATAGCAGGTTGATATCCAAAATATAAGAAGAGTGTTAGCCAAAAGAAGGTTATCACAGCATGGGTAACTGGTGTATAATATACAGGATTATTCCTTTAATGAAGGTTGCATGTTTTCTGGGCTTCACGGTCAATGCTTTAGCTCGATAACACATTTTCTTTCATTTGACCACTATAAAAACAGCAGATGAAGTTTATGAACACCTGGGCTAGAATGAATGTTTGATATGTAATCTTTGTCTGTACATTTCAACCTATGATCTAATGACAGAAACAATTAACCAGTCAAATCATGCTTCCACACACACTTTGACACACATACATTGAACTCCTGATACACACACACACACATGCACACTTGCGTTCCACTGTGCCATCCTGGCCTTAATGAAGTCCTCTGAGTTTAATTAAGTAGCTAAATTATCAGCAGTAATGTTAGCATTAATTATGCCAAATTACAGCACCGGAGAGGAGGAGAGAGGGAACACAAACGAGGGAAAATGTCAATTCAGCTGTGTTCACCTGCAGAGAGAGAGAGAGAGAGAGAGAGAGATGAATGAGAATGTGCATAATATAGTGCTACAAAGTATAGCAGTTATAGTCCACTAATGTATGTTAGCTTTTAGTGAGTCAGTTTGGTTTAAATATATAAGTTATATTTGAAACAAATATCAAAAAAAATAATACATATGTAAATACAATTTGTACATACAATGTTTTTACAAAGCAGCACAGTGGCACATTATTATTACAAACAAAAATGTATAATCAATACAAGTAAATTATGATATACAGCAGCATTATAAGTTAAGGGTCTTCAAACTCCAAAGGCCAATATTCGGCTGGTCTTGTCCAGGAGAGGCTGACGTTTGTAGGATTGAAGGTCTACTTCCAGTAAAAGCATAGAGTTTATTTTATATTTTATTATTTATTTAAATCAAGTAAACGTTTAACAGTGGGGTCTTTTATTATGAAGTCAGTTCTGCATTCTCAGTGGATTTGTTATTTTTTGAGTTTCTGACATGCACAGCAGTTAATAAACTGACATATAAATGACTTTTATGTTAGAACTGTTTACAATACAATATACAACATCAGCATTTACCCAAGCTTGTAGTTTATGGATGGTATACTGATAGTGTTTCAGCAAGGTATATTGATCAAGCTCTTATCTATATGTACATTAGCATATCATTGCTGTCCAATGAAAGATATCACCGTGAAAGATTTTTCTCTGTTTATTGTTTACTCCATAATTTTAACATACAAGCTGTGTGAATATTTCATGATAAAAGGACAACAGAATAACATTATTTTCTAAAGTTTCTATTTTGGAGATGCCTGTTATTCACTGGACAGGCCTTAAAACATTCTACAAATCAGTGAGGGACCCTCAAGAGCTTGCAATTAAAAAAAAATAATGAAAGGAGAGTTCAACAAATATCTCTTCAAGCCTTCTGGACATTCTAGATACAGGCTAGCGTTTAGTAGTAGTCTAAACAGGCTCCAGTCCGATCTTAGCTACGGAAATCAGTTGCAGCTTGTATTATTACCGAAGGAGTCCCTGTAAAAATGCAACATCAAGATTACACTGTAAAATAAATAATTGTGTGTTGAAACTGGCACTGCCTCACATATGATTACTGTTAGTGCTCACATAATATTTTAAATTCCATATGAGTGCTAGTAGAAATGCAGACATTTTTAATGAGAAGTTTTGGCATTTATCTCCCTAACCAAAGACCTAACTCTAATAGTCATAGTAGGGGACGCTGCTAAAAAAAAATCCTCTATAATGCACACACTCATAGGGTACAGACAGTAAATGTAATTATAAAGGTTTGCTACAGTAGAAATATACATTTGCTTTAAGCAGCCACTTAAAACAGCAAGACACTGACAGCGGTGGTAATTATTAATGCAGCTTATGTGTACATGGTGAGTTTATGTCTCTTTCTGCTGATAAACATTAGTGTGTGTGTGTGTGTGCGCGCGAGCGAGCGAGCGTGTCCCTGTCTGGATGTCATGGTGCTTTATCTCACAGATGCTCCCTCTGTGGACAGCCTCAAATGCAGCATTATTAAATTATGAATATTAATAAAAATCAGACATGAAAAAGGTAATAATTCTGGCCCGTGCGCAGAAATAATGAAGCTAATTTTGATAAATGGGGTGATAGCGTGGCCGCCGAATGTGGAGGTGAATTTATCTTAATTAATATCGCAGACCCGAACAGTGCGCTAGGTAAATGGGACCACTGGGGCTAGAAGCAGTCGACAGAAAACACACACACACACACACACACAACGGCGCACACACAACCCTCTGTCAACATACATTTTTCATTCTCTCCCCTTGCACCGTACACATAAATGATAGAGACGTAGAGCTCAGGGGAGCACCACAGTGTGTGTGTGTGTGTGTGTGTGTGTGTGTGTGTGTGAGATACACTGCCCTCAGGTTAAGCTAGTTCATGTACAGGCCCCTTGCTTGTTTGTCTTCAAATGTACCACATATGTCCTACAATGTGTAAACACCCATTTTTATTGGTGAATTCAGCTTCACAGAAGTAGAGCTTATATAATCTTCATAGAAAAACATGAAACATGTAAGAGCCTCTGGAGTAGCTGCGTACGAAAAGCACCATGCACATTGACAGGTGACTGCTAAATCCCACAGGACATTTGGGATGAGTTGGAGTGAGGTTTGCAACTTAGAACCAATCATCCAACATCATGATTGGACCATTATATTATATACTACCTATAAATACCCTTGAATGTGCTTGTATCACGACATATGGATACGCAAACAATATCTCTCTCTCCCTCACACTATAGAGACTCATTGTCAGCACCCCTGACCCTCTGTTGCATTGTATATATTGGTATGTATCATGGCGCATTGCTGGATAAGTTATGGTTGGTGGACTATTTTTAGTCTAGTAGCGACACTTAAGTGTTTGAAACTTTGAGCAGCATTGCTGTGTCTGATCCACACACATATATGCACAACCCCTACCTTTTTATGCCTGCTCTGTGGTGGTCCACTGAAGCACAGGGTGAAAGAGGTCTAAAATGTATGCCGAATCTGTAATTGTAGACCTACAAACTGCACATATGTGATGAATAGAACTATAAAATTAACAAATTCAGTTCAGATTCAAGGAGCCTTTTTTTAATATTTTTGCTGATTAGTTTATAGTCGTATACATTTAAAAATTTTTAAAACTTATTTATTTTTAATTTTACTGACACTAGCTACATTTAATTAGAACTTGTCCAATAGAAAATGGTCTAAATTTGTTTTTTACATTAACCAACTGTGAAAGTGTGTGTTAAACATTTTATATATTGCACAAAATCTAATTAAACAGGTCGATGCTCTCTTTGCTAAGAACCTCATTATGAGTTATCTAAACAAATATTACATCCACCATATGTTCAGAAAACGTATTGTGACGTTTTGTGATTCATAAATAACGTTATGAACATCATTATAGTGCCCACCTCCAGGTGGGTGATTATATACTGTAGCTATATTTACTTTTTGAGGGCAGGAAAACAATCTTTCGTCAGATATTCCACTTGTTCCGTGATGAGAATACCTCTTTATTCAAAGTACACTCTCAGATAAAAAGGTACGGTAGAAGTACATTATTGGTCACTAAAGGTACACCGTACCTTTTACAGGTACAACAGGGGTTAAAAGTACAGATGGGGTGTAAAATCAACACAATTTTTAAAGCTACAATTATTATAGAATAAGGTACAGATATGATCCCCACTATAATAACAATATGTCTGACAGTGTATAAAACCAAGGCTTTCTTTTTTGTTCACTCTTCTCTCTTTTCGTATGGATTTGCGGCACTGTAAACACTTTATTTTTAAGCCTTTATTCATATTTTAAAGCCTTATAACACAATAACACAGTGTGTTATAATATCTACAAAAAATGTACAAACTACATGGAGTGTATATACGTATTCCCAAGTTCACCACTGAGGAGATTCCAACTTAGGCCGGGCAGTGTGATGCTGGAAACTTGTTAGCAGGAGGTAATTGTGAGGTAAGTTTAATTGGGGCGTGCTAACAGGCAGGGATAAATAACTAGCCTGTAATTGACAAGGCAAGGCTAACTAAAAAAGACCTGTCAAGACTAGGAATACAGACTGAAAGGACAAACAGTACCACATACTCAAAACACATTAAAAGAGTGAACAATATAGTGGTCAACACAATCAGGCTGTATTCACTATCACCATGGCAACCATCAATCCATGAATAGGGTCAGCAATTAAGCAATGGTCTATAATTGTTTTAGTAGCAACTCATCTAAGAGAGCTGGCTTATAACTCACTCACTCACTCGTGTTTAACAACGGTCCACAAGGGGCACTATTTAATACATCTTTTGGAACTGGCTTTCAACTCACACACTCATGTTTAACAATACCCCACAAGGGGTAACATTTAGTGCATTTTTTAGAACTGGCTTGTAACTCACTCACATACTCATTCACAGACTCACTCGTGTTTAAAAATGCTACTGAAGTAGCGCTATTCAGTGCTTATTTTAGAAATTGGCTTGCAACTCACTCACTCATGTTTAACAAATGTTCCCCAAGTGGCAATATTCAGTCCTTCTTTTGAAACTGGCTTGATACTCATTCACTCACTCACTCGTGTTTAACAGTGCCACACAAGGGCTTTGCTTCAATGACACTGTGTGTTCTTTTTCAGGGTTAACGAGTGTTTGCAACATAGACTGGGTAAGTGACAGGGTCCACTTCTGCAGGAGGCTATTTGTTCCAGAGTTTCTTGTGCAATAAAATTAAGTACAGGCTTTCGTCACTGGGAGCTGGAATTAAACACACGCTTCATTTTCATGTTCCTTTTCAGCCTCACAGCCACAGTGACTTTAAAGAGTGAAAATGTGATACAACTGCAATGAGAGGAAGAGAAGGGGAAAAAAAAACAGATGATGTGACCCAAATTAGACCTGCAGTCTATTTCACCAGAAACAACAGAGAGAATAATGAGTGGGGAGGAGGGGGAGGGGGTAGATAAATGAGGGTAAAATTATATGGCTACAAAGCATCCATTTATTAGGAAAGAGGGACGAACATAGTTGGAATAAATTAATTAATCAGACACTTTTAATTGATTCGTTTGGAGTCCTGGTGCGTTGTGTGATTATGCTCAAGTGTTTAATTACGAATTTAAATGAGATGATGCTGTTTAATTAGTCTGGCCGGCGAATGAGCTTTCACACTCCTCTGTATAATTAGCATGTCGAGTGTGTGTGTGTTTGTGCGTGCGTGTGCGTGAGCACTTCACGTGCTTGTCAGTCAGTGCCCGTGTGTTTGAGCTGCTGTGGGCCTTTCCTGTTTTCTGTGTGTGCAAATGCTTGTTTTACGTGAATTATGTGGTGTGTGTGTGTGTGTGTGTATGTGATAGTTTTGATGACTTCAGACTCCTGTCCGGTCCAGAGCACGCCATGCTGTTAATTTATCTGTTTATTTATGATTTATTTGTTTATGGACTGTTTTGTCAAATTTACAGAAATGAAAAGAAATATTCACTGAAAGGTTCTTCATAGAAAACAGAGTGGTTCTATGGCATTTTCTTAGTCTAAAGTGGCAGTGAGTGGAATTACAAGGTGGGTGCTTCAAAAGAGCTGAGTGTTGAAATGCCTTTATAGAAACTCATCAGTAAAGGAATAAATAGAAGAATAATACGTGTTCTGTAAATCATTGTTCATGCTACTCTCATGATCGTGTCAAAAGCAGACATCGCAGCTGTAACTATGTACTAAGACTCATTCTTCACCTTGTTTCCTATCTGCTACTTCTCTGTGGGACGTCTTCTGACACGTCTCCCCTTTGAGATGTGCTTTTTATTACTTGCCTTTCATACAACACTCCAAGTGTGAAACCTGCCATTTCAAAAGCCTCTTTAGAGGCATTGCCCTGCTTCAAAGCACGGTGTTGGTGATTCCATTCCCTTGTTATCCTTTGCAGAAGCCTTAATGTGGACAAGACAGCAAGTCAGTGGCTTGAGCAGATCGATTTGACTTACAGTCATACTCTTTGATTTTTTGTATGTTCCAGATCGCAGATTTGAAGGAGTTTCAGAGCTGTTTTTGTACATTTTTAGGCTCTACATATGTACACCAAAACACTCATTGATGCCTTCTCTTAAATTGACCTTTCACACTTTCCACACACAGTTTTGGTACTTTATAAAGTTGCCTGAACTAGCAAAGTGCTACATTTGAGCCAATGTATCTGTGTAAAAAATGGATTCCAACACTTGTACACCGCAAACAAGTAAAATAACAACAACACTGGATGCTATGTACGAGATTTCTCGGCTGTTAACTTTCCTCTGTAGGCAAAAGAGGTTTTTTGGAAAACTGCAAATCGTAGGATTAGCTTTTCGGGCTCTGGTGAATTACAGGAGAACAAGAAAGGGAGGAGAGGCTGAAAAGGGGAGAGAAAAAGAGCTGAAAAGCTGTTTTCAACTCCATTTTATTGCGCTTCCCTTTTAAGGGGATTGGGAAACAATGCTTCTTTATGGAGATTGTATGCTAATGATGCTACGCTAGGTTTTACTGTTTGTTTACGTACGTGTGGAAGACGAGGCTTGTCGAACAAGGGGGTGAATAATCTTAACGTCATGATAACCTCATTATAGCCGCATACGAGAAAGTGTGAAGGTTTCTAAGCTGCATCTGAGGGGTGACTAATATTATCCCTGTTTTTGAAGGAACAAAACCTAATTGTTGCAGACTCCTCAAAATGGGGGACTGCATCACACGCTTTTCTTTCCCTTTGGAAACGCCTGCTTTTTATAGGTTCCACAAGGGAGCAGTGCAAAGGGTTTTTTTTCTCAGTGCTTATTGTAGTTTGTTTGTGTCGCAGCCAAAAAGCAGGATGAAGTAATTAACAAGCAACGGGCAGCAGGCTCCTGATCACGCCGAGATGAGAAACCTGTTTTGGTACAACGCTTCAGTTACGAGGATTTTCATCCAGATTTGACTCAAGGAGTGAGAGCTACATTTGTCCTCAATTTGTCCTTCTTTTTGCCTTTCTTCAATGGTCAATACTTGTGTTTTCAAATCTTTTTTGTACGCTAAAGCTTAGCATTATTTGATTTTGCTGTATTGTATTTTTGATTGAGAATATACATTAGCATCTCATCTTCTTTTGTCATTATGTTCAGTCAAGAAGAAAAGCTGAATTTATATATAGTGCTTTGTAAAGTGCCTTTTCAATGGTCAGCTTTTGTCCTTTTTACAGTCTTCATATACCTACCTTATGCTTAGCATAATTATCTTATTGGATTTTTGCGTCTCCAGAAGTAAGCTGGAAGTGTGAAATCCTTGTATGCATTTCTTTTACGCTACAGTTTAACTTCATTAGTTTTTGCTGCATTGGTATTCTCTGAATACACATTAATTCTCCCCTTTATAGCGTACACCTATCAACCATAACGTTATGACCACTTCCTTTCTACACTCACTGACCATTCTCTCAGCTCTATTACAAAGGAGCACTTTGTGTCTCTAAAATTAGAGACCTTCTGTTGTTCTGTATACATTATTTGCCCACTTTCACCCTGTTCTTCAGTTGTAATGACCTCCATAGAGCAGGTATGATTGGGGTGGTGGATCATTCTTAGCGCTGCGTTGTCACTGATGCGGTGGCGTTGTGTTAGTGTGTGTTTTACTGGTACACGAGGATCAGACACAGCAGTGCTACTGGAGTTAAAGCCCTCAGTGGCATTGCTGAACTAAAAATAGTCAACCAACCAAAAATATCCAACTGGCAGTGTCCTGTGGGCAGTATACTGTGCCCACTGATAAAAAAGTAGAGGACAACCAACACAAACACTGCAGTAACAGATGAGCTGAGGTTGGTGTGTCTACCAGAGTGAACACTGAGTGAACATCATGTTTTAAAACGGTCTGAGCAATAAGCTAAATTAAAGAAATCTAATCTAACCTTAATTTAATTCACCCTTGGTTCACTCTTTGGCCAGACAATCATTCAACCTTTCATGTACATTGTTATTCCTTGTTACTCCCTGCTAATCCTTTGTTTAGGCGGCTAGCTGCACGAGGGGCAGGTACGTGTGTGTGTTGGTTAAATGTTTGCTAGCAGGTGATCCTGTAGTTAGCAGATGGTGTTTGCGACTGATGGAAGCTCCCAGCAGAGCAAAACCCCAGGACTACATACACACACAACCAACATGCACATCGACACACACAACTTTACTTTGTCTCACTCCACATCAGACATCTAAACAGAGTACAGATAATAGAACAGGAAATGTCAGAACACAAAACATATAGTCACAGAGGAATATATATATATATGTCCATGATATATTGATTTGGATATATTGATATGGTTGATTTTGTCTCAACCAAGGACAGCAACTTTGTGTAAATACAATTGTGTAAATAAAAATAACATTTGTGACAGTAGAAAAATGCAATTAAGATTTTGGGTTTAGAATTTTTATATCAGTAATTTAGGTCCAAAATCCAAAACATCCAGTGATTTTTCACTATGTAAAATACATAGTATGACTGTTTAATCTATTTCAAACACTCATCTGCGGAAACGGCACATTATGCTTTTGAAAATAAAAAGAAGCATTTTCGCTTAATGACTGACTCCTAATGCTGAAAGGTGCATGCGCGATTAGAAACCGTTACTTCAGCCGTATTTCACAGAGAGAATTTAAGGTGGGGCTACTACACCGTCTGTTGTTAGTTCAGCCATATTTCACATTGCAGTACGTTAACTAAATTTGGAACTGTTCGGTCGGTGACCAAACGTCCTCTTTTCCCCGAACAAGTCCACTGTTTTGGACCTAAAAATTGCATCTGGCCAAGAAATCAGCATCAGACAATCAGCATCAATTTTGCTTTCTTCCCCTGTCCAATTTCTTGACATAAGCCCTAAATCCTTCATCGAAGTGTTCACTTTGATAACGCTGCTGAACTCCAGCGCTGTCCACCAGGTGCTTGGTTTTAGAAATGCTAAAAACTTAAATGTTATTTTGTTGGTTTCTGGTAAACGAGTTACTTCAATGTCATCTCAACACAGTGCTTCAGTTTTGTAGCTAGCTTTAAATGAACAGAAAATAACAGGCTTTCCCTGACCATACACACACTGTCAGCAACTGACAAAATAAACTATTTTTATAGTTTGTTATTATTTATTATTCTAAACCAAGACATTGATATGAAGCCAAAAGCTTCTCCAGACCTTCCAATGACAAAGGGATGTATTTTGGGCATTTTTGAAATGCCAGAAACACCCCTGTGACAATGGCTATATGGCTAATGTTGGCTATATGGCTAGGTTTGGCAAACCTAGGTTTGCCTAGTTTCTCTTTGTAAATAATGTACAATTATTTGTCATTGTACAACGTACAACAAAATGTGTCTTCCGCATTTCACCCATCTGTGGTAGTGAACACACTCACACATTTTTTGGGGGGGGCATTTGGGGTTTCAGTGCCTTACTCAAGGGCACATCAGCCATGGATGTTCCTGTCAGTCCTGGGGATCAAACCAGCAACCTTCCGGTACTAAGCCCGGTCTCTAAGCATTAGGCCAAGGCTGCCAACAGTTTTGATATGAACATGTAAAGGATAAACACAATATCACATTTATTACATTTTGTTCCCTTTCATCATATCCTTTACTTATTTATTTATTTTGTAATTTCTTCATTTCTAAAACACCGTTACATTTGAATGTCAAGCATCCCCTGTCCCTCAGCTTTTGTAATTAAGTTTCTTAAATACAAATTGTCTGTTGATTAGCTTTGCAGGACATGGTTTTTTAGTTGTGTACAATCCATTATATTCACATCACAGCTCGCTCGCGCACACACACACTTGTTTTTGTACATTGTGAGGACATGAATGCCCCTCCAATAAAAATAAAAATCATAATATCCAGTTTTTTCTTTTGTAATCCATTGATTAATTTCATGATTTTACAGAATTTAAAAAGAATTATTAATAATTCATTAGCATTACTTGATCTATGGTGTAAAATAATTTGGCAACAACTGCTCCACAAAACTGTTCCAGTTAAAGAGTTTCCTGTAAATGTAGCATTTGGAGATAGGAATAAGGCATTTCATAGATATGACACATAGTCACTGTCTGAGTAGAACTTTGTAGCTTCTTAAATTCTTGAATATTTTATAATATAACTATCAGTAAATAGTATTGCTATCTTCTTTTAAATGCTTATAAAAATTTAATGAATGTGCCCTTGCCAAGATTTTTTGGACAGTTTCCATTGATTAAGTCATCATAATAATTTTCTTACAATGCACAGCTGAAGAATAGCTGCTCTTTTCATTTGATAAAAATTGTTAACTGTTAATTGACCAAAAAGTGACATTTATTTTAAAAAACTGAATGAAAACAAATGGAATTTAACATTTTGTTCCAACAGTTACATTCAACTACTGTATATATATATATATATATATATACATATGTATGGCTTTTGATCCGACCTTGATCGGGACGAAATGCTTACAGATGAATGTATGTGTATATACACCATAAACAAATTTGTATAAATCCCAATTTTTCCATCATATGCCATTTTGTAGGTAAATTAATTTTTGGTGATATTAAAAAAATAATAATTAATCAGAGCATGGGTTCTGACAATGCACAAAAACAAACACACACACACATATATATACACAAACACACACACACACACACACACACACACACTTGAGATTGGTTTTGAAGAGTTGAAGCTAATTCTCTCTGTCTGGACCCATTACAGCATTAATTTAATTTAGAGCGAGCTGCCGTTAGCTCATTAACACGTCTAATTAATTCATTGACAGCACTATTAAGATGTCTCTTTTGAAATTGGCATCTGGTGTGTGCGTCTGTGTGCCGTGTTTATGCGTGTGTGTGTGTGTGTGTGTGTGTGTGCGTGTGTGTGTTTGTGGCTAAATTGGTGTGTGCTGCTTGGCAGAGGAGGTTAAGATGACAGATCAGGTGGCAAAATATGGAGAGCGAAACAAGTCACTGGATCTAATACATCATGTAGAAAAGGGAGAGAAAGAGAAATGGTGGGAGGAAGAGAAGAGAGAGAGAAAGAGAGAGAGAGAGAGAGAATGCTGAAACAGGTGTTTAGTAAGGTATTTGTCTGATAATTGTATTTGCATTGGAATTATATTCAAGAAATATATTACATTAATAGAAATAATTTCAGCAAAGTAACATAACATTTCCAATTGTAGGTTTAAAGAGGAGTTTTCTACACACACACATGTGCTTACTATCACTTAGAAAGTCAGCAAAACATTTGTGACTCACTGTGTATACACACACACACACACACACACACACACAGTGTCAGTGTTTAATTGTATTAAGTTGTGCAGTGACAGGAGGCTGAGCCTCAGACACAGGGAACAGGTGTCACTCGCAGTGAACCATCTGTAGTGTGTGTGTGTGTGTGTGTGTGTGTGCGCGTATGTGAATGTGTCTGTGTTTGTGTGTTAGCTCCTGCCTCTGTGGGTCGTCGTGTGGGGATGGCAGGAGGCAAATCACCATGGCGATAACCAGGCAACACCACCATAACTGGTTACGTCTCTTTATGACAGGGGACTGTGACTTTGAATGACTTCTTTGGTGTTTTCTAGTGACCATGTTGTCAGCCCAACTCTGCGCGACTGTTTCTGAGCAGTGTTCACACAGATGTTATTTCAGATATAAATATTGCACATCGTATTTTTCTGAGGTCTCATGTAGGGGTGGTGTGGGTTGAAATATTCATGGTATAGCCTGGTACAAGCTAGTCAACAATAGTCATGGTATGAGGACACTAGACAACTGTTTAAGACTCAAAAAGTCAGGTGAGTTAAAGTAGAAAATGATTGCTGAATCTTTATTTAGATGATCTAACACCCACACTATCAAACAAATGTGTCAGAGATGTTTGAAGAGCATTACATATTCACGGTGTTCTCCCCGTGTCCGCGTGGGTTTCCTCCGGGTGCTCCGGTTTCCTCCCACAGTCCAAAAACACACGTTGGTAGGTGGATTGGCGACTCCAAAAGTGTCCGTAGGTGTGAGTGTGTGTGTGTCTGTGTTGCCCTGTGAAGGACTGGCGCCCCCTCCAGGGTGTGTTCCTGCCTTGCGCCCAATGATTCCAGGTAGGCTCTGGACCCACCGCGACCCTAAATTGGATAAGCGGTTACAGATAATGATAATGATACATATTCACGGCATTTTGCAGCCACTTGTACATACAGTCCACCTATGATTACCCACATATGTTAATAACAGTTAGCAGGCTACATATGCATAACATTTAGGTTTGCAAATGATTATCATAACCCATTATGCTATGATTCATTTTATTGTAGCATTGCATTCGGTTTCTGATGCAGGAGCACAATGATATAATGTTACAAAAAATAATAATTAAATTGGTTTAAATGGCAGTAGGTTGAAAAATTGCATGGGCAAACTGTGAAGTATTTTCAGAGTAATGTTTCTTAAGTTCTTATGTTAAAATAATAAATAACTTGGTGATGTAATCAGGTATGGCACATGATATCATTAAAAGATTCAGAGAATCCTGGGAAATCTTTAAATTGCAAGACAAAGCCCAAAACCAGTATTAGCTGGCTGTGGTCTTCAGGCCCTCAGATGACAGTGAATTAAAAACAGAGACATTTCTGTACTGATAATCACTGCATGGACACAGAACCACTTTCCCAATCCACTGTGAACACTTTTAATTTGCTGCATAGAGTTATAATAATAATAATAATAATAATAATAATAATAATATATGCAAAGAAGGAATCATATATAAGATGAATCCAGGAATGCATCCACTTTTTCTGGGTCAGAGCTCATTTAATTTTTTGGGGGGGAAATCTTGGATGCTGTTCCCTCTGGGCTAAAGAGGATAGAGACCATCCTGTTTTTTATGAACCCACAGTTCAAAAGCCAGAAACCATTATGGTATAACGTGTACAACGGGACATGGGTCACTTGCACATCTGTGAAGGCACTGTTAATGCTGAATGATATATAATAGTTTTGGAGCAACATGCTGCCATCCAGACAAAATCTTTTTCAGGGAAGGCCTTGTTATTTTAGTACATTTTCATTCTGCATGGATTACAACAGCATGGCTACTTAGTAAAAGAGTCCTGGAGCTAAACTAGTCCAGACCTGTCACTCACTGAAACAGTAACAAGCAAGAATCAAAGAACGGTTCACTTTCAAAACTACAGCGACTGGTCTCCTCAGTTCCCAAACACTTACAAAATGTTGTTAACAGAAGAGAGAAAATGGGCAAATATTTTTTTCAAAAAACTGTAAAACTTTCACAAATTTCAACATTAATTGTTTTATTTGTACTCTTTTAAATATAGCATTTATATTATTTGCACATCATTTACATTTTACACAGTGTTTTTTGGAAATGGGTTTGTACACTACCCCACACCTAGCTTGTTTTAATTCTCAGAGTAAATCACTGAATGAAAAGATATGATCTGGAGTAGCTGCACAGGAGCTTCAGTTCACCATCCATACCAAGCCTGGGCTAGAGGGGTATAAAACACCCAAGCGGTGAGCTGTAGAACAGTGGAACTGGGTTCTCTGAGTTAATGAAGCTTTGTTTATTTCCTTTGGGATAAGTTGTGATGCAGAACTAATCCAACATCAGCCATGGGACCTCACTAATACCATCATGGCTGAATGCCACCAATTCCTCGCAGCAATGTTCTGTTCTCTTCATGCTCTGTTTTAATCAGTGCTCCAGTGTTGATAGTGTTTATACTCATTCTTGTACACAATCCAATCTCTGTTTCTTATATCTGTGTATAACTTTGCAGTGTAGTTTACAGGTTTTTAAGTTGTGGTCACAAGTATGTGTCCATCAGAATCTCAGCAAATTATATGTGTCAAGTAAAAGGCACCCTGCTGTTTTCAACAAAACAATCGTGTAAATCGTGTAAAACATGTAAATTTGATGCAATGAACAACAAAGCAAAAGGTGTAAATTGAGAACAAAAAGCCATACTGCACTTGTTGTGTGCATTTATGTGTATGTGTGTGCGCATGCACATTGTTATATGTATTGGGAATGTGTAAATGAGACACACATGAACAAAGTAATAGCACATTTATATCATCTCCCACTAACCCCTCCTTCTTAGTGTTTCTATTCACAGCACTACTACTTAAATCTGTGTACAGTATGTGTGTCATTGTCTACACACTCATGGTAGGAATATTGAGTGACAGCGCTGACATCGGTTCAAAAATGCAAAAATCTGTGTGGCAGATGACTGGCACGTTAAGATTTAGGGTTCCATTCAAGCTTAGGAAAACCAGTGGCAAGTGTGTATGTGTGTGTTTTGCTTCTGCCTGTTTAGCACTTCATTAAACATCTTCAGAGACAGGAAGGCTCAAGGGACTCTCTCTCTCTCTCTCTCTCTCTCTCTCTCTCACTCTGCAACTGGAGTAATTAACCCCTCCCTCTCTGGGGTCTAATTAAGAAAGTCAGGCTCCTGTTAAAGCTACATATGGGTATGGCATACGCAGAGGTGATTGCTGGTGTCTCTCGCTCCCTCTCTCCTTTGTTTCCATGTATAACCTCTTTCAGACATATTTATACCATGTTACAGTGCAATTCTAAGTTAATATCAAAACCATATTCATCATCAATAAAAACTTGTCAATATAATGCTGATAAAAGTAACATTTCTAACGTGTTATGTTGTGAATCCTGTGTTATAAGCCATTCCGTGGCATACAAAATACCTTACAATGAATGGCAGAGAGTTATAAGAACATTAGGTATTTTTTTTATTTTACACCTTAAAATTACAGCTTCAAAATCATTGTGATGCTTCACTGACATCTAATATGAAGAAAAGAGCCTCTGTCATTTCTAATCCAGGCTCAGCACTGCAGAAACTGCGCAATGTAATTTCTTTAAGAGAGGAAACCAGATTTGATTAATATCTGAAGGTACTTGAAGGAGTCATGATGCTATTTATCTGAACATGATACTTTATATAAAGTTGTTCATGGCCTATTAAAAATGAACGGCTATGTAATTACACATCCACCACCATACTTCACAGATAGTAGGTGTGTTTATGGGTGTGTTCATGCTTGTAGTCGGCTTGCCTTGGAACAGACCGAACAAGAAAGTTATACATTGTTACCTTGTAGTCTTGCTTTCATTCGAGATTCAAACTTGCCAACATTTGTAAAAAAATGGCATATGACTTTTATTTTGCAAGCCAGTCATCAGTGTCATCAGCTGGGCTTACTACACTTATGAGGGTGGTACATGGAGGTAGTTTTACCAAGTGCAAACACAGTAACAGATGGTAAAATGAATAAAGGAGTCGAAACAGTACCAGAATGTATTTATTTATTTAAATTATTGAATTCACACAAATACATAGCATATTATAATATATATGTTATGTATCATGTGCTGCAAGTTGCTATACACATTAATATTTATTGAATCATTACTTAATAGTGTTTACAAAGTTGTGTAGTCAGTGCCCAAATAAGCCAATGCCCAGCTGGTGTAATGCCTTATGATTAGTTCAAACATGTCAGCTTTGGTTTATTTATTAGCAATATATCGGCTGATTATTTTCAGTACATCAGCTGACTTGCACCTCATTTTAATTATTTATTTATTTTAACATTGGTATCATTAGCGACACATGACACAGCAGTTCCTTTTAACATTGAGACTGTTTCAAATTTTAGTATACTTTAGCTAGCTATGATATTAAAAGGATCTCCTTGGTTCTAAACTCCTTTTCCATTTTATCAGTTTCACTGACCAGGGTGTAGTCCACCTGTTGCTCTGCATACTTTGTTAGCTTTCCTTCACCATGTGCTTCAATGGTCAGGACCACTACTCAAACTGTATTATTTAGATCTTTGTAACTTCAGTGTTACCACTGGACTGAGCAAAGGACATCAACCAAAAATAACCAGCCGATGAAGGACTAGAAGACAAGCAACTCAACTCACCCTTGTCCTCTCGCGTCTGGTTTCCCCACCACGTGCTTACTAGCACATGGCTCTGTTTGTTATTGTCCATGTCACCGCCCTTGTCCTGCCTCTGTTCCTCCTCCTCGTCAGTGTCCTCATTTATAGTCCTGCCTCCTCGTTGTCTGTTCCAGGTGTCCCTTGTCTGTGTTGTGTATTTAAGTTCCTTTGTGTCACTTCCTGTTTGTTAGACATTCCACCTTCATTTTGTGCTCTCTGGTCAGTCTGTTTCCTCATGCTTTCCAAGTCAGTCTTTGTATCTCTCTTGTCTCATGTCTGTTTCTGTTTTCTTTGTCTGTTTAGTTCTCGCTGTCCAGATGTCTATTTAGCTCTATGTCTAAGATTAGTCTGTTTCTCTCTCTGTCTGTTTAGCTCCCTCTACCTAGGTTTCTCTGTCCAGTTCCCTCTCGCTGTCCAAGTCATTGTTTCCAAGTTTCTCTGTCTCAGTCTTTGTTTAGGTATTCTCTCTAGTTATCATAGTCTGTCTCTGTATTGTTATCTTGTGTTAATAAGAGTCACTGTGTTATAGCAAGTGCGTCCGCCTCCGTCAGTGCGGCCCCGTGATCCTGACACAGATGAGCTACTGTCTACTCTCTCGGACATCTATGAGGTAGATCAAAAAGTTAGGGTTGTCCAATAAAGTGCCTGGTGAGAGGGAATTCAGTGTTTAAAAACTCTAGCAGCACTGCTGTGTCAGACCCACTCACCAGTCCAACACACACTAACACACCACCTGTATGACAGTGTCACTGTAGTGCTGCTCAGCTCAGTGCACCACCTGCTCTGCCCTTTTCGGGGTCCTGATCATTAAAAAAACAGGGTATAAGGAGGCTAAGAATGTATGCAGAGCAACTGCAGTCTGTAATTGTATAGGTACAAGGTAAGTGGAGCGGAAAATGGATGTAGAAATATTATGAACCATGGAATTAAAGTGTTCAAACCTGATCCAGATGTTTTTGATGAACACACTTTTATATAAACACACTTAAATAACCAGTGATTAATCCACAGAGTCCACAGAGATCCTCAAAGGGGAACTGAGACTAATAAAAGCCTTCAACCTAATGACGGAAATGTGAGTTTTTCGTCTGTGGATTTGGGTGCCTGGATACCAACATCAACAAAGCCCCATCTTCAGCACAGGATAACTGTAAAGGTCCTCATTAACTCTACATTACCCTGGGGAAACTCACCTTATTTGTATCTGTTATTCTTTCAGATCTCCTTTTGGTCGCCCCAGAGCAACAAAATTTATGAACTGCCTAATTTATAAAATACAAATGCACTATATTTCGAAATGCTTTTATGCATTTTAAAATGAGTGATTCCTACTTCTTAAGGCCATATGTACTGGTGAAAAAGGAAAAAGGTGCTCACCTGTATAACATCCATAGAAAGCATTGGAGGGTTAGCCACACAAGCATCTGGCTGTGGAGAAGTGGTACTGTATTCTCTGGAATGATAGAGCACCATCTAGTACAATTGGGATAGATGTTGGAATGGATTTTAGAAAGCAGAACTAATCATGGATCCCTCCCACTTACACTTATGGATAATTCCACACAGCCAGTCGACCTTCCGGCATGTGTTTTTGGCCTTTGGGAGGAAGCTGGAGCAGTCAGAGAAAACCCACACAGACACTGAGAGAACACTCCTCACAGACAGTGATCCGAGGTCAGGGTCGAACCCAGGACACTGAGACAGCACATGCAGCAACTCGTACAGGAACCTTTTGAAACTGCTGTAAATGCGATATTGTTGGAGTTTAACAAGCTTGGAGGGGAACAGTATATTGATTGGCATCTGCTCCTGTCTTGTATGGTTTCCTGCCCTCATGCTGGTTTGCATTGTTCAATTTCTGTGTGATTTTCTGTTGTGTTTTGGTCCTTATTCATTCCCCTCTGTTCCTTGTGTTTCCTAGCTGGTCCCACCATACACCTACAAATTGTCAGCTAATGACAGACTTAGAGTCAACTGTTAGCCCTTAACCACTAAAAGATCTCTGGTTCTTGAACAAGTTCCATTCTGGATTTTCTGAACCTTGGTGCTCTCCATTAAATCAGCCTGCGTTTCCACCAGTTTTGAAGAATACATCTTAAACGTGTGGCTTAAATTAACATCAGAGCCATAGATAAACCTTCAGAGTCAGGACAGGATCATAGTTACAATCATGTTTACAGCGAGTTCAGATCATGGTGATATATTATACACATGTGAGTTCTGAACAGTGCTGCTGACTTTGTGAACAGTGGAGAAATGTAGCCCATGCGCCTCTTATTGAGATCAACACAGCCCCAGAAACACACACAAACAGAGCATGTTCCTGTTTTATTTATTTTTATTTATTTATTTAACACGCTGTAAATGATCACATCCAGTCCCACTGCACCATAACGCTTTATTTGAGGCTCTGCTCTCTCTGGAGCTTCGTAAGCTCAACACACCCATGGTTGGAAGAAAAGTGCTGTGTATTCAAGCACCTCTGTTTCTCTCTCTGGTGTATTCAGTCATCTATGCAACTGTGCCCTAGTCACAATACAGTGTACTATATTTGGGGTTCTGCCATTTTGTAGTGTCTGAAAACACTGGACAATTTTATGTAAAACCCCCGTACACTAGTGTATAGCAGATACACATTACTCACTGCATTGTTTGGGAAAACCGCTTAAGATAGTGTCTGGAATCATTCCCTGGCCTCCTAAATTCAGTTCTCTATAATAGTGTTGCATATAGTTAATTAGTGCGCCATTCTGGGCACTGTGTGTGTTTATTATTCAATTTGTGCTGTGTTTATGCTTCCCCGTGTTCATAAAAATCAGTGTTTTCACTTTGTTTTTATATACATTTTTAGTCAGTGTTTGATTATTGTTTTATTTTCATTTTCTTTTACATTCCGACTAGAGAAAGTTGGGGCCGCATATTTGCAATTTAGTAGACTTTGTTTTTCCATGCACTAGTTTTAGTGATTGTTTTTGATGCTAATATCTTAACACTAATTATATTATCTTAGCCATGCTTGTGCTTCCAGTAAGAGCCCGCTAATGCTCTACTTAGTTTGGAATTATTTAATTTCTTCAGTTCTTTAATAAATTTGTCACACATTTATTCACGAAACATTGTTATTAAAATATAATACTTATTTGTTGTCATCCCAGGAAATGGAAGGTGATTACTGGGTAATTAGACACCCCATTCTGGGCTTAAACGTAGTGCTGGATTTAATCATTTAGTTGGAGCTGCACTGTAGGCCCAAAGGTGTGTACACACCCCTCATACACACATAGTGAATTCAGCTATTTTAAGGTAAGGTGGGCAGAAACACCTTTGGCTTTTCTTCTGGTCTGAGGATTTTCTCCTGTTTCTCAAAGATGAAAGATTTAAGTAGTGTTTTTCTGATGGGGGGATTTTGGTGGTACACAAATCTGGCATATTCATTGTTCCTGGGTTCTCTATGCCTTCAAGGTAGGAACACCAACCTTGTATCTACATTTATTGTCTATTTTATCAGCTCCACTGACCATACAGGAGGATGCTGTATTTCTACAATTACAGACTGCAGTCCATGTGTTTCTCTGCATACTTTCTTATCCCATTCTACGTCAGAGCAGGTATGATTTGGGTGGTGGATCATTCTTAGCGCTCTCATTACAATGATGTGGAGGTGGTGTGTTAATGTGTGTTGTGCTGGTATGAGTGGATCTGACAGAGCAGGGCTGCACTAACACACCACCATGATGTCAGTGTCACTGCAGAGCTAAGAATGATCCAACACCGGAATCACTCCTGCTCCTCTGTGGGGGTCCTGACAATAAAAACAGAGCGAAATGGGGATAAGAAAGTATGCAGAGCAACAGGTGGCCTACGGTCTGTAAACTATAAAGTGCTCCTGTTTGGTCAGTGGAACTGGTAACATAGACAGTGAGTGTAGATACAAGCATTCAGTGAATATTTCTAGTGTTGTAGTAACTGAGGTTAAAGTGCTGTGTGTGTATTTGTGCTGTTGACAGATTAGCACTGAGTCTGTTTACTTAACTTAGCTAATCCAATTAGCAGACAATAGGGCACTTAAAGACAGATTAGGAGAGAGAGAGAGAGAGAGAGAGAGAGAGAGAGAGAGAGAGAGAGAGAGAGAGAATGAGGTATGTTAAGAATGGAGATTTTCATATCTTGTTCTTGTGTAGCAGCAATTCCACCCTTTGACATAAAGCCTTTCAACAAAACAAACCTAATAACAGCTATCAAGGGTTTACAATGATTGTCTGTGTGTGTGTGTTTGTGTGCGCACATAGTCATATGCACTCTCTTTCTTTCTAAAACATAATCATAAATACCTTCATATGCAGTGTATTAACACCATTGGATAATATGCTTGGATTTGTTGATTATTTAATTCACCCATCATCTATAGAAAACACTGTGTATTTAATAAACAATCAGCATTACCGAGCTTCATTCCCTGTGGTTGTCATAGTGTGGCGCCCTCCTTGGGGAAGACTAGGATCTGATTCTTAATTCAAGCAGACAGACGACATTATGAAGCCCATTTCACATATGAGTTCTGGAGAAGTGAAATTCCAGAGTATCAGGCCCAGAGATGTTCTGGACTTGTCCTTTCACTCATTCAGCGGATAGCAGGAGATTTTCTGTGTCAGGTGGATTCCTGCATCAGAAATGTGTAGTCTGCAGGACATACTCCGGGACATTAGCGGCTTCTTTCACACATGAGCTGACTCTGACATTACCTGGAGTCTTTACTAGGAAGGGTTAGCGGGACAAAGTCCACGTATATTCTGGGACAAATGTTACGCATTTGCATATGGCTCCTTTGGGTAAACGGTGGTATATTTCTGGGTTATGTGTGAAAGAGGCTCGAGAGTTCTGAGGCTATACTCTTATAACTACATTTGCATCTGTATCATGATTAGTCTTGTAGGCCAACTTCTTTTAATATAAATGAAATATATTAAGGGGAAAACAAAACACTGTGGTCTGTGAAAATCTTCTGGGACATTTTATATGAACCCAAAAAAACAAACCTAATAAACATTCGCATGTGACTGTATTTGTGAGTTTTGAAGAGTGTGTGAAAGAGGGTTATATATAGTTGTGACTGTGTGTGTGTACACCCCTCACCACTTGCTTCCTACCAAATCCCATATGACCCCTAAAGCAAAGGCCCAGGGGTTATTTTGTTGCCCCACATTGTTTCCATGGCAGCAGCATTAGGGCAGTAGCAGAGTGTAAGTGATCATGAAATGGGGATGCTCTCATGCTAACAATAACAACATCATTAACACTTTTATTTGTCTGCGCATTTTGGCCAGTTTAGGTGCATGGTCTTATTGTATCAAAGTGTTGTGTGTGTGATTCAAATTCTGTAATTCCATTGTTTATTGGGTGAACAAATCCATTAGATCTTTTCTTAAATTCTCAACTCGTTTTCAAGGCTAAATATATGGTAACAGCCAGCCTACAACAGCCTGGAAATGTCAAATACCACAATCAATTTATTTAAAGGTATTAAGTTGTGTTATTTTATGGGAATGTTTCAGAGGACAGTAAGCATAAGAAGCACATAAAACTGTAAAGTTATAATACATATGTTAAATAAATTGAGAGGCTCTGGGACTAGCAGACAGTACTTAAAGGCAACATCAACAATTCTGTTGAAACTCTCAGGTTTGTTTACACTGTGTATTTTAAGGTGGAATGATATTTGTAACTGGAAAATTTAAACTTGTTTGTACATGGCCGATGTTTAATATGCCTAAGACTTTATTCACTGTTTGAATTACGACAGAAACTCATTTGTAACTCGAGTTGATTCGATGTTTAGCACTTTCAGTTTGTGTTTACTTTCATGCAATAAGTGCCCTCCTAAGTTGAGTCAGTTCCACCTTAAATAGTAACTACAGCAAAAATTAATGTCAATATTACCCAACATTTGAGCTGGAATACAGCACTATCCTCATCTCTGGTCATGCTTTTCAGAGTTTGTTGGTCTCTCAGTTGTCTAAACAATTCCAGATGCCTTTTCTCTGTCATGAGCAGAGAGAGAGAGAGAGAGAGAGAAAGTCTAGCATGTTACCCAAGACACTTTTTTATTTATTTAAAGACGTTTACTGTTATTGGAGCTTTGTAATATAATCACTTTATAATAACAAACAGGCCGGAGAGCTAGCAAATGGTGAGGAACATCTTATAAATGTTATAAAATCATTAACGTCGCCTTAAAAGCTTCTGAGGACTTGGGAAATCAAATCCCACACTTGCTTTATAACTGAAAAAATCCTCATCTGACATCTGTCCATGTTTCCACTGTGAGAATACAGCTCTAAATGAAGGGTCTGAAGAAGCCATGTACTTAAATTAAATATACCTGATACTAAATACTGTTTTGCCTCCTGGAATAATATGGCCTGAGAGGCTAAATGCTTCTGGCGTCCTCCTTCCGGGGTTAAAACATGGCTTGCCACAACATGTTTTCTGTACGACTAGAAATGAAGTAGCTGTACATGAGCTGAAATCACAGCAAACAGAACCTTGAAGCTCTGTTTCACAGCTGGAGTAGTTGCTGCTGTTTGTTTTATAGAGCACTACTCAACTGTACTTATATATAGAATATGAATAATCCATCTCACTTTTTTAGGGGAAGTCTCTCCACTAACCAGCCCTCACAGGGCCATACATCACACAGCCATGTCCAGTTTGAGTCCACGTTTCGCTAATTTAGTTTGAGCTTTGTATGACATAGTGGAAAGCCCAAAGAAAATAAACAGAAGCTAGTGAAAGACAGACAGGGAAAGAGAGATGGATGTGAGGGCAGACCTCTGAGCTGAATTATCCCTGGATGCTTAGTGCCAAGGCAAATGGACGGCTACTAGACTCTGCCAAGTGCTAACCAACAACCACTAACTCTGATGGTCCGTTACTTTTTCCCTCTTTTCCCCTCAATTTGGAATCCCATGTATAGTTTATGCATTTTTGTAGCAGGAATAGAACCGAGGCCATACACTGACCATTATTACTTCAAGACAACTTTAGTTGGAATGTAATGCAAAGGTATGAGTACCCCATGGTTAATGGCAAGTATTCTTGATTTTCTAAGTGATAATGAGTTAACACATCCTGTACAACAAACTCAAATCAAGATGGCCTTTTTTATAATTGTACAATCTGTGTCCAAAAGAGGTGAATTTAAATTTACATAGAGCAATTTCTGCAGTACTGATCCAGGAGTAGCAATGACAATATTCTCTGTTACAGTGAAGCATCACAGTGATTTTTGAATCTGTAATTTTAACATAAAAACAATACCTACTGTCGCTTTAAGACTAGTTTTATTGGTCACAGGAACTGAGAATATTTGGAGAATACTAATAATAGACACTGGGTCTGTCCCAAAACCTAGTGAGCTGCCTAGGTAGGCACTGGCTACGTACACAGGGTTCTAACGGTCGTCTGTCCTCATGAGGCAGATTATTGAGACACTCTAGTTAGAGAGCGATCAAGGCTTGTTACTGTCCACCGCATGCAGCCAGTGATTACTTACCTCAGCAAATAGCGTCGCCTCAGCCTTTCAGCGTGGTGGATTCTAATCTTCCTCTTTTTATCGAGATTTCAATTATTTTGCTCGGGGAGAAGAGCGAAATAGACTTTAGTTGTTCTGGCGTTGCATCCTGGGATTGCTTAAGGAAGGCTTCGATGCTGCCTTGAAATGCGGCCAAATTAAGATATCTTAGTAGACAGAATAAGTATCTAAGAATTTGGACAGCCTACGTGTCGGGAGCGCGCACACTGTGACGTAAAATGCATATATTGGTTTTAGCGCATAAACCATTATATTATGACCTACACTGTGCACTATGTAGTGTGGAGGGAGAAACAGGAGTTTCAGCATTTGATCAAAATGGCAGGCAGTGTTGCCCAGCAGCTTGGTATGGCATGCATTGTTATAGCAACAGCTTACATCCTGTTAGCAAGAAATGGCATAGTACAAGGTTTCTTCAATAGGCGGCCTGCAAGAGTTAAACCTTTGGCCCACCGCCATCACAGCTACAGTCACATTAGGTTAATATCCTCCAATTTTTGTAAATGGAAGTCTTAATTTTTTGCCACTACTGCTAGAATACCAGCACTCTTCAGATGTGAAACTGCTGAGGAAATAACAAAGGAGGGATTAGGTGTTTTTACTTTCTTTTGTGCTTGGGAAGCGTCATCAGTTGCAGCCCAAAAATGGTTTCACTTAAAAGTTCACATCTAGCCAAGAACAGTCCAAATCCCCGGATGAGTTCTTGCTCCGCCCATAATGTTGAGGATGCACTGGTACGTGACCTCTGTAGACTTGGAAGAGTCAGATATTCCAGAAAGCGTTTCGCACCAAGCTCAGCGTGATGGCTTTTTCCCTGCCACTGAGACGGTGACTCATCTAGTACATTGGTGTTCTAATTTCAGAATGATTGTACGGCATCTTCCTGTCCTCTGGAGATTGTACTCGTACTTTGTATTGAGTAACAACCAGAGTGAAATGCAAAAACGCAGTGTGACCGAGGCTTAATCAATGAGCACCGCCCTAATTTCAGGTCTCTTGTTTCAACCCGCCGCTGTCACTTCTTCTAAACTAAAGCTAATTAACTTTAAAAGATAAAATAACAGCACAGAATTGTACAAATGCTAAAGAAAAGTCTTGTCCTATGACAACCTATGATAAAAATAATCAGTTTTGCTTTAATCCAATGTGAATTTTCTTTATTTATAAGTAGATATCATTATCAGTTATTAATATCGGCATCGACTACTCCAAGATGCTAATTATCAGTTATCGTATCGGTCCAAAAATTCAAAATCGATGCATTCCTAATAAAAACTCTTGTCCCATACCATATGGAAATGAAACACTGGCTCTTGCCTTTGCGATGTTGGTTGGATTTGGCCCTTGCTAGCTCGCCAAATTTATACTATTAAGATTATTACATTATATTAATGTGTAGTATGCAATTAGGATGTAGCCTGTGTCTTTGTACGTCCACTGCTATGGATGGTTTAGATGTGGCGTCCATATTTTATTGCACTGATGACCAATAATGCATGTTTCACATTCTCAAATGATATAATTATCATATGTCAGTGTCTGTTTTATAAACAACTATTGGCTCTTAGAATATGAAGTGCAATAAGCTACTATATGATACAGAGACCCATTTGGTGCACATTCATTTGGACACTTGCCAGCGCTACTATTTTTTCCATCTCTCTCTCTCTCTCTCTCTCTCTCTCTCTCTCTCTCCCCCTCTGTCTCTCTCCCTCTCTCTGTACATCTGTTAGTAGTGTTTCCTGCTGAGTTATTGGCGCAGCACAGCTCTGTGTGGCATATGTGCTTCAGTAGCGTCTACACACCTCCAATTAGCCCTGCATCCATAGAAAAAAACACATTGATTTTACCATTTTCTTCCTTTGCAAACACACAAAATGGTCTCTCTCTCTCTCTCTCTCTCTCTCTCTCTCTCTCACTCACTCACTCACACACACACACACACAGACACATCCCTCCATCATGATGATCATTAGCTTAGTGCTCCAAACTCAAATTCTGAAAATGATTTTATCTTGCATATTGTTTTTTTTTTTCTTTTTTAATACATTCCAATTGTCCCCTTTTGGCATCATGCTGCTGAGATGTTGTGGCTAATTAAAAGAATTATGCTGCAAAGCAATTAACAATTTAATGACTGACTATCCCAGTGATTGCACCCTCATTATAAACATGTTTGTGCATTTAGAATGCGGCTTATTCACAGCACCGACATCAGACTGTCATAATTAAAACCGTATGATGTCGCGGTGGAGGAGAGGAAAGGCCACGGTTCGCAGTCGTTTATTACAGGCTTGTGAGATCACCGATGAAAAATGACTCCATTATTGACGGTGTGTAATTAGAAGGCACATTGTGCAGCCTGTATCCCAAGCGCAGGTAATGTCCTTTAATAGCACACTGAGGCACACATTCGTCTTTGTGACATCACAGGCACAGTGGCCTAATTTTGTCTGAGCCTGTATGACATAACTCCTCTTGTCATGGGGTGTGTGGATGTGTCTGTGTTTGTGTGTGGGGGTAGGGGTGGGAACCTCTGGTAAAGGGATTCTCCACCTGGAGGAACAACCTTACCCTTAAGCAAGTGAATTCCTCGCACCCTGTCGAAACTGAACCCCTTTTTAACAAACTGGAAATATTGACCTCAAATGTATTAACAGAGTCAATTAATGAAAGTCTAAATTTAAAATAATATCTCTAATCCAGGATGTTAGAGAAGGAGATACTCTTGATTTCTAATTGGTGGGTATTTATCTTTTAGCTTGTATTGTGACGCGGGGTAAGATATCTTTATTGAATGTATAGAGGAAAGGCTCTAAACCAGTGGTCACCAACCTTTTTACGTACAAGATCACCTTTTGAAATCTGAACAAATGAAAGATCTACCAGCGTAAATGCCAGGCTTAGGCTGCTTAAAAACAAAGCCGTCTACGTCCCCATCACCTCCAATAACATAAAAATACTTACTTCGTTAATGTACAGCTGGGTGTTGGCTGTAGTGGGTAGTGCCTAGGGCTGTCTGTAAGAGTTAAACCGTTGTTCTGTTTAGGGTGACCAGATCTGAGATGGTGAAAAAGAGGACACGTCTCGGAGTGATGAGCTCTCGCCCCTCGCTGCCGTTGTATGTTTAGCTGAACCTATGTATGCTTTTAGGTCCTTTACACCTTTATTTCCTACACAAAACATGGGAATTTCTTTTTTAATTCATCCGAGAACTTACATTTCCATTTCGGCATAGCTGCTCGAGATGAGGGTAGGTACATGAGCTTTGCCTGACGTAAACAAGGACTACTGATGTGGAGACTGACCAATTAAATGTTTACAGAGAAGGTTATCGACCAATAATGGTAGCTCTACAGTCAGACCGTCCAATCAGAAGATTGTAGGCTACTTCACCACGCCCCGTCTCACTCAAGCGAACCAATCAGAGTAGGGGAGGGCGGGACTAGTTTGTGAACGAAACGCTTCTCGAAGTTCTATGTAAGTTCTAGAAAAACAAAATGCCGGACATTTGTGAAATTCCGCCCGGACATTTTTTTTAAGTCTAAAAAAGAGGACATGTCCGGGTAAAAGAAGACGTCTGGTCACCCTAGACATGTTGTGCTTCCTATTGATAACTATCCTACAGCAGCTCTGCCCATGCTCAGAACCTTACTTAGCTTACAGTTTTTTTGCTTCAGCGTTCCAAAACTGTACCTGCTGAAACAAAGGCTTGAATATTTATACCTTTATAATCAACGTATTATCACTAAATGACCTTATCTTAAGGGAATTTATGCATATCTCTTCCTTCTGTTGGGAGCATTTTCTGATATATTTATTTTAGTCTATCCAAAAATCCTACCTTTTCTTTAGGCGGCTGTATGGTCGCACATTTCCTCAGGTTAGCACAACTCGACAGAACACCGGAGTATAGTGTGACTTTCGCTGTGTTGTAATGTAATCCGCATGGCATATTTGTGTAATAGCTCCAGTTTTGAAACCGAAACTGTCTGCGCTGCCGCCATGTCGTCTCAGAGAGGGTTGAGACAGCAGCAGCACTATTGCGCAGGGACGCAAAATTGGTGTGTCAGTATTCGCAGACATGAACCCTGTGTGACCCCGGCTTTATGTGTCCCTGCTTAAGTAGCTTGCGAACCATTGCAGATACAGAATGATGCAGCTATAATAACTTAAATGCCATAACTGAAGCAGCCATGATTTATTGCGATCGACTGCACGGTCTTGGAGGTCAACCTGTTGATCGCAATGGAATGGTTGGCGACCACTGCTCTAAACAATGCTCTGAGTATTTGGTTCTATATTTTTCAACTTATCTCTGATAGAGGATTACAAATCTCTGTTCAGGACCTATGTATGGATGGGCAAAGCCAGAACATGTGTATTTGCTGGAGATAGCCTTCACCTATCATAAGCTTTTGATGCCCCCTCATAAATTGTAGACAAACAAGTTTTAGGGCTCTGTTGTGCTCAATATTAAACACTAGCACTGTCAAAATGAACACAGTAAGTCACTATAAACATGCATGAATTTAATGTTGGTTTTGTTTTAAATGTAATTAATAATTTTATCAAGTTTGGTCATGACTTCCTCTTGTAATCCACTCTTTTTTGTTTAGTGATGTATTAGCCGTTTTATTTATCTATGAAAACACAGCATCACTACTGTTGAATTCAGAAGGTAGGTTACTTTTTATTTATGATGAAATAAGTATTAAATATCATAACTATTATACTACAGATATCTCATCGTTTTATTTATTTGAGTGTCTGATAAGATCCCATAAATGACCCATATAAAAACTGGCCAGCTTCTATTTGCCTTAATGAAATCATAATGCCTGGAGATTAAGGTCTTCAGACAGTGTTGTGACTGATTTCAGAATTCATCTGAGTACCTATTTTGACATAAATGAATGAATAGGAATGGTCAGCTTCTATTTCACTTCATGACATGATAATGCCTGAAGCTGCGAAGGACTTCTGACATGTATCTCATGTTTTGTTGGCCAACACAGGGCAGCTTCCACTACTTTTAATCAAAAAGAGCTGACACTGATACTATTCCAGTATCAGTGCTGAGAGGAAATGCTATATTGGATATATATTTTATATACACTGTAACAAAGCTAATCTGCAATATCTCAAAACTGCTTGTAGCAGACTCACAATGTTATTTCAATCAATAATGAGCCTGTCCAGTGTTAATTAAATTAAGTCTGCAGATCAAGTCAAAAATGCACATTATAAATTTCAAATTACAGGTCATTTCTTTTTTTATGTGCTTATTTATGGTTAATTAATTGGAGAGGCTCTTATGACCTCACAGATGGTAGGTGAGATTGCAGAGCTCACTTCACTTCCTTTTGATGACATCATAACCACTGGTGCTATCCTAGCATTTCACCATTTTGTAGCCACCATTTTAAGAACATATACACTTTGTTCAAAAACACCACAACTCAAACAAGAACTGGGATGTTACAATGATTTCTAGTTTCTTTCACAGATTTAGTTTTTCATTTAGATGTTAAAATTATAGGAATAGGGGCAGCACGGTGGCGCAGCCTGTAGTAACGTAAGCAGGCAGTTCCCTGGAGGTTGTGGGTTCAAGTCCTGCTCTGGGTGACTGTCTGTGAGGAGTTTGGTGTGTTCTCCCTGTGTTTGGTGTGTTATCTGTGGGGGTTTCCTCCGGGTGCTCCTGTTTCATCCCATGCTCCAAAAATGTGTATTGTGTAAAAACAGGAGTATTGGCAACTCAAAAGTGTCCATAGTTATGAATGTGTGAGTGAATGTGTGAGTCCTGCAAAGGACTGGCATGGAACCCCCAATGGTTTGCGCCCAAGGCCCCGGACCCACCGTGACCCTGAAATGGATAAGGGGTTACAGATAATGAATGAATCTTCAGGCTTGGGCTAGAACAGTGTATGAGTCTGTGGAGAGATTTGGGCCTAGAACAACATCGCTTTCTTAATATCCACCTGTTCCTTTTGGATGCAATGTACACACACACACACACACATATTTAGGGTTTCCCAGTTCTGTACAATAGCCTATGTAGACATTCCTCATTTAAAAATAAATTCCACTGTCCCTTACCCAGTCAATACCAGATGCAATGTTGGCTTCTTACAGCCACAGTCATTCACATGTTAGCGAAATGGCAAAGCCAATTCTGATAGTGGGGGGGGGGGTGCTCTTAGTAGAGACTGAGATCTTAACCGTTTGTGAACCAAATACACTGACTACACACTAACGGACCATTGTACCGCAATTATTGCTATAGGGACAATTCAGTAGTCACTGGATATGTTCCTACCATCCCTACCCAATTGTACACCCATGCTGATGGCTCATGAATGTAGTCAATGTAACACTGGAGGAATAGGTCTTATAATGTTAGCATGACCAATCAGTATGATAGCATGACATGGAGTGTTGTTAATGTGAGTTAATATGAGATTCTATGACAACGCCTGGAGCTGTGAATGAGCATATTAAGAGAGGTAATTAAGCATGGGACACAATTGATGATGGAGTCACGGGCAGGAGAGAGAGAGAGAGAGAGAGAGAGAGAGAGAGAGAGAGAGAGAGAGAGAGAGAGAGAGAGAGAGAGAGAAAGGGCTGGTGAAACTATCCATCTAAGACAAAGAGAGGAAATGGGGAGGGAAACACTGTGCGGGGGAGAAATAGAAGGGGAAAAAGAGAGGGATGAAAGGGAGAGGAGTGCGAGAAAAAAAAAAAAAAGAGAGAGAGAGAGAGAAGGAGAGAGAAAGCCAAGCACCAGCCAACACTTAATTAGCTGTCATCAGCTTGGCTCCGCCGAGAAAAAGAGTGACTAATAATTAATGATAAAAGTGAAAGGGGAGAGAGAGGGAGAGAAGGAGACAAACGAGGAGAGGTGGGAAAGAAGGGGGAAAGGGGTTAAAAATGAAGGAAGGAGTGAAGAAGGAAAAGGTGGAGGGGGAGCAGGGATCCGGAGGGGTGGAAGAAGGCGAGAAAAAGAGAGAAGTGATTTGAAATGGAGCCCTGAGGTCATTAGAGTCAATGAGAGAAGCGTGAGGGTGAGAAATAAGAGAGGGAAGACTTTAAAATCAAACGCTGGGTAATTGCCTGGCTTAACCGAGCCCCACAGCTCCAGGCATTATGATGTCATTAAGAGGAGGGGAGGGAGCTTTGCAACCGACCAATCCTGAACTGCAAACAGTGATGTCATAATGACTATTTGAATTAATCCAATCTGTAGAACTAGCCTTGCGTTTCAGTGATTTGTTTTTTTTTTTGCTTTGGCTGCCATTTTCAGGATCAAGTGTCTTCCTTCGCATTTCAACACTAATGTAAACAGATGTTAAATATGGATATATTTGTCTAATACACAAGCTCCTCTCCCTGTGCTGGAGAGGGTCACTTAGACATCATCTTATGCAGTATTAAGTGTCTGAATGTATTATTAAGACTGTAATATTGTGTACAAATATTTACTTACCTAGACTAAGCACGGGATTCCGATGTCTGGAGGGTTTATGGTTGTCCTCCAGATGGTGACACTGGAGGTAGGTTACTGGATAAGTGAAATATATTAACAAAATGAAAGTACACTAATCATAGTATATGCGCCTACTAACTTAATATGTACACTGAATATGGCCATACTATCTTTGTTATTGTTGTTTAACAAACTAAAGTTATTTGATTTTACTCACCATTCAATGAGAGAAGTGGCAGGGGTGGGTTGAAACAAGAGACTTGAATTTGGAGCAGTGATCATTGAATGGTTTGCTTTTTTCTTTTTGGCAGCAGTAGCGTTAAGCCCCGGTCACACTGGGTTATCGCATTTCACTCTGGCTGTTTCTCAGCACTTCAAGTTGGAACTGCGGTACTTGGTTGTACAAATTTGGAGAGTTTGACTCGCAAGTACAAAGTTCTGAGGACGTGAGGTCGCTGTGGTCGTTCTGTATTTGGAACACCAATGTACATGATGAGTCACCGTGGCGGGGAAAAGTCATCGCACAGAGGTTGCTGTGAAATAAATTCAGAGATATCTACCCCTCTCAAGTTGAAATAAGTCTCGTCTCAGTGCATGCTCGATAATACAGGTGGAGCAAGAGCACATCCAGGTATCTGGACTGTACTTGGCTAGATGTGGGCTTTTACACAGACAGGACTTGGGCTGCGATTGTTGACGTTTCCCAAGAACATGCGAACGTAAGAACACTCAAGAATGCATACTGAGAAACAGCTTTAGCCTGGTGAAATGGGCGTGGCTGAGTTTGAGGCCTTGTGCATTTTGTCTCTGCAGTTTCACATCTGAAGTGCGCTGGTATTCTAGCAGTAGCGACGCAAAATGAGGAATTTCACGTGCAAACCCAATGTGACTGTGGCTGTGTTGGTGGCAGGCCAAAGGTTTAGTTCTTGTTGGTCGCCTATTGTGGAACCCTGATTTATGTCATAGAATCAAATGGAAAACTATTAGCACTTTAGCCACCAATGCATTTCTCTGAACGTGATCAAATATGCTGTTTAGACCCAGACCAGTAATTGCGATTTGTTTTAGGATGTATAAGAGACTATAGTCACAAACCACAGTTTTTTGTCTCATTCTGAACACTTTATTTGACCCTGTACCCTGATAGCATCAGAGATTCTAGTAGGATAGAGTTTTATGAAGTCTGTCTGCCTAAATTACTTTTTACAAATGTGATGTGGATAAAAAGGGTCAGAATTCCTCACTTATATTTCTATAATTCATTCATTATCTTTAACTGCTTATCCAGTTCAGGGTCACGGTGGGTCTGGAGCCTACCCGGAATCACTAGGCACATGTAAATTAAAAAATAATCTGTGAAAGAGACTATGGTGGCTGCAAAATAGTTGATAATGTGATATTAATAATAATAATGATAATGTGCATTTCTTTGTCATTGTACAACGTACACTGAAATGTCTTCCGTATTTAATCCATTTCTGGCAGTGAACACCCATACACACTAATGCACTAGGGTATGTGAACACACACCCAGAGTGATGGGCATTCATCCCCGGCACCCAGGGAGCATTTGGGGGTTTAGTGCCTTGCTCAAGGGCACTTCAGCTGTGGATGTTCCTGCCGGTCCTGGGGACTGAACCGGCACTGATTTTTGGTGATGTTTCACCCTCAAATGTCTCCATCCAAGCTACGTAATGCATGGTGTAGGTCATATAAAAGGGTCAGGGTTTCCTCACTTATATTTCTATAATTCATTCATTGTCTGTAATCACTTATCCAGTTCAGGGTCACGGTGGGTCCGAAGCCTACCCGGAATCACTGGGTGCAAGGCAGGAACACACCCTGGAGGGGGCGCCAGTCCTTCACAGGGCAACACCCACTCACACATTCACCTATTGGGGTCTTGAAATGGGACTAATGAAGTATGCAGAGCAACAGATGAACTATGTAATTTTAAAACTACAAAATGCGCCTATATAGTCAGTGCAGGAAGAAAATAAAAAATTTAAACAAGACATGCCATTCGACTGCTTTTTCTAAACTTTTGCACATGACTGCAGTCCTGGAAGGAATGGAACGAGTCAAGGCTGAGAGTATTTTCCTCTTTTTTTTTCATGGAAATAAATTGGAAATGAGACTGGAAAAAACATTAAATTAAAATAACAGTGTGTCACATTAGGAGCAAACCAAGCATGTGTACGGCAAAGCCAGCTGGACAAACAGAGCGCAGGCACAAGAGCGGCTTTGGTTAGTTGGGTTTCTTATGGGAGGTAAAAAATTCCAAAGGCTGTAAGTAAGGACAGGGAAAGAGAGAAAAGATAAATATACAAATACCTACGTGTATTAATTTAACTATTGATGAGAATACTCGCTTGGGGTGAATGGAAGCACCGCTGAGATCCATGAACCTTGAGTAAATCTGCATAACCTTTCATTGATACACGTGTTACAAAATCTTAAGCCTTCCTGATTCTAGCTGAGTGTCTAAGTGACATTGTCAAGTGGCTTTTACACTTCGTAGTCTGAAATACATATAAACATTCACGACTATAATTAGTACACATTTTTCACATATATTTACTACACATTGTATTAATCCTGGAAATTACCATTCATAAATTTATACAAAACATCCCATTGTATACCCAATTGTAACGTGTACCAAAGTGGAGCACATACACTATATTGACAAAAGTATTCACTCACCCATTCATATCTTCAGGTGTTCCAATCACTTCCATGGCCACAGGTGTATAAAACCAAGCACCTGGGCATGCAGACTGCTTCTACAAACATCTGGAACCGTAATCGGATGCCACTTATGTAAAGTCCAGTTTTCTCACTACTTAGTATTCAACAGTCAACTGTCAGTGGTATTATAACAAAACTGAAACAACTGGGAACGACAGCAACTCAGCCACAAAGTTGTAAGCTCAATTGCTACAGACCTCAACTTCATTTAATTCAATTATGCTTCTACGTCTGGAAGTGGACAAGTCTGGGTCTGGTGGCTGCTAGGAGAACGGTACTTGTCTGATGGCAATGTGCCAAGTCTAAAATTTGAAGGAGTGGTTATGTTGGAATTTAGTCGGGTTTGGCCCCTTAGTTCCAGTGAAAGGAACTCTTAATGCTTCAGCAAACCAAGAGATTTTGGACCCTATCTGTTCCAACATTACTGTTCTGTTCTAACATCTTCTTAAACCCTAAAAAACACTATTAATCATTTTGCTCAATTTGGCCCCAACTTCCTTCCATAATTCACTATTTTTCAGCCTAGTGATGTATTAGCAATGTATTTTATTTTGTGTCGTTATTGTTGAGTTCAGAAGATAGATTAAATATTATTTATGCTGAAATATGTATTAAATATCTGATTCTCAATTATCCTTCTTCATCTTTCTCTCGCTCTCTCTCTCTTGCTCACACATACATATTCATACATAAGCCACATACAGCCAAAGCTCCTGTTTTGTCTTCTAACATTTCTTAAACTTCTACATTTGTCAAAACTGGAAGAAGGAGGTGTTTATTGTTTGAGGCACAAGCTGTGCCTTAGTTTTCTCAAATTGAAGCTACTGTGTGCCAATCTATAGACACTGTGATTAATCACAAACAGCAATGCACAGTTTAGTCACAGGTGCCATGGGTTGCCATGTATGCATCATATATTTTGAGCAGCATATACAGAAATAAGAGAGATATAAACTGGTATGAAGTATGGAAGCAAATGGTAGGCTCTGAAGCAACTGCACATTAGCCTAAAATGGCCACACCCACTGCCAAATGTAAACCGTAGGGGTAAAAATGCCACCACTATTCGGTTGTGAAGCAATAATTTCTGTAGAATGGAGCAGTTGATGGAGGAAATCAATCTCCTTTTGAAGATTTAAATGCAACGTCTGTCTACATTTTAAGCAGAAAGTCTGAAAAATCTGTATAATCCCACCACCACCACACAAACACATTTTAAAGGGTTAAATCTATACATATTACAGACGCTCTGTGCATTTTTCTTCCTGTTTTTTCTTTTTTAAGATTGTTTTTTAAGGGTGAGTTGCGTCTGAAATGAAATAATCAACACTCCAGGAAGCCAGACAATTCAAGTCAGATGAATGTAGGGTGTGTGTGAGTGTGACAGAGAGAGAGAGAGAGAGAGAGAGAGAGAGAGAGAGAGATTCCCCAGCCCCCTTGATCGAGAACAATCACACTTTGCCTGTGTGTCCCACTTCTCGGCTGCTACTAATTGCTGACTGGAACAGACGCTGGTCTCCATGCATATGTTTTTTTTTTGTCTCCTTCATGGAGGGGGCTTCTTCACTGGACCCTAAACCAATGTGTTGAAGCCTGGTAAAGTCACACATACTACAAATACCATTAACACCTTTGGTTGTTCATTAAAAGAGAGAGGGAGAGAGAGACGGCAACAGACCATTCAGTGGAAAAAAAACACTTGGTTTCTCATCCCATCCCCAAATCTTTCTGTCATCCTCTTCCCCTCGCTCTTTTTCAGCTTTAGCTCACAACAAGGCTGCAAAATCGTGCTGGAAAATCGCAAGTACATTGCTGTATCTGTATTTGTTTGTGGATTTTTAGCTTACTGCATTTTTTCAAACACAGCAGTTGTCCTTCGCCCTGTGTGAAAATGTCAGGGGGAATGAACCAATAGAAATGCTCCTGAAATAATCTTTTTTTTTACATTGACTTCCACTGAAAGTTACTGTTTTTAGAGACACTTGGGAGCACCTACACATGAGCGTATGGTCATCATTTTTAATGTCAAGCACCGGACACGTGTAAGTGTCTGCTTGAAACACTGCTTGTATATACTGGATACACTTATGTCAGCCTTTATAGGCTACGTTATATCATACAGTACTGAAAATCATAAGCAAGCCTGTTTGAGCTTAATTGAACAGGATGTAATTGGATGAGTGTGCTGTGATTTGCATATCATTTGCATGCCAACTAAGTAGAGGCTATATACTTATATAATACACCGATCAATCATAACATTAAAATGGCCTCATTGTTTTCTGCACTCATTGTCCATGAGTGCAATTTGCATTTTGTAGTTCTACAATAACAGACAGTAGTCCTTCTTTTGCTGTGCATAATTTACTAGCCCCACCGTCACTCTGTTCTTTAATGATCAGGAACTGCAGTGGACCGTCACAGAGCAGTTATGCTTTGGCTGGTGAATCATTCTCAGCGCCGCAGTAGTGATGGTGTGTTGGGCTGGTTCAGTGGATCGAGTGGATCAGACACAGCAGTGCTGCTTGAGTGCTCATTTCAGTAAGTCGATTTGGGGATGGTTTCTTGATGAAGTTTGCTCCCTTTCAAAGGAAAATCTCCATATATACAGGTACTATCTATTTAAGAGACATTGTAATAAGTCGTGACGTTTGTGTTACTTCATGTTAGAAACAAGTGAACTATTGTACATTACAGTGGAACCTCGTTCCTACACGGAACTTGATCCATTCCGTGACCCAGTTCGTAAGTAGAAAACTTAGTTTCTCGAGTCAATTTTCCCCATTTAAAATAATGGAAAAGCAATTATACGTTCCAGCCCCCACCCCGAAAGTCACCCTTTTTGCACTGATACATGTTTACAACACTCTCAAATTATTTAAATAAATACATGTAGCATTACTTAAGCCGTATCTACGCTTCGTCTCCCCACATTCACCGCCTACTCTCCGTTATTCCACCCACCTCCCACCTCCCGTCATACAGCCAGTGCCTGTGTTACTCCTCCAGCCAGTCGTCACGTCTTCAAGGTAGCGATGTGTAACCACTTACAACTTTATTATTTCTTTTTTATTACTGTTACCACTGTATTTCTTTTTTAACTTAGCATGAATTTCGATGTCTGCTATTTACACTAATGCTAAATTGCTAAAGCTACAATTTGCTAATCTTAAAAGCTCACTCAAGTCTGGGCGCTGGGAGACTCGCCGATTGGGGTCAGTGGCCATTTCCAGCTGCCGGCTCGGGTTCGTTTCTAGAGTCATGGTTCGTTGGTGGAGGCAAAAAATATTCAAATGCCCAGTTCGTATCTTGGAAAGTTCGTTAGTATAGGCGTTCATTAGTAGAGGTTCCAGTGTATATTGTTTTTATTTGTTATTATATACACTACACTACCAAAAGTATTCACATGTCAGTCTTTGCTCACAGTCTTTTTACGTGGACTACCACTTTGTGGCTGGGTTGCTGTCGTTCCTATTCGTTTCTACTTGTAATCACAAGCTTCATAGTATCTTGCATATATCACAGTGATATAATAAAATTATGACATTTCCAAGTCATAGCTGTGATTATATATATTCTTTGTTGATTTCTGTAGCCTTGTGACAGCAGTGGGCCCTAGATAGATCATAGCTGCATTTCGTGGATCAGGGAAAACTGTGTCATTCGCATTTTTTTTGCCAAACTCTTGCTTTAATTGTCAGATTTGCTCTGTGTGACGGACCAAAATAGATGTCCAAACGAGAGGTGTTGACACGACGTCTACAGATTTACATGCGTCCTATGATTACAGGACTTTATATCTGTCATTCCTGGACAAGAAAAGCTACACATGGTAAAAATGTGTGCAGTGTCTGGGCCAACTCCAGCTGCTTTGTTCAGTTTTCATTGCGGGAACAAAACCTTGTATCTCTGAAATGGAAAGTAATAGATGACAGTTTTCTGAAAGGGGGCCAGGATCACGGAAAAGCAAATACCCAAATCCAAATTAGAGTTTGGTGGAATATACCCCCCCCCCCCCACACACACACAGACACATTGAATGATAACTGAAAGATCACTGAATCTTATATGTACACTCATAGTCCATGTCCTCTTTCTTCAATGCTCCGGAACACCACAGAGCAGGAATGATGATACCCAGCGCTGCAGTGACACTGATGTGGTGGTATTATTTTAGTGTTTGTTGCTCTGATATGAGTGGATCAGATACAGCAGTGCTGCTAGAGTCTCCTCAGTGTCACTGCTGGAGTGAGAACAGTCCACCGACCAAACACATCCAGCCGACGGCGTCCTGTGCCACTGATGAAGGACTAGAGGACGACCGACACACACTGTGCAGCAACAGATGAGCTACTGTCTCTGACTTTACATCTACAAGGTGTATGTAACGGATTGGACACAGAGTTTAAAATCTCCAGCGGCACCGCTGCGTCTGATCCACACGTACCAACACAACACACATTAACACACCACCGCCACGTCAGCATCACTGCAGCGCTGAGATTGATCCTCCACCCAAATCACATAGGCTGTGATCATTCAACAACAGGGTGAAATGGAGGTAAGAAAGTATGCAGAGAAACAGTTGGAGAGAAAGCGCTGAGAAAGATAGATATAAATATCTTATAAATATAGATATATAAAAAAGGAATTACTTGGTTTTGACGTTGGTCATCTGTGCTGCTGTGTTGCTTTTGCTGACCACAAGATGGCATGGCCCTCTCTGTGCTTGGCTCAGTGTGTGTGTGTGTGTGTGTCCTTTTTCATCACCCACTGATGTCCAGCTGCTCCTGTCAACACGCCCTTACAGCACGTAACTTACCACACACTCTCTCTTGTCCCTCCCCCTCCTTCTAGTCGGTGCTCTAAACACACATACACACACTCACACACACACACACATTGGGGGACAATGAGAAGGGTGAAGCGTGACACCCCCATAATTACCATCCTCACACTTGCAAGCTGCTCCCACTAACATACACTGCACCCCCACTACACCCCACACACACACACACACAGAGAGAGAGAGAGAGAGAAATAGAGTGTGAGAAAGAGGAGAGAGAATGAGAGGATCAAGAGGCTGACCTGTGTGTGTGTGTGTCAGTGTGTGTGTGTCAATGTGAGTGTAGTTGTATCTTGCTGTGTGATGTGTGCTGTTGGGGCATGTTTAACATGCCCAGAAGCAATCAATTCCCCATTCTCTCTCTCTCTCTCTCTTTCTCTCTCTCTCTCTCTCTCTCTCTCTCTCTCTCTCCCTCTCCCTCTCTCTCTCTCTCTCTCTCTCTCTCTCTCACACACACACACACACACTGCTGTCTGGCCTCTAAGCTCTTTCTAATAACCTCCGGGGCTGAATCACTGATCAGGAATTAGACAGCAACCTTTATATCCCCTTACGGCACAGCAATGTAAGAGGTGTTCTGTGTGTGTGTGTGTGTGTGTGTGTGTGTGTGCTCTTATATGTGTGTGTCTGGTTTGTATTGTAATAGCATTTTACTAAAAAAAATCTTTAACCACAGATAGCATTAAAATGCAATTAAATATATATAAAAAAATATACCACATTGTTTCTACAAACTTTGTCCATTCTCTCAGCTCCACTGACCACACAGGAGCACTTTGTAGTTCTACTATTACAGACTCTAGTCCATCTCTTACTCTACATACCTTGTGTGCTCCCTTCCACCCTGTTCCTCATTGGTCAGGACCTCCAGATGAACACTCGTACCAGCACAACACACACTAACACACCGCCACCACCTCGTCAATGTCGCTGCAGCTCTGAAAATGAGCTGTTGATCCTGTAAGGGTACTGAACATTAAAGAACAGGGTGAAACGGTGGTAAGAACGTATGCAGAGAAACAGTAGGACTACAATCTGTTATTGTAGAACTACAAAGTGCTCCTGTGTGGTCCGTGGAGTTGATTAAACGGACAATGCCTGTAGATACAAGGTAGGTGTTCCTAATCCAGTGATCGCTCAGTGTATAAGCGTCTATGTATCAAGCACTGTCCTGTTGAACTCTGGGAATTGTAGTCCAAGCAAGCATTCTTGGGTTTTCTCTACACCCTCCCCTCCCCTCACCCCCCAGTAGCAAGCGGCCTTCATCTGGGCCAATTACGGCTCGCACAGCCTCTGAGAGCAGGAGTTAAGTGTGTCAATTTGCCCAAGAAAAACTCAGCGCCCAAATGGGGTCAGGCCCTTGGATGTGAGGCGCTTCCCTTCACACTACGCTTAATTGAAAAATCTATTTTACTGAAATGAGGGGAGAGCCGTGTAGGAGAGGAGAGGCGAAGCGAAGAGAGGGAGGGAAAAAAAGGGAAGAAAAGGGAAGAGAGCGACTTAAGCTCCTTAATGGCTGCTCCTAATGACCGCTTGAGGAAAAAAAAATCTGAGCAGCCATGCTGTTTTTTTTTCAAATAGACCTCTTTTCCAGTTTTCAAAAACACCTGCAGCTATTTTCCAAAGTTTAGTCATTGAAGTTGGTGGCTTTTTTTTTTGCTTCCCTCAGAAATTTGGAGAATGTAGAGATTTTAATTATTGTTATTATTTTTATTTATTTATTTATTTTGGACATGTTTTTAATCATATAGGTTTGAGCCCTTTTTAATTTGCAATATTTTTTAAAATAATAATCTTCTAATTCAACAGCATTCCCGCTCCGGGTGACTGTCTGTGAGGAGTGTGGTGTGTTCTCCCTGTGTCTGCGTGGGTTTCCTCCGGGTGACTGTCTGTGAGGAGTGTGGTGTGTTCTCCCTGTGTCCGCATGGGTTTCCTCCAGGTGACTGTGAGGAGTGTGGTGTGTTCTCCCTGTGTCCGCGTGGGTTTCCTCTAGGTGACTGTCTGTGAGGAGTGTGGTGTGTTCGCCCTGTGTCCGCGTGGGTTTCCTCCAGGTGACTGTCTGTGAGGAGTGTGGTGTGTTCTCCCTGTGTCTGCGTGGGTTTCCTCCGGGTGACTGTCTGTGAGGAGTGTGGTGTGTTCTCCCTGTGTCCGCATGGATTTCCTCCGGGTGACTGTGAGGAGTGTGGTGTGTTCTCCCTGTGTCCGCGTCGGTTTCCTCCGGGTGCTCCGGTTTCCTCCCACAGTCCAAAAACACACGTTGGTAGGTGGATTGGCGACTCCAATGTGTCCGTAGGTGTGTGTGTGTGAGTGTGTGTTGCCCTGTGAAGGACTGGTGTCCCCTCCAGAGTGTATTCCCGCCTTGCGCCCAATGATTCCAGGTAGGCTCTGGACCCACCGCGACCCTGAACTGGACAAGGGTTACAGATAATGAATGAATGAATAATTCAACAGCATGGTTTCACATATTATAAAGGTTCTAAACGAGCTGTTCATAAATGTAATGATGTCACAAAACAACAAGATCTCCAAAACATTTGTACCTGTAAAACTAAAAGAAACACCCCAGATGTTGGTAATATTTGTACATTATCATTCATTATTTTTATTATTCCATCTGTAGTTATTTTACAGTCCTCCTCTAAAAGTTACACAGTGCAGTTTCTGCAGTGCTAAGCTCAAAGAAGCAGCAACAGAGGCCATATTCTTCCTATTGCAGCTCAGTGGAGCATCACGATGATTTTAAAGCTGTTATTTAAAAGTAAAAATATGACTGTATATATTTTAGCAATTTTGTGTTGTGCAGAATGTTGTGTCCTGAGCTGGATTATTCAGGGATGCTTTGTAGGCATTGTTATTATTAACTGTTACTTTCCTAGAAAAATACCCTTATTTTTGAACAGAACACACACACACACACATATATATATATATATATATATATTTCTAGGAAAGTAACAGTTTATGAAGTTAATAGTTCTTCAAAGAACCATTCAATTTGAAGTATCTTTGAGGAACCCGAATTCTAATTTGCATTATGCTAATAGTTGGGTGTATTAAGTTAGTATAGTTAGTAAAGTTAGTATAAAGGCAGTGGGTAAACACTGGCCGGTCAGCTATCCCAGCAGCAGAGGAGCATCTCAAGGGCACATCAGCCATGGATGTTGAGGGAGGATATAGCACTGTTCTTTCACTCCACCCACCTCCAGGTTTTCTGCCAGTTGAGGGGACTGACCCAGCAATCAGTTGGTCCAAATCCGTCTTCTGTAACCCTCAGGCCATGGCTGCCCCTTATAATTGACTTGCATTCTGCCACATGGAGGGTAGAGCTGCTGTCCACTATGCCGTTCCCACCATTCATGTTCATTGGTGAGTATAATCTTCCATTAACTTTAATACCAAACCTGCCTCAGCTATTTGACTACATATGCATAGTCATTTGACGCTGGCCTTTACACACATTCTATGTCTTTGTTTCTCTCTCTCTCTCTCTCTCTCTCTCTCTCTCTCTCTCTCTCTCTCTCTCTCAATTTGCCCTCTTCATTTATCACCCTGACTATGGTGGTCATAAATAGATAATGAGAAGGTGCTTTGCTAACACAAATACACAATATATGGGCAGCTAAGGAGAGCAAGAGACCAAAAGGGTGGGGTCACACCCAGGTCAATGGAGATTAATTAGCTATAACACCTCAGCACCTCTGTTTACGCTGAACGCTTGTTTTGGATGTCTGTCAGGAGGTTGGAGAATATTGGGGTGCTGTAGTATCTGACAGAGGTTTCGATACACGTAATTTAAAGACCCATATACACCGATCAACCATGATATTATTACCACCTCCATGTTTCTACATTCGTTGCCCATTCTCTAAGTTCCACTGACCAGACAGAAGCACAGTAGTTCTACAATAACAGGCTGTAGTCCATCTACTTCTCTGCATTAATCGTTTGCCTCCTACAATGGTCAGGACCCTGTGTTAGTGTGGGTTGTGCTGGTAAAAGTGGACCAGAAACAGCAGAAACAGGAGTTTTAAAAGCCCTCAATATCCTCAATGCTGGACCGAGAATAGTCCACCAACCAAAACTATCTAGCCGACAGCATCCTGTGTCCACTGATGAAGGACTAGAGGATGACCGACACAAACTGTGTAGCAACAGATGAGCTACTGTATCTGACTTTACATCTACAAAGTGGACCCATGAGGAAGGTGTGTCTAACAGAGTGGACAGTGAGTGGACCCCATGTTTTGAAAACTCCAGCAGCACTGCTGTGTCTGATCCATTCTTATCAGCTCAGTACACACTAACACACCAGTGGTCAGTAGAACTGAGCAAATGGACAGTGAGTGTAGAAACAAGGTGGTGGTCTTAGTATTATGTTTGATCAGAGTAGGTCTTATTACAGTAAGCAGTGATGTCTGTAAGGTTGTGATACTATTATATTTAACAAAGTATTAAAAACTGATTTACGTTTTAAGGCCATATTTTAGGGTGATCAGATCTGAGATGGTGAAAAAGAGGACACGTCTCGGGGGGTGTTGGGGGGTGGGGGGGGAGTAATAAGCTCTCGCCTCTCAATGCCGTTGTATGCTTAGCTAACCCTAAGTGTGTTTTAGGTCCTTTACACCTTTATTTACTACACAAAACATGGGAATTTCTTTTTTAATTCATCTGAGAACTTACATTTACGTTTCGGCATAGCTGCTCGAGATGAGGGTAGGTACATGAGCTTTGCCTGAGGTAAACAAGGACTACTGACGTGCAGACTGACCAATTAAATGTTTACAGAGAAGGTTATCGACCAATAACGGTAGCTCTACAGTCAGACCGTCCAATCAGAAGATTTTAGGCTACTTCACCACGCCCCCTTCTCACTCAAGCGAACCAATCGGAGTAGGGGGGGGGGGGACTAGTTTGTGAACGAAAATTTTCGAAGTTCTATGTAAGCGCTAGAAAAAACAAAATCCTGGACGTTTGTGAAATTCCGCCCGGACATTTTTTAAGTCTAAAAAGAGGACATGTCCGGGTAAAAGAGGACGTCTGGTCACCCTATCATGCTTCTGCATTGACTTGTACCAGAGCCTACACAGTGCCCTACACCACTGTTTGCATTTATACTTGTGCGTTGTCATGCTGCAATTACACCACCAAACCCCTAGTGCTGAACCTGAAACGTCTTATGCTACACTATGTAATACACATCGTAGTGTTGTGGTAGTATTACTGTTTCAAACCTGTAAAGTGCATGATTTAGGGAGTAGGAACAGAGTGCTGTTTTGCATGCTCGCACTCCTTGTAGTGAATTTTTTTTCCATGATGTCCAAACCAAACCAAAGTCTGAATTAGCTGTTATCTACAGTCTCGTGTGGAGAAGAGGAGATGTTTTCTGGATTTCTTTGGTTCAACTTGAACAATGTCTGACTGTGGACCAATCACAGGCTTTGAGGTCTGCGTTGACTCGTAGTTACTGTTCTGGAGAGGTATGCATCGACACGTCGCCTACAGGGATGCAGAATCATAAATTGCAGTACTTTCTTTTAAAGAAACACTAAGTAGTATTTATACAATTATATTACAGCTTCAAAATCATTGTGATGCTCCGCAGACATGTAATAGGAAGAATAGAGCGTCTAAGGACCATGCTGTAAAAGTATATCACAGTCTGCAACAGTAGGGGGAGCCCAGGAGCCAAAATACTCAAAGTTACCTAGTGTTTCTCTAACAGCAGTTCAGTCAACGTAGTCAGTAGTGTCTGAGCTTCAAGGGCAGCAAGGCAATTTGACTTGTCGTTTTTACAAACAGAAAATACAAAACGAACACAGCAAATTAAATCTAAACCATTGTACTTTATCAATGTTTTGTCTAGATCTGAAGGACACTTTAAAGCATCGTTCTGTAAGCAATCTACCTTAAGAAAATACACTCTGATGTAATGAATTACAGATCGAGGCCTGGGGTCAGCGGCCATCAATATGTCCGTCCTGTGAATGAACTGGAAATGGAAAGGCTGGAAACTGAGAGCGTGAGAATAGAAAGTGCCTCTCCCGCAGTGCTCCGCCTGTCCTCAGGAGCGACAGATTTAGAGAACGAGAGAAATCAAAATGATAAAACGCTAATATTTGGCTGGCCTCATATTGAAGGTGTTAAAAATTTAATGGGAGTGGACCTCGGAGCAGGCCGACTTTGGGCCGATATTAAATTACTCCCGACGGTAAGTAATGTCTGTGTGAGGTACTGAGGGGACGTATTTAAACAGCTCCACTCTGGGATTTCATAACACGTAATAAAACGCACCCCCCCCCCACACACACACACACATACGCACAAACCACTTACACTATCATTTACACATTATATTGGATTAAGCCTTTTGGTATTGTGGCCAAATACAAATTTGTGTCTAAATGACCACCCTCAAATTACAGTAGCAGTAGTACAGTGTATTTCTCTTTTACCCTTTGGTAGTAGCTGATGTCACTGTGTATAGTAGCCACCATTTTGGGGACTTGCTTGTTACTCAAAAACACAAATAAATCTGTTTCTTTCAACAACTTTAGTCCTCATTTAGATGTTAAAACTAAAGAAATATAAGTGTGGATCCTTGACCCATTTATCCGCATCATGTTTGTAAACAGAGCTCTGTCTGTCAATAGAGAAGCTTAGGCCGCATCACAAATAGCACCATACTCCCTACATAGTATACCTCACATACAATAAAACTCTTAATACTGCACCCAGATAATGTGAACCCTGTCGCTTACTAAAATTATTTTCAAGATACAATGCACTATGTGAGTGCAGAAACCATTATTTTATGACCCACACTATGCCCTACGGTGGGAGTACGGTGGGAAGATATTTGAATCGGCCTCTGTTTCATTGCAGTGTGGAAGCATCCCTCACTTATCACTCACATTTTCAAACAAGGAGAACTCTTTTATTTTACTTTAAGCCAAATCAGAGAAATAATTTAGGCAGACAGTTGCGATAAAACATTATCCTCCAAGAATGTGTTCTCCACTCAGATTACAATCAGATTATTGACCCTGTAAGCAAAGGGAAAAGGATGAGACAAAAGAATATGTGGCTTGTGCCTGTAGTCTCTTACACGCAAAAAAAAAAAAACACGATTGCTAAAGCTTGTGTGTAATCTGTGTATGATTAGCTCAGATTCAATCACAAGGACAGAGACATATATTGGAGTCTGACCGTTTTCTATTAGATTCTATGATGAAAATGCTAACATGGCTAACAGAGGATAATGGTCTTCTTCTCCTCATTATGAAACACAGTGGGATCCTTTACCTTCTGTTGCAAAGAGGTGGTGGGCTTCTTTACTTCTGAGTGTTGTGAGACTCTCTCCTGTCCAGGGAGAAGATCTGTGTAGCATCCTTGGACAAATATGTGTCTTGCTAACATAATCAAGGAATCCAGTAGGTAGTTTATCAAACCCTCTGTACATTAATTCATCAGTACTGAAACATTAGACTCTTCTAGAGTTTGGGTCTAAAACAAGTTCACATTAGCCTACCCTGCTATGTTCAGTGATGCATGTTGATGTTCATGTTGATTATTTTGGGGTTACCCACCAAAGCATCACTGCACTTACTGAAGAAAATAAAAAAAACCACAAAGCACCCCCCACAATTGCTGCAACACTTGGCATGCAATTATGTATCGGTCAATGATTACAGGTATGGTCTGAGTAGACACTGGATCTTGTTGCAAGCATGTAAAATGCTTCTCACTCGGCCCTACACCATTCTGGCCAAGCTGTTGAGGTGTGAGGAGCAGTGGTGTCATTCCAAGGGATGTTTCTAACACTTCCTTGACCTGCCCTGTTGCCACATTTATCACCAATAATGCATTTATGGGAGCAGCTGGGACACCAGTTTTGGCAACCTACAACTTTGCAGGATCTACAGGCCCAGCTGCAACAACTGTGGGCAAATGTGCTGCAGGATGCTCTAAGGAACTTCTATGCATCCATGCCCAACTATATCCAGGTTAGAGGCAGCTGAGCAGGGAACTAGAACCTCCTTACACTTATACAGATTTCCCCAGTAAACCTATCCTTTTGTTCTAATATTGTAATCACTTACATATATCATCATTACATTCACACACATTCATTCTATTCTCACAAATCCTTCTTGGTGCATAAATGTCATTGAGTGTAGTTGTGATGCAGAAAAACTTGAAAATCTTGGCCTAGTGGGTAACAACATTCCCCTCCACGATACAGACACCAGGGTTCAATCTCTTTGTTTGAGTTTCAAATGTTCTTCTTGCAGTTGTCCTTTGACATCCACGGGAGATTGGTTCAAGAACCCCCAGCACACACCCAAAATCCACATATGCTCAAGGTCATTACATGAAAAGATGTAGCTTAAGTGTTCATCCTGTGAAGAGCAAGTCATCTCTAGATTACTTGTAATACGTAATAATGCAGATGTTTGGAATGCTGTATGTTTTAGGGCAGTGTTTCGCAGACATTTTAGACCAAGTACCACCCATTATCAAGCCAAAACCTCCAAGTACCACCTATGATTTTTACCACAGAAACACGAGGCCCTCTGTTCAGGGGCCATAAGGCAAAATCTTGCTTGAATTTTTGCATGTTTTTGTTGCTTTTTATTTACTTAAATTTTGCATGAATAAATAATTACTAAACATTATAGAAAGAAAACAAATAACTACAGGCCTAAACTGAATGTTTTAAACACAGTTATACATTTATAAGAACAGATAACATTTATGGGCAATATGCGTTTTGAAAGAAGTAAAAAACGAGAAGATTTCAGTGTAATATCTGTTATGTGCTTTAATAGGCTACAGGTGAAAACAGCGTGGCGCTGGGGGCAGGTCACAGCGGCTCTCTGCGCTTGTAGCAGTAGGTGAAGGAGGGGCGGCTCTGTGTTAAACCTTGTTTTAAGGCTCTACTAAAGCAAAAAACGGCCTCGTTTTCCTTAAGCCGAGTGTTTTTGTCTATTTTGTCTTCACGTATACAGAATTCTCACTTAGCTTTTCTCTATTTTTGCCTCTGGATTTAGTCCTGGACTTCAGAGTATCTCTCAGGGTTTGTTTTCTTGTTTTTGCTTTGCCCTTTTTATAATAAAATCCAAATTGCTCACGTCTGTCTCTAGCCTTTGCTTACGTCCAGTAAGCTACAGAAACTGGGCTTATTTCACACGGATTTCTCAAAAAACTCGGGTATCGCGTTCCCTCCCTGGAAAAAATGCTCTGAACGGCAGGTGGGTACAGTGTTCTCAACAGATGTTACAAGACGTACAGACGTAATCAACTACAGTGTATGCGTAGCATGTTGTATATTTCTACAACACAAATTAATTTAATTGGGGCATAATTATGAAAACTGCGAAACATTAAATAATTTACATATAAAAACTTTAGATTCTTAATTAAGTATTACATCCTTCAAGGTAATTTGGCATACCACCTCCTGCTGCTTCATGTACCACTAGTGGTACACATACCACAGTTTAAGATCTACTGCTTTCAGGAATAATGGACAAGGAAAAAAGACACATGTACATGATCAGTACAGACTCAAAAATTGTAGGCCTGATTATATAGAACACGTTGAATGAACATAAATAAGGGTGTACAGGCAATACATTTTACTCAGCAAATTAAGAGATTCAAATTCAAAAATCATCAAATCTCCACTGAGATATTTTAATAAAGTAAAAATGAACACAAGATTTCCTCTCACAAGATTGTAAAAAACTTCACATTTATCTCCCTCCCAAAAGTACAATAACATTTAAAATTACATTTAAAATTACATAAAATTTAAAAAATAAAATTTCATTGTTACATTGATTAATTATATTGATTAATAATCAAAGATTATAGACTACAGTCTTAAGAAGGGACAATGCAATTTATTGTAATTTCAGGAAATTATGACCCCCTCGGATACAGAAGCTGTGGATATGAAAAGCTGATTTTTTTTTGGGGGGGGGGGGGGGGGGGATAAAAAAGCTACAGGGGGCTGACAACAGTGGTGTCTAATGACAAAACAGTGTCTCGAGTCAGCGGTTGGTTGAATGAACTAAATTCGACCTCGTTCCCTAAAGCAATGGTTTTAACAGAACCTGGGACAGTGGCTGTGTTTATGATAGTAATGGGCCAGGTCAGTTACCACCTCATGAGAGAGAGAGATATTGTGTGTGTGTGTGTGTGTGTGTGTGTGTGTGTGTGTGTGTGTGTGTGTGTGTGTGTGAATCTGTCTGTCTTGTTGGTGACAAGAAGAGGTGCTGTTAGGCTCCTGTGAAGAAAGCTTTGGGGTTTATAGCCCAGAATGGGAAAACCACACTCCTAGTTTTAGCAAGACACACACATTTAACCATGGGCCAAATTTTGAGAGTCACAAAATGTATGTTTTTTACTGTATTATTATTTTTTATACACACTTTGATACATTTTAATGCACAGTACTTTTTATTAACATTTTAATTCAAACAATAAATGAATAAAAAATAATTGTCCTATTTACAAAACATTCAAGAGCTCTGTTGTGTTAACTGTTATTGGTTTAAAAAATCAACAAAAATATCAAATGTCATCAGGTTTCACGTGGTGTTTTCATGTCTAGGTTGATTTACCATACATTTTATAAGCAGTTATTTTTAAATTTCTACATGGTAATTTTTTTATTTATTAAAAAAGGGCAGCACAGTGGTGTTGCCGGGTCCTGAGACCCGTGGGTTGGTGAATCGACTGCAAATATATTCACCTGTGTGAGTGTTTGACCCTGTGTGGACTGGCACACTGCCCAGGGCTTGTTCCTTCCTTGTACCCACTCAGAAATAAGGAAAAAAACATCAGAAACCATATCAAGTAATGAGAAAACACTCATCACAGTAGACTCACTTTCAGTTTTAAAAGTTGGCTGCTCTTTCTGCATCGTGTGCGTCAGGTATTCTGAAAGATTATGAGGTTGAGGCCCTTAGTTTGATTTGCAGCTGTTCTTCTTTTGTGTCTATTTCCTTTTTTTTCAGTAACAGCTTCTTACGAGACTCCACATTCTTTCAGACACTTATTGTTGTGATCTGTGGACTTTATTCCGATTTGAAGTGAGAATGGAGTTTCATTTTGTGGTGTCTCTCAAAAAATGAAAGTTTTAAGTACTGTGTATCTGAAGAGAATGTGTTTTGGGGGATCTACTATTTCTTGCTTCTTTTTTTGTAGGTTCCATTTCCTTAGTATCTTTTAATAACTTCTTGAACCATTAATATATAGATAGTGAACCCTTTTTCATTCGGTCACCTAAAGGAACATGACTGGTGTGTGTGGATGGGTGGCGGGGGGGGGGGGGGGTCATCTATTATGTTTTTGTTGTTGTTGTTTGTTTGTTTGTTTTTCTTTTGTTTTGTAAGTGTGTGTGTGTTTGTGTGTGTATGTGTGTGTGCATGGTCATCGTTGCTGGTAATATAAAATAATATCTGAACTATATTTATTTGTTCCATAATTATTTTACTTACAAATATTTGTGCTTAAAAGGTCTTTTCTACAAGGCTTTTTTCCATTAGTGACACTGTTGATTTATATTTTAATAAATAAATATAAACAGCACTTTGCTTTAATAACTACCACATTATAATGTATTAATTTAAACATCTGTACTGTCTCCTGGTGAAAGCCCAGGATGATTAGCAGCTATCATCCAGTGTGTTGTGGTGGCTTCTGCAAACTTAAGTGATGGCTGGGAGCATTCAAGAAAAATATGGAACCAATGTATTATGTTTTTTTTCTTCCTACAAACCTATAACATCTGTTGTTATATTTACTCTGTTTGTATTTGCTTGTTTGTATGTATTTTTTAAAATGTAATATAGTGTTTCGCCTTGATATAAACACCATATAACACACTCAGTTACTGCATTCAGATGGTCAGCAGCACTATAAGCAATTAACAACAAGGTTGCCTCATTAGTGTGTGTGTGTGTGTTTGTGTGTGTGTGTGTGTGTGTGTGTGTGTGTGTGTGTGAGTGAGTGTGTGTGTGTGTGTGTGTGTGAGTGTGTGTGTGTGAGTGCAAGCTCTCTGAACAAGGGCTGAAAATAACCTACAGTCAGAGAGAAGAGCGTTAGAGGAAGGGTCTGGGGGAGAGAGAGATGGAGTTAATGTGTGAAAACGTGTACGCTGAGAAAGAGGGGGAAGTCACACTCGTTTTCTTTCCCTGGTTTATTTAAGGGGGAGGAGAGGAAAAGAGAGAGTGATTGATTAGTCAGAGCTGTCAGACTATCAGCCAAGTGGAACTCGCAAATCTCCGCTCAGTGTGTGTGTGTGTGTGTGTGTGTGTGAAATTTCTTTTTGTTTGTGTGTGCATCTGTCTACACGCTTGATCGTGTAATCCATGAAAAATGGTCTCTTCCTCTTTCTCTAATGATCAAAGCGCAACCTGTCACCCAGTACATACATCCTGACCCCCTAAGACACACACACACACACACGCACACCCACACACGCATCCTTCTGTATTTCTCTCGTACAAACACTGACAAAAGACACTGAAATATACCATATTATTAAACATTATAAAAAGTGTTTATTGTATTTATTATTATTATTATTATTATTATTATTATTATTAATAATCATAATAATAACGATCTGTGATGGATTGGTGCCGTATCCAGGCTTTGTTCCTACCTTGTGGCCAATAGTTCTGGGTAGCCACTGGATCCACCGTGACCCTAAACAGAGTGAAGTGGTTACAGAAGATGAATGTATGAATTAATTATTTTGTATTATTATTGTGATAATCTAGTAACGGCAATATATAGTAACTTAACATATTAACAATAGTGCTGTACTAATTTGCTCTTACTAGTTTGTTATAGAGTCATATATATAATTGTTTACGACATCTTAAAAGATCTTTTCAGTGGTTTGGAGAACATTCTCACAGATACAGTGATGTAGGATTTGGTTAATCTTTAGGCATAATGTTTTTTTTTTTGCTAAATATTAATGTTAAAGAATGTGCAAATTGCAGTTTCACATGAACCATATCATCCTTAATATAAATGTTGTATTTTATCAAATTACTATAACAGCGCTACATGCTTTGAGGAGAACAGTAAATGCTGAATTTGAATAGTTTAGATAATACAGGCCTGTGCAGACATGAATTGCAGTGAATTATTTGGGAGAGATAGGGCCGTCCTGGCCACCGAGAATAAACAAGAACAGTTGTGCCCTGTTGGACTCCTGGCATCACTGGGTGGGGGGTGGGGGGGTGGGGGGGGCACTAATTATAACACTTGTATTTACTTTTGCCACATTTAGAGTTGAATGCAGCTGTTTGGATACGCACCTGGCCTAGGCTTGCACTTGTTTGACAAAGTAAATGAGTTCAGTCTGGTCTCAAGATGATTTATATATATTTTGTTTACTGAGTAGGATTAGCACTTTTTCTGTACTATACTGTCAGAAAAAAGATACAATAAGGAGCATTATTATCACTAAAGGTACAGACAGTGAAAATTTGCCCTTAAAAGATTCAACAGTGGATACACTGACATCAAAATCTACCCCTAAAATTAATCCTAAACTTAACCATAAACCTTAGTGTAAGCTACGAAAGATTAGAAACTGGAGCATTTTGTGCTAACACCTAACCTTTATGCTAACTCTACAACTCCTGTGTTTGGTTAAAAAATTATATTCATGGATGTATCAGTGAATGTCTGGCAACCCAGTGTAAAGTTTCAGACAGCATAATCCTAATCCTAAACCTAATCATAAATCTTAGTGTAAGCTCCAAAAGTTTAGAAAGCTCAGCGTTTTGCGCTTGTTTAACGCTACCACCTTAATGCTAACTCTAAACCTGTATTTCATAAAACTACTCTTTGTAGTGCTACTCTTTGTAATAAAACATATACTAATTTCTGGAGATCACGTTGCACTGTTTTGTGATGCTGGAAACCAGTGGTGTTCAAACTTTTGTACATAGCTGCAAGTAGATATGAAATTAGCATTAAATCACCTCCTAGCTGTGGACACAGCAGCCTGCATGTGAATGAGATTGCAGCCCACCATAATAGCTCCTCAGTGCTGTAACGCATTCAGCCCTCTCCCTCACCCCTCCACCAAACGTCCATTAAGACATTTAATTCCGCAGCAAAATGAGAACGACTCCAATAAGTTACATATTAGAGCACTTTAACAGAGCGGAGAGCTGTTTTCATGTGTTTCCATGGCCCCTTTCATAGGTTAAAGGAGCATTTTTACGCATAATAACAACGGCCATGAAAGTAACTGCTTTAATTAGCAACTAGTCCATTTTTTTTTCTTTTTAACGATGTATGATAAAGTGTTGAAATGTGTTGGAAAAAGCGATGTCATAGTTTTACCTGCTTTAGAACAGATAGATGGATATGTAAAGATATCATTTTAGTACATTATGTGGTCAAAATCACCCCTTTAATCAGCAGTATGTAGTCTAAGATTACTGTACACAATGCCATGTGTCAACTGGAGTAGTGTAAAGCATGTAGCCACAGGATTCTAGAGCAGTAAACAATTTTTGGAGATATAACTAACTCTTAACTTAAACATAACCTTAAAACTACATTAAAAAAAATTTACATTTTTACTCATGTGGTAACATACCCCCACAACTGATTACAGCACTGTTTCTCTAATACTTTGGGGATAGAATAGAAACATTGTGTGGATTTGGCTAAGCAGCACAACTTGATTGGAGTGGATTGGAGCTTGCTTAGTGATTTGTAAACAACTATTAATAATATAATGAATCATTACTGTGCCTTTTAAAGACAATGTCTGTTAAGTTTCGTTTGGATCACTTCAATGTTCTTTCAACAGAATGTCCCAAACTCTCACAAACACGCTTCAAAATCTTGTGTAATGGACAGAGAGGCCCTTATACGGAAGACTTAAAAGCCCATGGATTTGCATATATTTTCTTGTCACTTTGTCATAATAACAACATATTTATTTCAATGTCATGATAATGTTTTTATTGAGAGAACAAATTAAAGTTGTGTTATTAATGTAAAATTGTGCATTAAAAAACACTGTGTAGTATCTTTAAAGTCATTGTGATGTTCTCTGACCTGTAATAGTTAGAACAGAGTATATGTGGTAGCAGAAACTGCACTATGTATATTTTGAAGGGAAGTAGAAAACGTTTTGATGGTTGTAGCATCCAACTTTTATTCTTACAAAACAACTCCTCATAATTTGTCATACACAAGTCATACATACAGGACTTTTTGTTTTAACCTTGCCATTGTTGGGCTTATTATGTGCTTATTTCCTTGATATCAACACTAAAAATATATCTCAATTAATAATTCATGATCTCCATAAAACTTCTTATTTCCTGATAATACAACACATAGACTGATTATCTGAATTAGAGGGAGCTTCTGAAACAAAGTGACCGATAAACTAAAAATTAATCTTAAAGGAAAAAAGTTGTCTGGCAAATATTTGTTGTCTATACACAGCCCTGGCTCAGTAAATAGGGAAACAAAGTGTCTGGAGGGTCTGAACTGGCTCAGTTGTTCTCTTTCTCTCAGACAATGGTGGAGAAACAACATATGGAGGAGTTTGGACCGTGTAGAGACCTCAGAATGTTGAAAAGCATGAAGGGAAATGAGGGTGTTTTTCTAGCCCTGCTCTATATGTGACTGAAATTGAGCTGTTAGTTACATTATTTAAGGTGGAACTGACTCTAAGTTGGAGACGTCTAAGTGCATTAATCAGCTTGAGTTACACATGTTTCTGTGTTAACTCAGTGATTAAGCTACAGTCGGTTTCTTACTCAAACATTCTCTTCCACTGGAAAAGATGTGGACAAATGTTAGGGGGGTTTTGTTTTGCTGTGAGAACCATATAATCATTTACGTTAACGTTACGTGTTATAGTCCGGAGTCTGTACAAAGTATAGCGTGTAAGTGCCCCTCAAACAAATTTGGAGGGAAGTGAATTGTTGGAAGGTATCCTTGTGACTTTCGAATAATGTTGTGGTCATTCTCTGAGTTTGTGGGCTCATGATCACATGTCACTTTGTCCTGATTCCCCTCATTCTCTGTTTAATTGCGAGAGTAATATAGTCAAAGGGGAAATTTATGCCAGTGCTTGGCGCCCTCGCTTCTCTTCCTCTGGCTCATCCCTTTCTCAGGTTCATCCCTTGCTCATGTTACAGTCCTTAGAAACTATTAGTGTCTGGGGCTCTGGAGACCAAAGGGTCTAGGATCCTGGTTCCCACCCAGCTCACTTCCGCAACAAGACCTGACCCTCAACCTCAAGCCGAGAGGTCAGGGAGGTTTTGAGGGAGGTTGTTGTTGGTGTTGGGGGGTGTATTTCTGTCTGTAGAGGTCATCTGGATTTGTTCTCGGAGATCAGAAGGGGCCATGAGCCATGTGTATCTGTTGTTGCGATCACATGGGGGTGAACATAAGAGTTCCTGCGGAAGCCTTATCCTTCATTAACAACCAGGGCCCGCATCATTAGCCAAGCTCAGAAAGCCAGATGGAGATAACTGTACATCAGTAAACACTTCCGTAAACATGTTCATAGGCCCCAAAACATATCATATGCTTGTGCAGCTGAGCTTTTTTAATTAGCAGATTAATAAGGGTGATCTGCTACATCAACATATTTGGATAAACATTTTATTACTGTCCCTTTAATTAATTTATTATGTTTTTAGCTTATTCAAAAAATAACAAAACAAGGGTGGCACTACAGTTAGTGTTGATGGGGTCCCATGTAAGTTTGGCAGCATTCAGGAATTGAAATAAAGAGCACAGACCTCGTTAGGGTTGGGGAGTGGACAAGTATGTACTTGTAAATCCTTCAAGAAATCAGTAAATCACATTCAGCATTTTTATATTTTGTTGTCTGGCATTTATGAAGCCAATTGCCATTAGGATTTACCTGTCATTTTCCAAGAAACGGGAAAGTCCTAGCCTTTCTGAACAGTGGCAAAGCAGAATCTGTACATGAAATTGGCAAATACTCCAGAGTAAAGAATTGCGTTACTATATTAAATTGTTCAATAATTAAAATGAGATCTGAAGTGAAATAATCTTATTGGTCTAAGAGGTCTAAAGTGTCTCATCCTCATTACATTACCATATTTAATGTATATATGTCCAGTATAAATGTAGTCTGACTAGTCTGCTTATTTAGGACTCCCATATTTGTCTTACACTATATACATAGTTTGTTAATGTTATTGTTAGTTTTATATGAAATTAATTAAGTGAGTTTAATGTTTGATTCTAAAAGTCACCACATGTGTTGAGGGAGAATGAAATGTAGTTTCTTCAAGACACAGTCCTAACCTTTGTTCTACCTAAAAGCAAAACTATAATGGAGCTTTTCCACTGCATGGAACCTACACGACTCTACTTGACTCGGCACGGCTCTTTTGCTTTTCCACTGGACAAATCCGGTACCTGGTCACCAATGGGAACAATGAGCGTCGGAAACCACAACAACAGCAGTGGTAACGTTAAGTGTTGTTTACTCATCGTGTATTGGCATGTTGTTGTTTGAATTGAACATGGCTCAGCGCATTTGTTCAGAGATAAGTAGAGTTTTCTCGTTCCTTGTTGCTGTATCCAGCTGCATTTACTGCTCCAGTCTGTTTATGTGCTTAATACCTGTGTAATATGTTTATGAAGCCACTGTGTCAGTAAATGGGTAAAAAAAAATGGTCTCTCTCTGGTGTGCTAGGCTTTCTCTCTCCCAGCTCATTTCCGTGTTTTTTTTTTTTTTTTTTTCATTTTTTGACAATGGAGAGAACTCCAAATGTTGAAAACATGAACTGTGAAGAGGATATTGCTATATTCCTTCTCCATAGGTGAGTAATATGTTTTGAATTACTTAAAGTGGAAAGGTCTCCAAATTCTTGAGAGCCCTAAATGCATGAAAGTAGGCTGAAAGAGCTACAAAACCAAACAACTCCAGTTACAAATTAGTTTCTGTGGTAAATCAAACTTCAGCTACGTACAAACAACAGTCAGTTTTTTCCTCAAGCATGCAGTTAAGAGAAGTGGAGCTTCTGAGCTTAAACAAACCATAGACTTAACCTTTAACTGGATTGTGGTAAGCTCTGGTGGTGCATCATTCCCAACTCCTCTGTCCGACTTACCAGATAAATGGAATGCAGCATTTATACCCCTCTAAATGGCACTTAGCATTGGACAAGTGCTCATTTGAGACTACTCACTGCTTTTTATGGAGATTATACAAGCCATGTTCATCTATGTTAGAGATGTCTACAAAGTTTTGGACGTAGAGTGGATGGTTTTGACATTAATTTGCATGAAGATAATAGCATTTGAACTCCCTGATCTTAATGAAAGGCAAGGCTACATAGGGACGCTCTCTCCATACGCATGATCACACTGTATACACACGTCTCCTTCAAACCTATGTGATAGGATAAACGTGTGACAAATGTATGCATTTTCAATTAGAAGAATGCAATTAGAGTGACAGAATTACACCCCGCTAATTACCGCACCCCCCCACCCGACCGAGAGCTCTGATTAATTATGCACTTTTAATTTGCATTCCATGTGGAACTAATGGACATGAATTGGTTTTAATTATTCGAGAGGGTGTTTTCTCAATGGCGGCACTTTCGAATTACATCCGACACGCTTACCACAAACTCTGGGTTTCGTCCGGGTTGAAGGCCGTGACCGAGTCTCCATGTGCGGATGTGCATAAGTATCGAGACCCCCAACCCATTACCGTGGGGATAGACTACGGTTCTGTTTCCATGCCAACGAAAACACACATGAGCCATAAACCCCCTCTCAGTCCCCTGCTGTTTAAATGATGAAAAATAAGACAGCACTTCTGTTTATGACGCCTCATTTTCTTGAGGGGGTTGGGGTGGGTTGCTTGGACTATTTTTTATTAATTTTTTATTTTTTCAGGATACAGCCCTGTGCAAAATTTGGACATCCCTAGTCAAACGATATGTTCTGTTCTTTTCTGGATATTAGAGGACTGAATGTTTTTCAAGACATTATAGGGGACAATTTATATCACTTTTCCACAAGTTCTGGGGTCTTAATGAATGTGTGACCAGCTTTCATCCAAATAACACAACAGATCGTCCTCCCCCTGTCTAAATAGCCCTTTTTAGAATGACCGGTTTCAATGCCTGTTTCTTTAAATGAGAATGAGCCACAGTTCAGTTGCTACGGGTGCAGTTGGTACTGTTATCTTTCTTCTCTGTCCTCATTTTCTTCATAATTAATGAGTTTGTTTGTGATTTCTTGGATTAACCTCATATTTGCATTCCCACATAACTCCAATGAGGAGGCGGGACTATCTTGAATCTTCACTCTAAATAAGAAAAAAGGTCATGTGTTTGTACGCAGCCCTGGTTCTGTAAATGAGAAACTAAGTGTCTCTGTCTGAACAGGCTCAGATCTTTCTCTCTCAGCCACGGTGGAGAAATGGCATGCGGAGGTGTCTGGACACTACAGAGAGCTCCAGATCTTGAAAAGAGAAAAGAGATGAGGATGTTGATCTATTCCTTCTCCATAGAACATAAAATGGACTCTTATTTCCACTGTTACAGTTACATCACTTAAGGTGGAATTTCAGAAATAAGATTCTGTGGTAATACAAACAATGGATAAAAAACCTCCAGACAAATTCTACTTCAAGCATGAGCACAGTCAGCTTCTTATTCAAACATCCTGCTCCACCTTAAAAGATGTTAAAAAAGACGTTCTGAATGAACATAAACATTAGGGGGAGTTTGTTTTGCTGTAAGAACAGTAATTCCCCAGAATCATCTACATTAGGAGCCCCAAATCTCCAAATTAACATCCTAATGCACTCAGAAAAGTGATTTATATTCAGAACATATTTTTAAGAGCAATCAAGATATTAGAGTTAGTGATCGCTTAAAGACTGCACCAAGAGATTAGACTTCAGTTTGCATTTGAAGATGTTTGAAGACAATGAAGCTGTTCGGACAGCCTCTGGAAGATTATTCTACCATCTGGGAGCCAGGACAAAGGAGAGTATTGATGGCTGTGTCCCTGGAGTCCTGCGGGATGATGGCAACATGGATAGCCTAGGTGTTGTACAATGCACTACACTGCTGGCTGCACAACATTTTCTAATTTGCAGTTTTGTTGGATTGGACTGGTTTAATCCCATCTGTTGCCTGAATTTATGAATCTAAATTCAGAATATGATCCTACCTTTAATGAATACAGTTGTATGGTGAGGACAGAGGGAATTGAATTTTAGTAAAGATACAGCTCCAAGATTTATATAGCACCCTATACACAGATCATTTGTAGATCAGTTTGATACAGAAACCTAATTTATAATCTACAGCCTCCTCCCCACACACACGGTTGATGATCTTGTTAGAAAGGTAAGTGATGTAGTTCTCCCTGTTATACATCAGAGGTCAAATACATTCTTGGAGTCTCAACAGGGTGGGGTGGGGGGAAGCTACAAAAGATGTTGACCAAAAAAATCCAAGGCTAAGAGAGACTGCCTGAGAAAATACAGAACTGTCTACGCAGCTTCAGAAGTGTCGACTGGAATGATTTTTGAACATCTGTCACTTAAACATCAATAGAATCAAAAGTAACTAGACAACAGAGAAAGGTGAGTAAGCAAGAAGGCAATAGGCCATTTTAATTTTCTTTCCCTTGTATGTTTTTTCTCTAGACGTTTAATTGAAAATTAGACATGTGGAAGCTTTCTTAATAATTAACTTCATGGAAGTTCATGGATAAATTTGTACTCTAATGTACTTTAATGAAATAAGGTTTTACTGATTCCTATTATTAGATGTAGATTTTTACACTGCGGTGGGCATCTTGGCACAAGAAGCAGTGTATTTGCATCAGTTCCTGAAAAATGCATGGTATAGGCCTAGTCCATAGGAAGAAAGTCTACCACAGTGAGAAACTCTCTGCTCGGGCCTAGTGAACTCTGCTGGAATGGTAAGAAAGTCCACTTCTAAGGCCTTATCAACTATGCTTCATCAGAGGGGAAGTCCCCAGCTCAGGTCTAACATACTCCACTACAGTAGTGAGATAATCCCTAGCTCCAGCCTAGTCAACTCTGCCACAGCAGAGAACATTTCCACTCAGTAAACACTAAACACTAAACACAAAAAAGAAGGTTGGAGTCTAAGCACTGGCTAAAGGGGGACCCAGGTCCTGGCATGTTTCTGACTTAAGGCCAATTTATGCCATAATATGTGTACCACAGCCCCCTCCAGGGTGTTTTCCTGCCTTGCGTCCAATGATTCCAGGTAGGCTCTGGACCTACTGCGACCCTGGACTAGATAAGCGCTTACAGATAATGAATGAATGAATGAATGAATGAATGTGTACCACATGTAAACTGCGCTGTGTTCCAAATAGCACCCTACTCCCTACATAGTGCACATTTTAATTTTAAAATTAATGCTAATACACTCAGACAATGCTTGAAATCTTAGACAGGGAGAGCAAAATAACATTATGAATGTTTTCATTATCCAACATAAAATGCATTTTATGAACGCAGAAACTGACTTACATTGTGTACTACATAGGGTGGAGGAAGACATTTGAGATTTAGCCATATTGTTTTTTTCCCACCTTATTAATAGTGGCCAACAAATTAGAAATACACAGATGACACAAATACACCTTACGGTTCATCCCTTGAAGCACCCACCCATACAACCACCCACCCCACCCTCGTTTGGAATATCAAAACAGCAAAGTCAAAAAAGTGCTTTTTGTATCCTGGCCATGGAAAGTTCCATCGTAACTATATTGCGATTATAAAGTAACCACTTCCTCTTATGCAACACATGAGGTGGCACCCAGTGCTGTATTATTGATTTCTTTGCCACAATCAAACCAGCCAATAGAATTTTTCATCGTTTCTCAGTAAACTCAGTAAAGAGTAATACATTCAGCTGAAGGGCGGTATTTTTCATGTGTTTCACCAATACTGAAGCTAACTTTTTTCCCAAAAACAATATACTGCAAGCCTTGGTGTTTTGACAGTTTGATTGCAGAGCGATGCATACACACCAAACTTGTGAAGGCTATGGTGTAGACATTGTTTGATTCAACACAGAAGTATAAATTTACCTTTAGCCTGTTAGCAAACGTATACACTAGTTAATAAACACTACAATAACAAACACTTTGCAGACATGTCTGAAATACTGGTGCCAACAGCCTAGTTGTACACTAAATATTGGAGCATTGCTGTGAAGATTTGATGAAATCCACGCACAAGAGCATTGGTGAGGTTATAGTTAGTGAGGATTGGTGTTAGGGTTTAGAATTAGGTTTGAAGTTATGGTTAGAATGAATATTGGGTTTAAGCTTAGAATTAGCACTGAGGCCATAGGAACAGGGACATAATAATTCCCATCAGAACTTCATTAGGAGACGGTAGCTTCACTGCCTCACAGTCAAATACTGGAGATTTAACCCCACACCTCGCACACACCCCACCCCAACAGACCTTGCTCTTGAGTGCTTCAGCATGTTCACATCTCTTCGTGCTTTTCTATCAAAATTATATAAGCCATGTGTCCACAATGGGTGCACCTTAAAGTAGCTAGAAGCAAAAATAATAGACTATTTCTCCAAATATTTGTAGACACTCCCTAAGTGTGGAGAGTGACTTCTTTCCTAAATCTGAACATTTCCCGCCAAGACCCAGGTACGAACTGGTATTTCTAGCCTCCACCGACCACCTTACCACACACTAATTATACATGGCTCTGAAATTTATGTCAAAACAAATAGACTTGACTAAGAAATAAGCTGTTCAACATCAACAGCCTTATTTCACAACCTCCGTTTTTTTTTCTAGGTGTGGGTCCGGAGGGTCTGGGGTGTGGTCAAGCTCGGTTGGTAAAACACAGTAGCAGGTGAGGTGGGACGGTGCCAGGAGGCGGGCCCCCTCGCTGAGTGATATCCCAGAGTGTACTGTAAATGGCAGGCCAGTGTTTTACTGCAGCACGGGGGCTTGCCCTGCTGCTAAATCACTGGCTATGGAGCGATGATGGGAAGAATGACTGTTTTCATAACCTTGTGTAGCTCTCTGTGCTATTCGGAAGTGTGTGTGTGTCCAAACACATATAGATTGGGAAATCTCTCTCTTACACTGTGAATGGATAAAAACCACAGCAGAAAATATTTTTTGTCTTATTATTAAAATTCTGTCTTAAAATGGTTTGAAAAAAAGAGTAGAAAATTTGTAGTAATCTTGAGAATCTCTGAAAGGGTTTCAAATATATGTGTTGGATTAGGACAGAAGTTAGGGACTTTTAGGTCTCACATAGACATGAACCATACTCTATACCCTCCGCTGTAGCATCAATATGGCATACAACTGGGGCCAGAACAGTAGAATCACTCACCTGGACATGTCATGTTACACTCATAGAGTGGACATTTAATGACACAAAAGACACAGGAACAAAACACTACAACCTGCAACAATAAATGAAAAATGTTAAGGATACAAAAGGAGCTAATAAAGGAGAACTTATAAAGGTGTACATACGCTGTTCTTTCCAGTCCAGATACACTGATCAACATTATGACCACCTCCTTGTATCTACTACATTCATTCATTGTCAGTAACCGCTTATCCAGTTCAGGGTTGTGGTGGGTTCACAGGGCAACACACACTCACACACTCACACCTATAGACACTTTTGAGTCGCCAATCCACACCTACCAGTGTGTGTTTTTGAACCGTGGGAGGAAACCGGAGCACCCGGAGGAAACCCACGCAGACACAAGGAGAACACACCACACTCCTCACAGACAGTCACCCGGAGGAAACCCACACAGACACAGGGAGAACACACCACACTCCTCACAGACAGTCACCCGGAGGAAACCCACGCAGACACAGGGAGAACACACCACACTCCTCACAGACAGTCACCCGGAGGAAACCCACGCAGACACAGGGAGAACACACCACACTCCTCACAGACAGTCACTCGGAGGAAACCCACGCTGACACAGGGAGAACACACCACACTCCTCACAGACAGTCACCTGGAGGAAACCCACGCAGACACAGGGAGAACACACCACACTCCTCACAGACAGTCACCTGGAGGAAACCCACGCAGACACAACAGAGAGAACACACCACACTCCTCACAGACAGTCACCCGGAGGAAACCCATGCAGACACCGGGAGAACACACCACACTCCTCACAGACAGTCACCCGGAGGAAACCCACGCAGACACAACAGAGAGAACACACCACACTCCTCACAGTCACCCAGAGGAAACCCATGCAGACACAGGGAGAACACACCACACTCCTCACAGACAGTCACCCGGAGAGGGACTCGAACCCACAACCTCCAGGTCCCTGGAGCTGTGTGACAATTACCTACAGTCATTGTCCATTCTTTCAACTCCACTGACCACATAGGAGCACTTTGTAGCTCTACAATTACAAATGATGGTCCATCTGTTGCTCTGCATACATTGTTTGCCCCCATTCACCCTGTTCCTCAATGCTCAGGACCACCACAGAGCAGGTATGATTTGGGTGGCGTATCTTTCTCAGTGCTGCAGTTATTGATATGATGGCAGCGTGTCAGTGTGTGTTGTGCTGGTACAAGTGGATCAGACACAGCAGTGCTGCTGGTGTTTTAACCCCTCAGTGTTACTGCTGGACTAAGAGTAGTCCACCAACCAAAAATATCCAGCTGACAGTGTCAGATGCAACAGATTTTACACTTACAACATGGACAAGTAAAGTAGATGTCTCTAATAGAGTGGACAGTGTGTGGACTCTCTAGTGTTTGAAAACTCCAGCAGCAACTTATGTCTCTGATCCACTTGTACCAGAACTACACAAACTAACACACCACCACCACCACACCACCCAGTGTCACTGCAGCACTGAAAATGATCCACCACGCAAATGATACCTGCTGTGCTGGTGCTGTGGGGGGTCCTGAGCATTGAATAACAGGGAGACAGGGGGCTAACAACGTATGCGTATGTGTTTGGAGTTTGAACAGTTCCACAGTAAGGCTCAATGCCAAAGGTTGGCTGTAGGGTTCATAAACTGCTGGCCTTTGGCTGGTGGAAAAGTTGCACTGTGTTTTCTGGATGGCACACTATCCAGAAAATCAGTAGCAGGCCTCACACTCTCATGGCTGGGTTCCATCAAATAGTCACAGAAATGTTCCAGCATCAGCCTTCCTAGAAGAGTAGAAGTTCTGAATGAACCCCCTTGTTCCCAGGTGCCCAGAAACATTTGGCCGTGGCTTATTCTCTCCTCCATGTCTCTATCTCACCTCCATGTCTCTACCTATCTGTGCCTCTCAGTCCTGACGTTTCCCACCAGTTCAGATCAGTTCTGGGTGAAAGGTGTTGAGAGAGGAAAAGAGAGGGGTATTTTGTACACCTCCAGTGAGTAAATGATACCCCGCTCTCTTCATGGGAATGAGATGAAGGATGGGAGGATAATTTATTACCGTTAAATCGCTTTAAATCTGCCAAGGATACACTCAGAGCAAGACCTTCATCATAAAGGACAGTGGTATTCTCAAGCTTTCACTTCAGGTCCTACTTGGTTGAAGGCACGTTCCGTTTATATTGGGACGTGTATGAAAATGTGATGTATGTAGAGCGAATAAAGGAGACATTTTTGAAATGATCCCTTGTTCCGTGCATGTGAACATTAATTAATCTCCCAGTCAGAAATCCTGGATCGTTCTCTAAGTATGTCCATAAGCGAGTAAAACAGACACAATGAGCACTGCAGAAATGAATACTGAGCAAAAACTGTGTATTCATGTTGGAGTGAACAGTGGCTCATTCTGAGTTTTAAAGGAACCACTGGCAGTAAATATAAACTGGACCAAGTGATCTTGCTCTTTTCAATGGGGAAATCATTTTCCTGAGCCAGACATTGAATGCCCCCTTTTTAAAAATAAATAATGGGTATGATTTGACATAGGCATTAAACATTCATTCATTCATTTATTCATTCGTCCGGAATCACTGGGTGCCAGTCCTTCACAGGGCAACACACACACATATTCACTCACACCTACAGACACGTATGAGTCACCAACGCAGCTACCAATGTGGACCAGGGAGAGAACACACTGAACACCTCAAAGGCAGTCACCCGGAGCAGGACTTGAACCCACCTGCTGTATGTGAATGTTTGAATGTCACACAAGGCACAATTACAAGTCAATCAAAGATAATTATGATTATCCAGTTCAGGGTCACAGTGGGTCCAGAGCCTACCTGGAGTCATAGGGCACAAGGCGGGAATACACCCTGGAGGGGGCGCCAGTCCTTCACAGGTCAACACAGACACACACACATTCACTCACACCTACGGACACTTTTGAGTCACCAATCCACCTACCAACGTGTGTTTTTGGACCATGGGAGGAAACCGGAGCACCCAGAGGAAACCCACGCAGACACAGGGAGAACACACCACACTCCTCACAGACAGTCACCCGGAGGAAACCCACACAGACACAGGGAGAACACACCACACTCCTCACAGAAAGTCACCCGGAGGAAACCCACGCAGACACAGGGAGAACACACCACACTCCTCACAGACAGTCACCCAGAGCGGGAATCGAACCCACAACCTCCAGGTCCCTGGAGCTGTGTGACTGCGACACTACCTGCTGCGCCACCGTGACACCCTATAATAATAATAAATTACTTTTTTTTAAAAAGGAGTGGAGTAAGTATGGAGCAGGCTCTGTCTCGAAGGTTGGAAGGGGAAATGGTGAGTAAACCAGCTGAAGATGATCTGAGCGCTTAGATGGGTTGAAGAAATTTACAAGAATTCATAAAATGAGCAGCAGCAGATGCCTGTCATAACCAGTTTTATTGCTTCATGAACAGCTGGCTCACAGGTATGTCAAACAAATATACAAACATTTTCACTACGATTGAAAATGACAACCTCTTCACTTCTTGTTGCACACTTTGAAAGCAAATCCTGGGGGCCTGTTCTGAACAGGCTTATTTAGTCTGTGGGAGAATACTGCTGTGGTCTTCGATCCTTTTGGTGTTTTCACTTGGGATACACCAATCTGACACAAGGATCGGGTGTCTGTCCGATCTTAACAAAATTAGGTGGATCAGGTATCGGAAAATTAGGCAGATCCATGGGACCAATCATAGGGCTTTTAATTTGAAACAATGGATACAGGAAATGGAGATGTGAAGAATCCCAGCTACGTTGGCCTACTGAGTTGCATGACAACAGCATATAAAATGAATGCTATATATTTCAGATATCTATTTCAGCTCTCAAGGATAAGCTTCCATTTGAACAGTGCTGCAGTCACATGACCGGCTCTCGGCGCTTACACACACACACATGCTTTTCCATTGTGACCAAATTACGTTATGTTTATTCTCAGGTTCAGCTACTAGATCTTTGCTAAATATTTAAAATCTTATTTCAGCTGTAATAAATATCTTTTATATGTATGAATATATTTTAATATTTTATTATATTTTAAATATATTTTAAGAATTAAAGTAATGTTTAAATCAATACTGATGCCTTAAGTCTTACCCACATAGTGAGGTAAGTAGTTTATTAGTTCAGCTATGGTATTGGATCTTGAAACAGCCATCAGTGGACAGCAGCTCACTTAATGAATGAAGAATAAATAATAATATGAGCAAATATATGTGTGCAATCACTTTTAGGGATCTTGTGTTTGCCAGAGAGGGATTCGGCTTAGACATAAACTACACAAGATTTAGAATTGAGATTTTCCATTGCAAGGAAAATATAGCACAAGGGTAAGTTCATTTATTAATAGTCTGTAAGTGTTTATCCAGTTCAGGGTCGTGGTGGGTCTGGAGCCAACCTGGAATCACTGGGTGCAAGGTGGGAACACACCCTGGAGGGGGCACCAGTCCTTCACAGGGCGATACAAAGGACACTTACCACCTACCATCCACCTACCAATGCTTGTTTTTGAACCGTGGGAGGAAACCGGAGCACCCAGAGGAAACCCATGCAGACACAGGGAGAACACACCAAAGCCATCACAGACAGTCACCTGGAACTGGACTTGACTGCGACACTAACTGCTGTACCACCGTTCTGCCCACAAGGGTAAGTTCATTTTTATTCATTTTAATTTAATTTTACATATTTTAACGAGAAATTGTCTACAGTTGTGAGCGTGAATGAATGGGTGAGTGTGGGAAACTCTATGGGTGTCTGTGAATGAACTAGTGGCCTGTCCAGGGTGTGACCCTGCCTTGTGCTCAATGTTTGCCGGTGATCAAAATGAAGTAGTTACAGAATATGAATGAATGAAGTTGTAACTGAGTCGCTTTTTTGTTTATGTGATATAAATTTTAAAGTGCCAAAAACATACAGATCTACAAAATTGAATTAAGTCCATACATCACTGTTTTCAGCGTGTGTGGTCAGTAGCCTGTAGTGTGTGTGTTTGTCTGCTTCTGTGTGTGGGGCACATACTTTCACAGCGTGAACACCATAAATCATTAGTTGCCACTGGTCTCTCCCCACCCCCCCCACCCATGTCACCTGGAAATGCTCTCCTGATCCACTGGTTGCCGGAGCAGCAGGAATGGCCATTATCCAGCATGGATCATGAGTGAAGGCACAAATTCTCCGGATACGCACTGAAAGGAGGAGCAGAAGAGCGACAGAGCAAGCGAAAAAGTGCCAGTCACACTTCTCTGACACTGTGCACTCATCCGACGACTCGTTTCAGCCTCAGAAAACAAAACAGCAAAAGCACATGGGGGAAAAAGACCAACCTCCCGGGTGATAAAAGGAGAAGGCAGGTTTACCTTAACGTGGTGGAACACACACAAGCTTTGAGAACATTTTATGGGTTTATTTCCAATCAAACTAACTGTACGTTACAAATGATTATTTTTTTTGGGGGGGATTAATACGTTTCATAATAAATAAATAAATAAATGAATGAAAACATTGCGTTTCCAAATTATTAAAAGATAAAGAGAAGATGTGACAGCCATGCAAAAGGTGGTGGTCCAAAATCCAGATTCCTCATTAGATAAACAGTAGGCTGAAAAAACTGCTGTTCTCTTGTTTGTTTGCGTTCAGAAGCTCTGCAACATTTAAGGTGGAATGGTACGTTTGAGGGGGAAAATAAGACTGTTGTTTTTCTGTGGGTAAATTTTCACGTCTGTAATTTTTTTTCACTGTTTGAATTACCACAGAAACTCATTTGTAACTCGAGTTTTTTATATTTGTAGCACTTAGCGCTCTCCCGAATTAAGAGTCTGTTCCACCTTAAGTAATAACTACAGCAAAAGTAAGTGAATATTGCCCACCTATTGAGAAGGAATATAGCAATATCTGCTTCACGATTCATGCTTTTCAACATTTGGGGTTCTATTAATATATATTCATTCATTTATTGTCTGTAACCTCTTATCCAGTTCAGGGTCGTGCCGGGTCTGGAGCTTAGCTGGAATCACTGGGTGCAAGGCAAGAACACCTTGTATCTAAATTCACTGTCCATTCTCTTTGGACACTGTTTAAAAGCTCCAGCAGCCCTGCTGTGTCTGATCCAGTCGTACCAGCACAGCACACACTAACATACCACCCCAGTCATACCTGCTCTGTGGGGGTGGGGGGTCCTGACCACTGAAGAACAGGGCGTAAGGGTGCAAACAAAGTATGCAGAGCAACAGACGGACACTGGTCTGGTATTTTAGAACTGCTAAAAGTGCTCCTGTGGACAGTGGAGCTGAAAGAATGGACAATGAGTGCAGAAATAAGAAGGTGGTCGTAATGTTATGGTTGATTGGTGTATATTTTACTTCATACATAAAGCTCTAATATGTGAGAGAGAGAGGAATGATTCTTTCTCTCATAGATTAAAGTTCAGGTCTTTTGCTTCTCCCCTGAAAAAAGAAAAGCCTTTACTGTGAAAAGAAAACAAAAAAGAAGTCCATATGCAAACCAAATAACAATTAATACAATTACTAATAATTGACTGTAAAAAATTGAAAATTTAATGTTAAAACATGACAATTCCTGATGTTTTGTCCCCCCGTGATATAACGTCAGACACAAGCCTAATTATCCATTCCCTCTCCCCCCTTTGTCCTCGTTTTTTACACTGTCCTCTGTCCTACTCTCCTCCCTCTCAATTGTATGATAAATGTTTAATTAGGAGACTAATTGTGTGTGTAATTAACAGTCATCAATCTCATAAGAGAACAGAATAATCTCAGCTAACCGCATCTGATATAGCTGTATGCTCCCCTCCCAGCCACACACACACACACACACACACACACACACACACACACACACACACACACACAAAGTACCACAATCACACACAGGTGAGGCAGGGCTCCAATATACTGGGTAAATAATATTTAGTGAATGAAATTCTAAATTACGTTATCCATTCCTGGCACTTCCGGAGGAAAAAAAATGCCCCTTCCCTCGTTTCTACTTACTGCTGATAGCTGACTCTCTCTACCTCAGGGGAGCGTCCATAATGTCAACCTGTCCTTTAACAGAATTAAAGCACACACACTCACACTTTATTCAGAACACCACTAAATAGGTCAGCTACCAGACAGGCATAAAGATGATTTACTCTACCAGCAATGCTCCGCCATAGTTTGGCCTTCTTTTTTTCCATATCACAGATGTTATATACACTCAACAGTCCACTTTATTGGAAAACTAATTGGTCCTATTATCATGAGATCACAAGTTTAATCTCCAGTGCGACCATAGCCATCCATGGCCTTGCTTTCTCCAAGTATTGCTTCAAGTAGAGGCCCTTCCTCTTCACTGTCAGTTGGCTAATATAGGTACTAGCCAAACTAGTAATCGGCATTCACTTTTTTAATCAAGAAACACTTTTAATAAAATTCTGAGGATGATTCCTCGCCATTTACTAGTTTTCCAATCTAATTGTCTAATGTGTTTATGAAGCACTAGTGTCTGTAAACGGTTAAAAAAAACTAAAAACAAAGTGTCTCGGTCCAGTATGATAGGCTTTCACTCTGTGTTCACAGCACAGAAAAGGCATCTGGAGATTTTAAACAATGGAGAGAATTACAAATGAGGGTACTGCTCTATCCCTACTCTATAGGTGGGTAATGCTGACTCTTTTTTGATGTTTCAGATTACTTAAAGTGGAGTGCCTCCAAATTTGGAAGACGGCTAACTGCATTACTGCAAAGTGCTAAAAATTAAACAATTTAAGTTACAAATTAGTTTCTGTGGTAAGTCAAATTGAAAATAAAGACGTAGTGCAATTTCAGCCACGTACAAAGAACAGTCAGTTTTTTCACTCAAACATATCGTCTCAAAAGCTTCTAAACGTAAATTAAGCAGAGAGAAGAGTGTTTCCCCACAATCATAGACATCCCATTTAATGTTCTCCTCCAAGCATTTTGAGTGTAGTAGCAGTAATTTATTCATAAAACATTTTTAAACCAGTGTTGTACATAACAATACATTAAAAAAACATTGAGCAGTTATTAAAGGAACACTAATGTAACCTTTGTCATTACTATTGCTGCAGGGACAGTTTATTTTAAGAGGGTTATTATATATGTATGCCATTAAAACTCACTGAAATGCTGCTTTTTACTCCAACATACAGTTACTCTACAAAGATATTTACTAATAGTCTGAGTTACTGCCACTGTTAATTTCTACAGTGTCATCTGTGTTAAGGGGTGTTTTACCAGACAGGGATTAACCCTAGTCCTGGACTATATCCTTTTTTTGATGGAAAATCACAGTACAAAATACTGTGTAACACAGAACTAAGCTTAGTCCCTCTTTGGGAAACCACTCCAAAGCAGGAGGCTGTCAGCTGCAGTAAGTCTAGTTAAACTCACAGCACTACATTACTACTTATTTTTATACGATGATATACAGACATATATTGTTTGATTTTTCATGTTATTACGCATAATTAATATGTAATAATTCAGATACACTTATTTATATGGATAATAGTTTTTTTTCCAGTTTATTTAATATTATATTGCATATTTCTTGAGCCTTTTATTGTGCTAGTCTGAAAAGCTTAGAGAAACAGAAAGCTGCCTTTTGCATTGAGCTTGTGCATGTAACTGTGAAGCCTAAATTTAGCCACCGAAACGGATCTTATCTGTCCCACAATGAATAAAAGACTATCTCTTAGATTAATATAATATAGTACACAATGACAAGATAAAATCTGACTGTGATGTCTGCTATTATGTAGTATGGCCTGAATACCAATAAGGGAGAGTGTGTATGTGTGTGTGTGTGTGTGTGTTTGGGGGCAGGGGGGTGGTGCTGATGGGGATTGGATTATTTTGTCTGTTCACTTTACAAGGTGTTGAAGCAGATATCTGCAGTGATTGATGATTGCTTTGTCTCCTCACTTCGCTTCATTTAAGCTAATGACCAGCTCATTGGCTTATAGGTTAACTTTGCCTTCTGATTGGCCAGGACAGGTATAATAAGGATTAATAAGTTAAAAATACACCAAGACATCCTGATCGTGTAAACTATATGAACATATCGTTAATACAGGTGTTTATCTACACAAATTTTATAATCTCCATAACAAAGCACTGACCAATAAAATGGGCCAGAATAGTAGTTAGTGTGGTGAACAAAACGCAACACAGAAATGTTTTTGTTTTTGAAAGTTATACTGCCATAACATATAGAGTGCTCATTGTAACATACATTTAAAAGATATTTAAAAAGTCTGTTGTTAACGAGATGCTCAAGAGAATCAATGTGGTGTCCCTCAAGGTTACATGCTCAGTCCCATCTATGTATGACTTTTTTTTATTTCATTCTACATACTCGACTAGGCTTAACTTTACACAGGCTCAACTTTGCACAACTCAACACACTTTTCAGTCCATGGTCGATTTTCCAGTAGCCCAGGTGATGTCATAAAACCCTGTCTCTAACCGGAGCAACAGGCTTTGAAAACCTCAACAACATCAGTGGTAATGTTAGGTGTTGTTTATTCATCGTGTATTTATGTGTATGGAGTGTTTGCACCTTTTCAGGTATCACTAAAACAATTTATTTCAACAATTTATTTTTAAAATACTTGATTTGGCAAAGTTAACAGGTGCACTGTGTATGTGTCTATAAGAAACTGACAATAACAGGTAGTCTCGCAAGCTTTCAAACATAACATTCAGCTGCAGAAAAGCCTCCCACAGCCCATAAATCTGTCCTAGACTATTTTAAAGGGCAAGAGGGAAAGTTGAAAAGCTTTTAGTGCTATTGAAATGTATCTTGTCCACTTACTAAAATGACTGGGCTGAATCTAAAGGTCTTGGCTTGCTGTTTTTATGGAATTGTAAAAACCCACCCTGGATCTCAATAGTTTTCACTTTTTGTTTTGTTTCATGGGTTTAATCTGGTATTTACATCAATAGGAAGCCACTTACTTTGGCCACTTTTTGGAGCAACCTGTGTGTTGAGATAAGGCATGACTATATTTGGACCAAGAAAGTGAGAAAAAATCATAACAAAAGCTCTTTGATTTTTCTCAAATTTTTCCCAATTTTGAGAGGCAGTTTTTCATATATCGGTTAACCTCTGCCCAACTTTGCTTCTGAGAGACTTTGCCTCTCTAAAATGTTCTTTTTATACCCAGTTGTGTGGCAGATTACTCCTCCAGCTGTTTTTTATTAGTACCACTTCCTTTTCCAGACTTTTGTTGCCCTGTCCCAGCGTTTTTGAGATGCGTTGCTGCCATCATGTCCTAAATGAGTTTTCATTTTCAGCGTCTGATATGTGTTAGGGGTAAATAGGGGTTGATGAGATTTGTAAATCATTGCATTGTGTATTTATTTAAATTTATTTTCAGATTACACAGCATCCCAAATTATTTGGAATTGGGGTTGTACATGAGATGGGATAATAACACTGTTGCAGTCTGGCAATGAAGTTCCAGAAGCTACAGAAACGTCTGTCAGACAGCAGCCAAGAACTACCCTCTTCCAAAAGTTACACAGTGCTGAGCATGCAGTAGCAATGACATAGGCTTTATTCACACTATTACAGGTCAGTTAAGCATCTCAGTGATTTTGAAGCTGTAATTTCAAGGTGTTGCTTTAACCTAGAACAAATCCCTGCCACTTTGACATGGTGGTATACATGAATAGCAGTTGTTAAGATACTCATACATGCAATAAATGTAGGAATATTAGGGCCGTGATGATAAATTACACCTCGTTTTTTAATCCACTTTAGTTACAGAATGCTAACGTGCCTCAAAACAGCAGTGTACAATGAAATGTATTAAGTGGAAAAAGTAAATGATACTTGCAAATGAAGATTTGTATTATGTAAGCATTTGACAATTACACAACCTTCTCTCTCTCTCTCTCTCTCCCTCTCTCCCTCTCTCTGTCTCTCGTTGTGTCATATTGACATATTGGGTTAATAAGTGCTTCTCCCTGCAAGAGCAAGCTGATTAAATTTTAATCCTGAGAAAGAGGTCAGTGTAAACTAGCAAACAACACCCACCGCTGCAAAGACAATCTCAAACATTGGAGCCGTCATATTAATTCCAATGCTTAGAGAGTAGATATTACACAGGCGTTAAAGGAACACAAAAGTATTTTTACCTTAAAATTACAGCTTTCAAATCATTATGTCGTTTCACATCTGTATTAGAGAGAATAGAGCCTCTGATGTTGCTACTCCGGGCTCAGCACTACAGAAACCGGACTGTGTATTTATTTGAGGAAGCTAATAACCTACCACCGCACCCCCTTGATTTCAGGATCATGCTGTAAATGTCTATTATGCTTTGTACATTACTTAAACCTATTTTCTAAAAAAAAAAAAAATAATAATAATAAATAAATAAATATTTCAATTGCCATTAAAAAATATATGACTTATGATCAGCTTTGTGATCCAGAACTAATCATCCAACATCTGTTTCTAACCCTAAAGGAGCAATCTGTAATACTCACAGCAAATGTTTAAAATGGCTAACGCAGTCCAAATTCAAAACACTTGAGAAAGCAGCTCCACCTTTAATTGGCAACTAAACAAAGCTGAAGATAATGCTAGCTTTTGAAAACCACAAAACTTATTCCTCTATAATTTCTTTAAAGCACACACAACACAGACTTTACACACCTTACACATGCAGCTCTTAAAAGAACAATTAGAAAACACTTTGGCTGCATTTGCATAAACTCATAATGTGAAACATTTGGAAATTATACTTCTCTGATTCACTGCTTTGTTCTGTCTAAAACTGCTCCCTCTCTTTAATCACAATCAAGCACATTAACCACTGCTCAGACTGGTGTGGTGGTGGTGTGTTAGTGTGTGTTGTGCTGGTACAAGTGGATCAGACACTGCAGTGCCACTGAAGTTTTTAAACCCCTCGGTGCCACTGCTTGACTGAGAATAATACACCAACCAAAATATCCAGCCGACAGTGTCCTGTGTCCACTGATGAAGAACTAGAAGACGACCAACACAAACTCTGCAGCAACAGATGTGCTAACGTCTCTGACTTTACATCTACAACAGGTCAACAAGGCAGGTGCACACAGTGTTTAAAACCTCCAGCAGCACTGCTGTGTCAGATCCACTTATACCAGTTCCACACACTAATACGCCACCATCACTTCAGTGTCACTTTAGCATTAAAAATGACCCCACCCAGATCACACCTGCTCTGTGCTGGTCTTGTGGGCATCCTGATCATTGAAGGTCAGGGTGAAATGGGGCTATCAAAGTATGCAGATGTGGACTACACTCTGTAATCATAGAACTACAAAGTGCTCCTGTATGGTCAGTGGAGCTGATGAAATGGGCAGTTATTGTTGATACAAGGTGTTTGTAATGAAGTGAGAAGTGTATATTCAACAGCAAAATCAAGTTATAATATAATTAATCGTATGACAACATTTAGTTTAAATCGAGTACATCCCTTTTAAATCATAATATGGTAGGACTGTGAAATTAGCCCCTCTGGATATCAAAGTTTCATTGTATGTGTTTTATTTCCATTATAAACACACAAATTAAGCTAAATCCCATCATGAAGAGCTAATGTAGGCCATACCATGAAATAAAATTATGGTTTTAAAGTATGATGCATATTAAATCCTGTTCCTACAATCTCCAGCATCCCTTTTTATAGCTCTCTAAGTTGGATTGTTATCACAGCTGATAATGCCATGCATTGCTTGTCATATTTAGCCTATTTTTTTCCACTGAAGCAATGTAATTGTTTCTCCATGCTTTCCTGGAAATCATATTTAATAGCACTGAGTAGTAATCTGGGCAGCTGAAGGCTAACACTGTGGCCACTCATAAATGGATCAATAGATTTACTAATTTGTTTATTAATTCTGGGTCTATATTATACAGTGATGTCAAGGCTAAAATGGTATTGGCTAAAATTCAAACTGAATCATTTTTGCGTCAACTGTCAGTAGATCTATTGGCCTTGCTCTCTCTAGGTCAGTAGTATTGTCTCCACCATTACTTAGTAAGAGGTTAGTTACAGCAGGTTGATGCTAGTTGCTCTTGTTGATGCAGTTAATGCTCTCATTAAGGATATGTACAAATATTTGTACATATATTGCTTAAAGGTTACATTCATGATTTTAATCAGAAACACTTTATGAAAAATTCTGAGGATGTTTCCTCAACATTTGGAAGCTCTCCAGTCTGTCACCTCGAAACGAACCCCTGTGTCTGTAAATTGCTGTAAAAACAAAGTGTCTCAGTCAAGTATGCTAGACATTCTCTTGCCCCGCTTTCTCTACTCACACTAGAGAAAAAGTAGTTTTATTTTTTAGACAACTAAGAGACCTCCAAATGTTGAAACGCATGACCCGAGCTGAGGCTGTTGTTCTATTCCAGCTTTATGTGTAATTTTACTGCATAAAAGTAAACACACACCGAAAGAGCCACAAAACAAAACAAATCAAGTTACAAAAGAGTTTCCGTGGTAGTTTAAACGGTAAAAATTATTTGGATAAATTAAACTTCAACCATGTACAATAATATTTTTTAAACCTCAAACATACTGTGCCACCTTAAAAGACCTGGCGCTTCTAAATGTAAACAAAGCAGAGAGTACAATGTTTCCCCACAATGTCCCCTTTTCAAGTGAACCTTAGAAATTTGTGATATTAATATGCTGTGTTTCATTATAATTTGTAGTTATTCTACATTCACTAAATGGACTCCCGTCCACTGGTGGTGCTGTTTCACTCAATACACTACAACACTCTGCTATTTACCCAACTGAACAGCTCCACAGTAAAAGTGTCTTTTTTCATTTGTGAGATCTTTCCACACAAGCAAAAAACATTTTTATCTAATTATAATGAATTTACAGTTAGGTTTAAGTTTAGGGTTAGGGTCAAGTTAATAATAATAATAATAATAATAATAATAATAATAATAATAATAATAACAATAATAATAATAACAATAAAGATCACATAAACAAAATTGATGCAATTTTTTAGCATAATAAAACTATTAACACAATTAGCTAGTGTAATTTAGATTTCTTTTGTTTTTGTCAATTTATTGAATAATAAACTTAGGTTTATATAAAAACAATAAAATGAGAATAGGGTTAATTTTATGGTAAAAGTGTTTTAATGAAAGAAAATGGCTATTGTATTATTAGTTCTTGCAGTTGCCCATTAACCCTCTGCTGTCTGTTAGTGTTTAATGATGTTTTTGTTTATTTTGTGCCTCGCTGATGGAGAAAGCATGTGTTTACATTCATTGTCTGCTGTTTATTCTACTCCACAGGATGCCTTGTAAAAGTTTGCAGGGGTCTGCGGGAATCTTTTTTAATGTGCATGTGTGTGTGTGTTTGTGTGTGTGTGTGTGTTAGTGTATGTAAGTATAACCCTTAGAATGTGAGGTCAGACAGGGTTAACGTTAGTGTCACCTGCTTCCTGTCGTAAGGTGGTCAGTGTTAGTGTTGTTGGACATGGGGGAAAATCACTTAGTCATGGACCTATTCATCTTGGCTTTAAAGGGGCTGTATGTTATATTGTTATTATTATACTGAGTTGTTTTTCTTGACATTACAATACTAAATAGTTCGCAATGCACTATTTTGGGAGGTTAGATTTCATATTTGGATTCATGGGCTGAACAATACATTGTATATTTTGAACATCTGAACATTGTTTACATAATTCATTAAAGATTTTTATTGTTTATTCCTCAATTGGGAGCTTTATGTTGGAGGGATATAATTATATGCAGAAAACACAAGATAAGCACAGTGTTTTTATAAATGTTATGCCTAAGGCATGTTTCTTGCTGGACCACATTTAGAATAATGCACAAATAGAATTAGAAAACAGTAATTCGTAACATCAAATTCTAACATCTGGAGACTGTGAGTGGTGTGATCCATGAAATGTAATTTTTAAAAACTGCAAACTCTCTACATCATTTACAGCAATTTTTCAAAGCTGCAGTCTAAATATTGCTAAATTTATTTGGCTAATGAAAGATATTTTGTGACATCATGAAATGTGATTTTTATAGGTTGCAAGAAACAACAGCTATTTCTCCAGCTGTACCCACAGAGCCTACACAGCAGAGCAGGATTATATGGACATTCCGCTTATAATACTGCTACATATTTTATAAATGGGTTGTTTATATCACTTTAAGAGTGTGAGTTGGCATCGACCACAAATAGACAAAAACAGTTTCTTATTTCTGACATCATGAAATGCAAACTCACAATACACTTATCTTTTAACACACATTGACTTCAAAGCTGTGACATAAAAATGTGATTAAAAAACTGATTGTTCCAATCCAAAACATCCAGATTGGCTGAGCCATGTTCGATGCCATTGTAAAATACATGATATATTTACACGTATGACCACCTCACAACATCTGAAGTCCATATTTATGCTCCACTGTTTTAAATCTTTGTAGTGGGCTAGTGTGCAGTATATAAAAATTCAAACTTTTGATATATTGGATGGGTTAACAGTGGATGGATGGTGTGAAGAGATTGTCCAGATTAATTTTAATTAAATTCCAGATTAATATATACAGCAGTCCTAATCATTAAGCGGGTGTTTTGTTTAGTGCCTAACTTTTCATGTTTTCAATTTCAATTTTACTCAGATTCTTGAGCTTAAGTCTAAAAACACAGCCCAAAGCTAGCCCTATACTAACCTGCAGTTTCTCCTCTAGATTAAGGGTACCTTCAGAAACAGGACAGAAATATAAGCATTTCTACTCAACTAAAAATATATATATATTGTCTATGCATCGCCCTCATGTTGTTTAGCAACAGTGCTCGCCATTAACGAACAACATTGTGTGATGGAAGAATACTTAATTGTGAGTGTTTGTTTATGAATAACTACATTTATGAATTGAACATTTGTGCATTTTGTTGTATTTTATATTGACTGCAGTTTTATATAAATCCACTCAAGACAGAGAAGGTCCCTGTGGTAAAATCACTGTAACACATGGCTTCTGGCTTATTGCTTTATTTCATCAGATTTTTTATGAACTAAACACTGCTATATTTAGTAAGCTATCATAGGCTTGCAATCTTTGTGACATCATAAATGTGATGATGTCACTGATGTAACCTCTACAGTATTATGAAATGCTTTTTTTTTTTGTTACAACTGGAGGTTGTGGTGTTAAGCAAGCTAACATGAGCTGCACCACCTGATGACATCATAAAAAGTGATTGTTTATTTTTTAAGCTGCAATTTATAAGGTATAAAGATATATGTTAGGACAATGAAATCATACAATTAAAAACTTTTAAGCTGCAAACTACAGGCTAAACTGTTTCATAGCTAATATTACCCCCACAAGCTAGCTAACATGAAGCATTTATCTTCTGTTGTATAACTAACTAGGGTGGCCACTTACATAACCCTAAAAAGGAGGACATCAACTTTTGCAAATTCATTCATTCATTTGTCCTTCACAGGGCAACACACTATGGACACTTCTGCATCGCCAGTCCACCTACCAATGTGTGCTTTTTGGACCGTGGGACAAAACCAGAGTGTGATGATGTACAGTACCTGTGACACATCACCAAGAGAAACCATTATATGTATACTTACCTGTACTTACTCACCTGCATACAGGTCATGTGAGAGGGAAAAGAGTACTATCTCTTGTTGCTGAGTTTTACTTACCTGGTTGAATCCATTCTCCACAGAGGGAAGGGAGAACTAGCATCTAGAAGAGGGAAAATATATTAACTAATAAATATTGATATTATGAATGAACGTTAAACATGCCATGGCCGTAATTGAATCTTGGTAAAGTTGTTAGTTCATTGTTATTTTTATTGTTTATGAAACTTGTGTATCCAAGATACAATAACTTTTACCTCTTAAGGGAATGGTATATTCTAGGGGGCGGGGCTACCTATATATATACCACACAAGGGTAAAAGATGAGAGACTCTGCTAGACCGTAGCGAGAGAAGCATAACTTACGTGTATAATAAGACTCAATTGATTTGGTTGTCATTATCCTTTTTTGTCTCTGCTAATAGAGAGTTTTGTTTTGTTATTTTTTTGTTCTCATGGAGCGTGCGTGTATATATTGTAAATAGTAATATAAAGTCTGGTGTGTAAATAAAGGTGGAAGGGAACCAAAAATCGAACCCCTCGGTCTTATTTCGAGTCGACCTTACATCCTCTCAGGCCTCTCGCCTGACTCTACCCATAGAGAACACCTCCCACCATTTCACTTTGCGATGGTGAAGGGTTGAGCTTCATCACACAGAGCACCTGGAGGAAATCCATGTGGACACGGGGAGAACACACCAAACTCCTCACAGACAGTCACCCGGAGCAGGACTTGCAGGACAGGTCCCTTGAGCTGTGTGCGCCACCGTGCCACCCTCTTGCAAATTCATAAAATGTAATTGGATTGACTACCAACTACGTTCTGTTATGTTTAGCTAACCAATGTGAGCTTGTTGGAACATTTCTTTCCTTACTTATGCTATGTACTACATTAGCTATGTAGCTCTGGTGCCAAGCTAATTACCACACCTCAGACATTTTAAGGCTCTTCAGCAGAACCCAGTTTTCCCACTGAGCTCCAAAGCTTCTGATTATGTGGCATTACTGCATTGGCTATGAGTTATGCACAATTATTATTATTCCTGCTGCTTTTTGTCATTACACTCGCTCCCACATTCCTTATCTTTATCCTTTATTCCCTCCATTAATGGAACCAATCACTGAAAACCCACATCATTTCCAAAGACTGATTTGGCCATTCTCCTCTTATCCCTAAAAATGAAGAAATAAATAATAGAAAGGGTACTCTTCATTAAAACTGAAATGAAAAAAGTTCATGTAAAGTGGCACTGTGCATTTTAACTTCTCCTATCTGCTTAATTTAATATTTTCTTTTATGATTATTACCTTCATGTCAAATACTTTGGGACCAGGTTTTTTTTAATTGGAAAAATTACCATGTTATATTTATTAATTTATACAAAACTACTATCATAAGTAAATATGTTCAGCATAAACATTATTTAAGCTCATAAACTTTAGGATTATTATTCTATCTAAGATTACATATTATGTAGCCACTGTTTGAACCATTTTAGAAATAATGTACATTATTGAGTAGGTACTATATAAATATTGAATATATAACTTTTATGTAAATGCTAATAAAAATTTGACGTTTTCTAACATTTTTGATTTCTGACGTAGTGTTCTAGGTGTGTGTTTGTGATTCTCTAGAAACATGGTTGTTACAGCCTGTCTAGGTAGGCCGCAACATAAAGTAAAAAGGAAAAAAAAAAGTATATATGTCTCCCCCAACTCCTCACACTTCAATCCCACCAGACCAAGGAAACGACAGGTTCACCAGAATTCAGTCTCCAAATGTTTTATTTACTCCAAGATGACAATGGAAGCAAAACTTCAGGAGTGGTCTAAGCCTAAAATAAACAAATCCCATTCCACCCAACATATATAACTTACCTACCCAAATCAATAAAGAAAGAAAATACAAAAACATTACCTAACTCCCTAACATAAACAGAATGCAAGTCAACCCCTTTAATGAAAATAAATAAGGCTACACCCCCTACAGCTTCCAAATGAGTAGGAGAACTATGAGGTTAACACCACATTAGACAGCTGACTCACACACAATAGCATGAGCTGAATCACAAACAATAGTATGTTCACAGATGCACATACACACAAGCTTTAGTCTGGCAGGAAGAAGCAATGACCAGGAGGAAGAGGAGGAGCTCTTTCAGTCATCCAGCAGGGCTTTAAATCTGTTCCGCCTTAATCCTGTCAGCCAACCGGAGCACGGTTCCAGCAGCAAATCAGCAGCAGCACCTGTGGCATTTACTCAGGATAGAGAAACAACACAAATAAGTCACCAGACGTAACACCCCCACCCTACAGAATCAAACAACATGTTTGAAACTATAAAATTAAACACGTGACAAAGCATCAGCAACTATATTTTCACTTCCCTTTTTATGATGCATCTCTAGTGGGAAAGATTGTACCAACAATGACCATCTCAAAAGACGTTGATTATGATTGCTCATTCGGTTAAGGAAGACCAGTGGGTTGTGGTCAGTGTAAACCACTATCGGCACTGAACTTGATCCAACATAAACTTCGAAATGTTGCAAAGCCAACAAAAGAGCTAACGTTTCCTTTTCGATAGTACTATAGTTTAACTGATGTTTGTTGAATTTCTTTGAAAAATAACAAACAGGATGGTCAATGCCTTGGTGATCTTCCTGTAGCAATACAGCCCCTGCACCTGTCCCACTTGCATCTACTTCAAGTTTAAAAGGTATCTCAAAATTTGGTGCAGTAAGGACTGGAGAGTTACACAAAACAGCTTTGATGGCGTCAAAAGCTAATTTACACTCTGGAGACCACATGAATAGCTGTCCCTTCTGAAGTAGGTCAGTAAGAGGAGACACTAGACTAGAAAAGTTTCTACAAAACGCACGATAAAACCCAGCCATTCCTAAAAATCTCCTTAACTCACGCCGGTTAGTGGGGGCAGGAAAATCCAAAATGGCAGAAATCTTGGCCTGTACAGGCCAGACTTGACCTTGGCCAACCTCACGACCCAAGTAAGTCACTACAGCTTTAGCAAATTCACATTTTGCTAAATTTAATGTAAGAGAAGCATTCTGCAACCGACTGAACACTTCTGAAAGAGTTTGCAAATGGTCAACCCATTTAGATGAATAAATGACAATATCATCCAAATATGCATCACAATTAGTTATACCAACTAACACATGATTCATCAAACGTTGAAAAGTAGCAGGAGCATTTCTAAGTCCAAAAGGAAGAACTGTATATTGTAGAAAACTATCAGGAGTTACAAAAGCAGAAATATCAGAAGCACGCTGGGTTAATGGCACTTGCCAGTAACCTTTCAGTAAATCTAGTTTTGTAACAAATTTTGCAGATCCAACTCTATCAATACAGTCCTCCATTCTAGGAAGTGGAAACGAATCAGGTGTAGTAATAGAATTAACTCTCCGGTAATCTGTACAAAAACGCACTGACCCGTCAGGTTTCGGCACCACTATACATGGAGAACTCCAAGAACTTGTGCTGGGAACAGCAAACCCTGTGTCCATCAAATATTCTACTTCCTTTTGCATCAAACTCCTTTTAACTGGATTAACCCGATACGCATTTTGTTTAATGGGTCTATGATTATCAACATCTATGTCATGATGCACAAGGGACGTCTGAGATGGAATATCTGAAAACAAAGATATGTGACCCTGAATAAGACTTATCACATCCTCACGATCACTCTCAGATAAATGCATTAAGTGTGATGGTAAATCAGCTAATATCTCTGAATTGGATAAACGTGCTGGCACAAAAGGTACACTACGCAATGTTAACCCATCTTCTTCAGGGTTATACACAAGCGGGATAACAGCAACAGTAGAAGTAGTGGTTTTAGCAGTAGGCAACACTTCACAACTTCCCACAGGACCACGACATACATAGGCCTTTAACATATTGATATGGCAGACGCGACTTTTCCTTTTCCGGTCAGGGGTTTTAACCACATAATCTGTTTCACTAAGTTTGGATTCAATTACGTAAGGACCAGAAAATTTAGCCTGTAAGGCTGAACCAGAGATAGGCAGAAATACTAAAACTTTATCTCCAGGAAGAAATTCACGACACCTTGCTCTTTTGTCAAAACGACGTTTCATTTTAACTTGAGCAGCAGTTAATGAAGCCATAGCTATTTTACAAGCGTTATGCAGACGTTCACGAAACGCACTCACATACTCCAACACATTGTGTTTTTCTGACAACTGCTCAGCACTCAATTGCTCATGGAGCATTCTAAGTGGTCCCCGAACTGTATGTGCGAACACCAACTGTGCAGGACTAAATCCAAGAGATTCCTGAACTACCTCCCGTAAAGCAAACAAAAGAAAAGGGACTCCCTCATCCCAATCACGTCCTGATTCAAAGCAGTATTTGCGCAGCATAGATTTTAATGTTTGGTGAAATCGCTCCAATGCCCCTTGTGATTCTGGGTGATAGGCACTAGCTACTTGATGTTTAATTGACATCTCATTAATCACTTGAGAAAAAATCTTAGAGATGAAATTGGAACCCTGATCTGTTTGAATAACCTTGGGCAACCCAAATGTAGAGCAGAATTTCACCAAAGCCTTGACAACTGCCTTAGAGCTGATGGTGCGTAAGGGAATGGCCTCAGGATAACGAGTAGCAGAACACATTATTGTTAACAAATATTCATGTCCTGCCTTTGTCCTTGGCAATGGACCCACACAATCCAAAATGATTTTCTCGAAAGGCTCCCCCATCACCGGTATTGGATGAAGGGGAGCTGACGGAATTGACTGATTAGGTTTACCTACTAGTTGGCATACATGACAAGAACGACAGAAATTTGAAACATCACTCTTGAGTCCCGGCCAAAAGAAATGTCTTAAAATACGGTCATAAGTCTTAGTAACTCCTAAATGACCAGAAAATGCATTCTCATGTGCTAGGCTCAAAACAGGACCTCTATAAGCCTCTGGAATAACAATCTGATGGATAGTGTTCCAACCCAAATCAGAGGTTCCTGTAGGTGTCCACTTTCGTTTCAAAATTCCCTCACTGACATAATAAGCAACCGCTAATTTATTTATATCCCCCTCCGGAACAGTTTTAGCAAAACACAAGGCTAAAGATGCATCACCTTGCTGAGCTTCAATCAGCTGCTTTCTCCCAATTTTTAACCCTGTCATAATCACTTCCCCAAAAATTTTTTTATCACCACTTGCTTTTGTCTCCTTCACAACTGGTGGACCTTGAGGTGCCATAAATGTCCCTAAAAGGGGTACCTCTGGAGTTTTACGAGCTTGAGCCCTTGTTACCACACAACCAGGGAACAAAGATAAAATTTTTGGATCGATGTCACCAGTTTCAGGCATCACACTCACTTCTGGCAAAGGAAACACTTTTCCTCCAGCCAAATCGTTCCCAAGAATGAGGGAGACACCTGCAACTGGCAACCTATCTCGCACAGCAACCTTCACAAGACCTTTAACTAACCCAGATTTCAAATAAATCGTGTGCAAGGGAACTTGCAGATGACCCATCTCAATACCCCGTACCAAAACAGAAGACCCACAAAACGTCTTTTCGGAGAAGGGCAACACACTTTCTAAAATAAACGACTGAGCAGCTCCGGTATCTCGTAATATTTTAACAGGATGTAAATCATGATCCTGCTCTACAATTGAAACCCACCCATTCAATAAAAAAGGCTTATACCCGTCATCCAGGCAAGGTTTGGAACTTTGCAAAGACGACAAGGCATCCGATTGTGCCAGACCCACACTTTTGAGATGCTGTTTGTTTCTTTTCTTTTGCCAGGCTTTACACTCAGCGATCAAATGTCCAGGTTTACAACAAAAGAAACAAACACGTGTCTCACCATCATTATGACCCTTTTGAAACACTTTAGGTGGTACCTCACATTTTTCTGGAGCAACAAACGCAGCATGTGGTAATGTGCAATCCTTTCTTACCACACGGTCAGACCGTACAGGCGATGTAAAAACAGTTTTATGAGTCAACACAAACTCATCTGCATACACCGCTGCATCTGCCAGAGAAATAACTTTCTTCTCATTTAGATGAACCACAATATTTTCATGAACAGCATTTTTAAAATCCTCCAATAAAATGAGTTCCTGTAACTGTTCAAAACTGGTAACATTAGAGGCACTACACCACTTCTCAAATAAAGTCCGTTTCTCACGTGCAAACTCCACATATGTCTGGCTGGCGGTTTTCACCTTCATTCTAAAGTTTTGGCGGTAAGCTTCAGGCACAAGCTCATATGCATGTAAAATACTGCTTTTCACTACCTCATAATCCAAACTCTGACTTAAAGATAACGCTGCGCATACCTCTTGAGCTTTTCCCTCCAGCTTGCATTGCAACAACAGAGGCCAGACTTCCTTAGGCCAATGCAAAACAGAGGCAATTCGTTCAAAAGCAGGAAAATAAGAATCCACATCTGATTCTCTAAAATGAGGTACTAGCTTAATATGCTTACCTACATCAAATGCAGCAACCGGTTCTGGTGATGTCACAGAAGAATGAGCAGCAGCTGGCAAAGGAATAAACAGGGTAGAAGGTGTGGAAGCAGGGCCAGAAGGAGTAGAAGTAGGACCAGGAAGAATGGAAACAGGGCCAGAAGCTCTCCTATCGGTAGTCTCTGAAGAAGCACCCAGCGGTAGTAACAAAAAGGGTCACCAGTTGCAGTACCTGCACCTGAAGGCCCAGTCTGCAACTGGTATAACCTCAGAGCCTTCTCAGCTTCAATCTCCAGAGCCCTCACCTTCAGAAATTGTATCTCACGCTCCTGCCGTCGTGTCTCCAATTCCAACTCCTTAAGGCGCACTGCTATCAGAGGATCAGATGGTTTTGATCCCGTACTAGGCGATACCGCACTGATAGTGGACTCCTCCACAACCAGTGAGAAAGCACCTGCACCCTCACCTGCAACCTGCGCACTGACTGCCACCTCTCCATCTGGCAACACCTTTAAAGCAACCAATTTCTCAAGTAAAGCAGTTTTAATCTCCTCCCTCTTACCATGACGAGGAACAGACACCTGATAAGCCTCAGCAATCGAGACTAGATCCTTTCTACGGTATCCAATTTCCCACGAGAAGGAGACCTAACAAAATCAGCCACATTCATACTGAAGCCTCAAACCATAGAAGTTCACCCCCACCAAAAAAAAACCAGCCAGACAGACACAGTCCGACAGACCACAACAAGAAAAGCAGAAAGCTCCCCCTGCCAAAAAAAACCCAAAGAGGACGAGCCCCCAATTTATGTTACAGCCTGTCTAGGTAGGCCGCAACATAAAGTAAAAAGGAAAAAAAAAAGTATATATGTCTCCCCCAACTCCTCACACTTCAATCCCACCAGACCAAGGAAACGACAGGTTCACCAGAATTCAGTCTCCAAATGTTTTATTTACTCCAAGATGACAATGGAAGCAAAACTTCAGGAGTGGTCTAAGCCTAAAATAAACAAATCCCATTCCACCCAACATATATAACTTACCTACCCAAATCAATAAAGAAAGAAAATACAAAAACATTACCTAACTCCCTAACATAAACAGAATGCAAGTCAACCCCTTTAATGAAAATAAATAAGGCTACACCCCCTACAGCTTCCAAATGAGTAGGAGAACTATGAGGTTAACACCACATTAGACAGCTGACTCACACACAATAGCATGAGCTGAATCACAAACAATAGTATGTTCACAGATGCACATACACACAAGCTTTAGTCTGGCAGGAAGAAGCAATGACCAGGAGGAAGAGGAGGAGCTCTTTCAGTCATCCAGCAGGGCTTTAAATCTGTTCCGCCTTAATCCTGTCAGCCAACCGGAGCACGGTTCCAGCAGCAAATCAGCAGCAGCACCTGTGGCATTTACTCAGGATAGAGAAACAACACAAATAAGTCACCAGACGTAACAATGGTAAAACAGCCTCATGTGCTTAACATGGTGAGGACAGCTAAAAAGCTAGGTGTGAGCAATGGAAAATGAATTTGGCCAGATATGTCAGGGAAATCCAAGGGATATCCTTATCTCTGTTGGCAAAAGTTAAATATGGTGGTGGACACACAAGTAAAAGACCAGCTCTTGGCTACGAATTTCCACAGAAAAACATACCTCTGCATATTATTCAGTCCCATTATTCCGCACAATTTGTGTGCTCCTATTAACAAAGATAGTAACCATTATAAAGAATCATGACTTTTTTGGTATGGCAATGATATGGTCATACAAGGACTATGAGGCAATTTTACTGGTCATAGCAATAAGTCATAATATTCTCACTCTTCAGTAACACCCCATACACTGTGACATATATTCATACTTCATAAATGTAAAGGAAAAACTTACCATGGCCGCCAAGTCATCAACAGAAAACATTTTGGTTTTATGGGATTTTCTGGATCATAGTGTCGTCATCTCACCAAAACATTGAGATGTTTTCTCTTTGAACTGACCTTAGTGAATTAGCCACAGAAAGATGTTGAAGACTTGTATTTTTCCTGGTTTTAGGTCTTTTCAGCAATGAACACCTAAGCCAAAAAACCACTTGGTAACATATTTTAAGAGTTTACTGTTGACTATGCCATGCCATATAAATATCAGGAGACATAGAAACGAGATGGTAATTTTCTGTAGAATTACCATCTCCACACACAAACCTATTACGTTTCATGATTACTTCCACTGACATCCCCACAAGCACTTGAAACTACGGAGTGAAATAAACCATCACGTCCCCCACCTCACACATGCAGCGTTTAGGGGAGATTGAGGTTTTATTGGCCGGCCCAGTGGAGCGGCACTGGAGGATAATGGGTAGTTATCCGACCTGGCATTTGGCGCTTTGGAAAATCAAGTCTTTGGGAATGAAAGGGTGAAAAAACACCCAGTCTTTCTGTAATCGGAAGCTAAAGAAGAATTTCCGTTAGACCGCGCTGGTGTTTAGCCTCCCACTGATTGACCAGGATCCTGGGAAGGCCGCTCAATCTTGCCAATCTGCTCCCAATTTAGCAGGAGAGAGAGGAAAAGAGGGAAAGGGACCCTTGCCAGGGTCAGCCCAGTGTAAAGTTAGATGAAAAGGGGCAGATTGAAAGAAGATGGAGTTATTACATTCGCTGTTTGTCAACGTTCTCTCGTTTTTTTGGTCGGACCGGGTCTTAAATGTGATGGACAGGGTTTTAGGAAAAGTAGGGGAGTGAGAATGATGGAGGGAGAAGGGATGACAGCTGTAATGATTGATTGATGGCAATTTTTGCCTGTAATGTATGATGCGTAGTTGTCAAACTAATGCTTTTGATCTGGGGTGTTTTCATGTTGTGGTTGTTTTTTTTGTTTTTTATTTTCTCAAGTGAATGTCTATGCCTTGGTGTGTGTGTGTGTGTATGTGTGTGTATGTGTGTATGTGTGTGTGTCAAATAAACTCTTCTAAGCCAAAATCCCAAAACCCAAATCATGAAGGCATTAAAGGAACACTCCAGCTTTTCTAACTTAATCTCTCTCTCTTTTATAATGCAGTAAATATCTAATGTAAATTTGCTGCAAAACTCTACTAAATGATTGCTATAAAATGCAGCATTCTGGGATATACAGGCCAGATACAGTTGTCTAGTCACAGTGCTTTATCTTAAGCTTGTAGACTTTGAGGTTACACTTACTGTGGACCTGGAGCTGGAATCACAAACGCTTTCCTAAGAGAGAAACTTACGAAAGACCCTACGATAAATGCTAAGACATTCATAAGATTGTTCTTAAACGCAATTCCCAAGAGGTTCTCAAATATTATTTTTACAAAAGTCTTAATTTTTTTTGTTCTTGGAAGTTTAGAAAAGTTCAGTTTAGAGACTGTTCTGAAGAAGATTTTTGAAGAATATATATTTATCTTGAGTTTTTCCTTAAGTATAAAGTAAAGAATATCGTCGCTGTAAAACATCTCCATTTTTTTTTGTTTACTGTATCATTTGGACACAGCAGATGACCAATAGAAATGCTCCTAATGCTCCTAATGCTTGGGAGATACATGTTTTGAATTGGACAGTGACCGTATATACACATACAGTTTTCAGGTGACCTTTTAGCACACACTCTTCTACCAACTTTTTATTATACAGATCGAATCATATTACAGGTGTTAGATCATCTCAAGGCCTTGTTACTGTAGTGTAGTGCTCCTGCCCAAGTGGGGAACTGAACCCTAGTGTGCTGTGTGTATGTGACAGTGGTTTTACCCATTATGCCTTACTCTATATAGGTTTCAGTGTGTATATATTATATAGTGACTTAAAAAAATGGTCATGTAATACCATGTCTTAAAAATATCAAAGAGAATTCATAGTAGACTGTGTGTGTGTGTGTGTAAAATGTCATTTCTAAATGGCACACTCTCTGACACTGTTGAGTTTTGCCTGGAACCAACTGTGACTCGGAAAGCACACACAATTTAACGCTAAGACACACATAGCAATTCCATCTGTCTGCTTGCGTTTGAATGGAAAAAAATATTGGGATGCGTACGTTTGAGCACCGAGGGGTTTTTATAATTAAAATCTGATTAGAATGGCAGCCCACAAATTCAAAGGAAACTTACATTGTATTGAATGTAGCACCGTTTTTAACACTGCAAAAATGAGATCTTAGCAAGTGAAACACCTTAAACTTATCCCACAAATCTAATATATCTCATTATGAAATTATGTTTGTTGGGAAAAGTGTCTTATTATTACCTTGACGGGTAGTTTGACTTATAACCTTGTGTCATTGAGCAAGTTATTACACGTGAGTTCTAGAGTTATTTAACTGATAAATTTACCTTGCTTTCTGAATTGACTTATGTGTGTTTTGGTTCCTCCTTTCTAAAAAATCGCAATAAGAAGTATCAGATATATTGCGTAAGATGTTTCTGCAGTGAATACACACACTCCATGTTATGTCCCACACTTTTGGAGCTGAGGTCTGGAATGAAATGGACTAATACCTTTTGAAGCATTTAAATGGAGAGGCCATTAGCATTCTCTATTAACCAAAATATTGGTGTAAAAGCTGAAATCCTAAAACGATGCCTTTTTACCTTGCATTGTCTTCACCTATGTGATTAGAGTGGGTGTTAAAGCAAGCAAATAAAATGGGCAAATGAGAGGGCAGCAGGGGTCCTCCAGTAGAGGTGTGAAATAGGGGGTGTCGGGGGCCGGCACTTTTCTGAATTATTCCACTGCAAGAGGTAAAATCATGGTCCCAACTTCAGGAAATTATGATCTTAGGTTAATAGCATTTCCATTAGGAGCAAAGAACAGTGATTCTCTGTTTAGCATTTCATCATTTGACCCAAAAATGTATCAGGCTGTAGATTGAGGGTTTTTTCTAAGTTAGTTTAAAGCCTATTACTTTTGCATGTCACATGTAATATAATTGTTATTATTAGTATATTTTGTCATTGATTTGTTATAAGCATGTCGTTACGTGTGTTATACAATTATTAACGTCTGCATTTAATTTGCCTTCTGTATTACTTATATATGCCTGCTTAAATTGTCATTTTCTAAGTCTGAAAAATATTTTATTTTGAAAAGCTATTTCTATATTACCCTATATCCACTCCCCTGGTCAAAAATAAATGGACCTATATCGTTAGTTAATTTGCACCCGGGAGTGGGCGCCAGTCCTTCGCAGGGTGACACACACTCACGCATTCACTCACATGCTTTTTTAGTTCATTAATCCACCTACCAATGTGTATTTTTCACATGGTGTTATTTATTTATATATTTATTTATTTATTGGCTACATATAATGTATTGGGCAACACATTTCCCAAAGCATCAAATCTAAATCAAGACTAACAAGGGAGTAACAATAGACTTTATTATTAAGGCTTTATTACATTAAACGTGAAAACCCTCATGCAACTGGCTTGTAATTCTCTCACTCGCATACATACTCACTCACATTTAAGAACTGCTTCACACGGGGGCGCTAATCAGCGTTAACCAAATTACAGCAGAAAAGAAAGGGTTTTGAAATTCAAATCCAGTTCTAATAAAAAGCACAATTTTTTCCGAAACATTCATCACCATATGCCGTACCAACGAGTGTGTAAATTAAAAAAAAGGATTAATTGATTGGTTGATAAACTTAATGACATTTTTCCAAGAGTGGTATCTTGGCAATTTTGTATGTGTGTGTGTGTGTGTGTCTGTGTGTCTGTGTGTGTATACTCTTCAGGGATAAGAGGACCGACTGTAATTACCACAGATAGAGAGACAGACAAGCTTATCAAACGGGATTCACAAAGCAGCAGTCACATCAAAGAGGTGCAATTTATACATATCACAAGCTGCTCGAGCCTCAGCTACTTCACTTAAATCACATCAAAAACCGCTTAAGTGCCTGAGCTGCTCTCAAAGAATAAACTGCTGCACATAAATAACGGGCTAATTTGAATCTGTCTGACGGCATCAAACATTAGCTAATCGGCAAAAAGAACAAGGTCAAAGTAAGTGGGGGGAAGATGCTTGTGTTTGATAGTATTGAAGAGACAGTTATCAATATTTACGCAGCGTAATCCTGCAAATTCAGCATAAGTCAATTTGTGTTGGTGTGATTATAAAGAAATGTAATCAAAAACACAAGCAGAATCTATTAAAATAAAAATAAATACTACCCAGACAGCGAACACATATCAGGCTACTGGTATAAAAAGTTTGTACCCCGTTGTCTGGTCCACCATCAGACCACTGATTACTGCCCTGCGCACAAGATCTAGCCCGTTTTTAATTTCCTCAAACTGATATTAAATACACAGAGACTTTTACTCTGGAAAACATCTTGATGGTATGGTGTGGTATATGGGGTACAAAGATAGTGGGGCCGTTCTTCATCAGTGGAGACCTCAAGGCCACTGGATATGTGAAAATGCTACATGATGATGTGTTTTCCTCTTTATGCACTGAAGCTGGCACTTTCCCTGAGTTTTTCCAGCAAGATGGTGCACCACCACATTATGGGTGACAGGTCCGAGCATTCCTAGATGAACAGTTTCCTGGAAAGTGGATTGGTCGTCCTGGGCCAATTGAATGGCCCCCAAGGTCTCCCGATCTGACCCCCTTAGACTTTTATTTTTGGGGTCATCTGAAGGCGATTGTCTATGCTGTGAAAATACGAGATGTGCAGCACCTGAAACTACGGATACTGGAAGTCTGTGCTAGCATTTCTCCTGTGGTGTTGCTATCAGTGTGTGAAGAGTGGGAGAAGAGGGTTGCATTGACAATCCAACAAATTGGAAAGAACTTTGAACACATTTTATAAAAGGTCAGAAACTTGTAAGAATAAAGTTATGTTAAAACCAAGCACACCATTGTTTTTTGTGTGAAATTCCCAATACGTTTGATGTGTCACTTGACCCTCTTCCCATTGAAAAAACAAAATTTGGATCCAAAATGGCCTCCATGGTCACCACCCATCTTGAAAAGTTTCCCTCCTCCCATATACAATTGTTCCACAAACAGGAAGTTAATATCACCAACCATTCCCATTTTATTAAGGTGTATCCATATAAATGGCCCACCCTGCAATTTACAAAGAATATGAAGAGAAATAGTGAAAGAAAAAAATAATTAAATTAGACTGTGAATGGAAAAGTGGTACTTTATCTACAATTCTGACTGGTGGTTCACATAGACATGGATCCAATGGACCTTCAATGGACCGCCAACTCCCTCAGTCGATAGCTTTGATATAGAGCGTTATGTATTTATTTGCTGAAATGAAGACCATAATGGCGCTTTTCCACTGTATGGTACCTACTCTACTCAACTGAAAACAGATATATTCAATTGGTACCTGGTTGATTATAATTATTATCTATAATATTTAAATATATAATCTATAACTATAATTCCCCCACCAGCACCACCCCTCCCTGTGTGAGACTGAACACAGCTTCCCCAGATCAGTGTAGTTTTTTTTTTTTTTAACTGTTGCACGCACAGTTTTACTGGCCACTGTTCCATGGAGTGTTTGAAAGTCTTTGAAAGACCATGAAAAAAAAAATGGGATATGTTGGGGATATTAAAAAGCCTGGACTGTTCCAAGCCCAAATCTCCCCACAAGATTATACTTGAGACTACAATCTGTGATTGTAGAAATACATAGTGCTCTTGTGTGGTCAATGCAGCTGATAAAATGGACAGTGATTGAAGATAAAAATTCCCACACCAGCAATCATTCAGTGTATAATATTGTACATTCACAAAATTTACTCCCATCCACTGGTGGCGCTCTTTCAATAAATACACTCACTGTTATAGTCCTGAAGAAGTTCTACAGAAACAGCGCTGTAAACTGTGTGTGAAAGTGAAAAACAAGCACACGTCTCTGCTATTTTCAATCTGTTGAAGCTCACAGTACGTTTAAGTTTAGCTTTATAGTTAGAGTTTAGGATTAAGGTTAAGCTTTGGGGTTACATATATTTGGGGAACTTAGATTTGGGTTTACAGTCAGGGTTAGTGTAGTTTGAGTTGCCAGAAATTCACATAAACATCCACCAAAATATTTAGTATGTTTTATTACAGATACATTTCAAACATATTGTATGAACCCTGGGGGTGGTCTTTTAGTCAAATATGTACGGCTTCCCCTTCAGACCACTCTGAAATATGAGCACACTCTATTGAATACTATCCTAATTGTTATCAATTCCAATGCAACCACCTTTAGAGTGATTCACAAAGCTGTGATATCTTATAACACCCTTTAAGTTTCACAAAGTATGGCTTGACCTGAAAACTTGCTTGAAAACTTCTAGAAAATTGGGAAGTTCAACAATGATGTTATCTTTCGCTTCATTTACACATTTAGTGAGAATTATGCAGCTAAAATTAGCTTAACGGAGGCAGAGCTGGCTCAAGGGGCTGCACTTTACTGAGCTCTGTATCTTTCCGTCCAAAAAAAGGTGGGCTTTGCCTGGGGTGGTCCTAAGTACTAGAGAAACTGCCCTGACCATGACAACACAAAGAGCTGTAAGCTGTAACTGAGAGCAAGCCTCCGAGGCCTGCCACTCACCTCCTGTTGCCGCAATAATACACCAGATTAGTGAAAAAGATTACTTTTAAAATATACAAGCTTTTAATATAAGGTATAGGACGGCGTGTATACAACCGCAGACTTGCATTTGTAGTTGTATATTTCATTATTTTAATTTACTATCTCACACTTACCTGAGCTTTAATTCTGTTTGCTTGTGTAATTTTATAAATGAATGAATTAATTTTACATATTGAAACATTTTCAAAAATTGCTAAATTTAAAATTTGGACATTTCAATTAAGATAACTTTAGATAATTCCAATTTAATTTAATTGATATTATAAAAACACTATTTATAATTTATTTGAAAAGAAATAAACTAGTAACAAATCAACAACATTCAAAAATAATTTATTTTGTGTATAAATAATGTTCATTACGTTTATGCATTTTATATTTTTATTTACCATAGACCCTGCTAACAGAGAGAGAGAGAGAGAGAGAGAAAGAATTCTCTAATGTCTCAATCATTTTCTGCTCATTGGGTTTGACCAGGTTCACTCTCAACAGAGGAAATGCACAAGTGTAACCATCCGGATCAACTCCTTCTCATTCAGGTACACACACACACACACACACACATACAAGTGCACACACACACTACAGCCAACATAATAAATCCGCACTCAATTTTACGCCAGGCTGACTCCCTTCGCGCTGCCTGGAAACCTTACAGACATGGAAGCCACTTCCACAACAACATACTTCATAACTGACTGTCCCAACATTTAAAGAACATTTAAGAACTTTGAATTTACAAGAATGAAGTCATGCAGTTAAGGTTTAAAATCAGATTTGAACGCAGACTGAGTTCAGCTTTGGCCTAAAAAATCGGACAATTAAACCGTCCTTATTTATATGAGTGTTCACAAATTCTACCTGTTAGCTAATGCAGGTGGGGCAAATTCTGGTCTGGAATATAAGTAAACGAATGTATAAATATACTTCCCAAATTTGGCTTCCATTGCTGGACACTACTGTAGCTGTTTTAATGTCATTAAAGAAGCCAGGCAGTCGGAATGAAATCTTGGAGCGGATTTGGACATCATATGTTAGCCACCTTGGTAGCTAGGACTCCCCAATCACACAGTGAAATCATGCTGTGGTGGAATTAAGCACATGTCACCTCTAAAATATATGAAGCCAAATGCATATTCAGTTACCACCACTCACCTGAGCACAGTAGAGAGAGTTTCTCTGTCTCTCTCTCTCTCTCTCTAACTTACTGTCACTTGCTGATAGCTGTTAGATGAGAGTTAAAGACACTGTATAGTGTTGTATTGATCCACTGCCCTGTGTCCACTGCAAGACCAATGACCTTCAATCAGCAGCTGTCAAGACTGTTTAAATTCTACACACTAACCACTCACTCTCTCGTACTCTCTCTTCAAACACACTCTCCCACTCTCTTAGACACAACACAGATGAACAAACAAACACACCAAAATACATATAGACACAACAATGGAAGGACGATTTGGCAGGTCTCCAATACAAAACATATGTTCAAAAGTTTCAAGGCAATGCGTGTTTATTTATAGAGCACTTTTTGTACACAATTCAAAGTGCTTTACAAACAACTTAAGACAGTTGAATAAAATCTTTAGAAGAATAAAACATTGTAGAAACGCTTTAATTTTTATTTTATTTTTAGCTATTACATTTTGAAATCAAATATTTTGACTTCATTGTTATTTTTTTTCTGAAACCACTCATATACAAGATTGTGTCCCAGTCATGATTAAAATCTGTTAGTTGCACAAGTGCATTTTACAGCATTTTTGTTATTCACGTTTCAAACATTCTGCCATTCTTTTATCAGTTTAACAGTTGCATAGTGTTAAAAACGACAACTGAATTTTAAAAGCCTAATTAAGCATTAATACGCTACATTCACAATCGCTACAACTTATAACTAAACAACTTTTAGTTATATTCTGTTCAGTTAAATGACTACTGACTTTTTTCAATACTATGCAACTGTTTGAATTTTGAATAATATACTGAAAAAAATATGACAGCACAACTTATTCAATATCTATTATTACAGGTTAATCTACGGCCACTAGTAGTAATTTTACAATTCAAATATTAAGCAACGTGAAGAAAAGTTTGTAAGAGTGCATATAGACATCTATGTCACGCTTAATAATGCTAGCAATTGTAGGGGCCTATTAGCTTACAATTGTGCAGTTTGTGTTCTCCTCCAAGCCTGTTGAGCCTCAGTGACGTTGTATGGATGGCAGATTGAAACTAAAAGGCTGGTCTCGGATGAAGCAGTGCTAGTTGGTTAGTTCATTTTTGTTTTTCATAATGAATACATATATACAAATACATAAATAAGGAAAAAATATAGAACACAAATATTAAATCAATAAGACAAAACAAATATGTTCAGGCTGAAGCATTCTACTATCTTTAATTACCTATTATGCAATACTTTCACTTCTTATTTTAGACATTGCGGACACCAAACAACAACAGAAGGAAAATCAAAGTTCCACACATTAGATAAATAATAAGTTTTATAGTCTTTATAAGTTTTAATAAGCTTTGAAGTTTTATACCAGTTCACAGTTTGCAAAGTGAGCTACACATTCTTAATTCCTTATCACAACTATTCCATAATTAACCCCTTTGACAGATAAACATCAGTTTTTTATATATTTGTTGTTGCTCTTTGTTTATTTATTTATTTTTTTATCTGAACACAGTTGGGACGTAAATTGTATTGTGCTTTGTACATTGTTTAAAGCATGTAACATAATAGTTTTTTGGTTAGAAAATTAATTAGAAAAATTTACAATTTTATAGCTTATATTTTAGTAGCATGAAAATTGGTGTAGTGTTTTTGTTTTACATGTATTTTCCCATACTTCCGTAAAGTATGGAAATACAGAATGAAAGAATTCAGGATATTGTTCATTTTATATAATAATGGAATAATTTTAGAGATATTTGTATTTACATATTTTTTTTCCCACATTTATGATCAATTATCAAGTATTTTCTTTTATACACTTTTCTATTTAAACGTAATTGATCTTAATTTCACTTCATTCTTGATTTTTCCAATTTACATCAGTGATAATTTGTTAATATCAAACCCTGTGCCCATTTTCACCCTCCAGCTTTGTAGCATTGTATGACTGGGATTAGTAACTGGATTGAGTTGACAATAATGAACTAAGCTGAGGAGACATTTAGATTAAAATATACATTTAAAAAATAGAAAATTATGACCTTGAACATTTTTTGTGTTTTTCCAACCTAGTCAGATGTATATACACACACACACACACGCGCACACACATAAACACACACACACACTAGAGTATAGTCTTCCACATCACTTTCCTTGCCTCACGCCTCCCACTCCTACTCCCTCATTATCCATTAGTTAGCCAATTACTGAGTGAGGCTGAGCTAGAGGTCATGTTCTCCCAAGGAAAGGGAAGTGTCAGACACTGCTAGACACACATGAACACACACACACACACACACACACTTGCATACACACATATCGAAACTACTCTGACCACTGATCCTTCCCCTGATACGTAAGAGTATTAGAAACCAGCAGCAAGAGAATGAACAATGGGAGTAGCATTAATAATAACAATAATAAATCATTAAAAATAAAGATACACTTCTAAGAATATACATGTAATCTTCTTTTTTTAAGCACGCAGTTCACTATGTCTCTGCAATTAGAAGGTAAATGCAAAGAAATGGCTTAAAATGCCCTTGTAATTTTCCCACTTAAGTGACTTTAAGTGCCTGCAGCAGGTAATAAACTGTTTAATGAAAATCAGTGGACATTTTTCTAGAAAGTGTAGTAACAAGAGTGTAAGCGGTCTTAAAGTCCAATTGTGTACCTTGAGGTTATATTTCCTTCTCTCCTGCAGGAAAAAGTTGAATATCTGTCATATTTTTATTTTAAAAAGTAAAGAAAATCTGGAGTTGAAGTGATATATTAAAAAACAATTCAACTTAAAAATTCATTCATTCATTCATTCATTCATTCATTCATTCATTCATTCATCCATTACGTTTCATTTTTTTAATTCTGAAAAACAGATGTTAGGTTCGATGTGTTTATAGACACAGACTGCTTCGGGTCCCTATCCTAGAGAAAATGTGTGGTGCCTCACAACAACAAAGATCTGACAACATCCCACACATTGAACAATCAGTATCTTTAGCTCCCAAATGATAAAAAAAAAATTTTTTAAAGGAAAGGTGATGCAACACAGTGGAAACTGTGTAATCTGTACTAAGATTTGGAATGTATTTTGGACATTAAATTCTAAATGTGTTCATATTTGCAAAATACACTGTAGATGGTCAGTGAAAATATTGGAAATGTTTAACATGTACTTTTGTCAGTTTAAGAAATTTTTGAACTCACGACAGATTTATTACATTTTACAAAGCTTTTTCTGAAAAAAATGGGGTTAGTAATATAATCAACTAAAATGTCTTCTCTGCAATACCATTGTCACACTATAAAAACTTACTCTTTTTATGTCAAAGTTTAAGTTTATGTTTCATCCCTTTGCCTTTAAAAAATAAGTAAACTCAAATAGTAATTTTTTTCAGCAAATTTGGCTAAAAATTAGCAAAATGTTCTGACCATGTGTTGAGCTGCTAGTGAGCAATGAGGGATCAACAGGTTGAAACACAGCTTCTTTCCCCAGACTGTGAAAGTCATCAACCCATCAGCCATCAGCCACCAAACTACTCTAACCAATCCTTTCTGATTGATAATCAGTAGAATCAACGGACAACTACCCATCCTAACGTACAAGCAATTGCACACGGCACTTTAAACTAAAAACTGTACATATTTTCTAGTGTTAATACCTCTGAATAATCTGTTGTTTTGCACATGTATAGATTTTATCCTTTAACTGCTGCCTGAGAGAGGCAGAAAACTGCATTTCACTGTTTTAACACTGTTCTTGAACATTCTCAGCGACAATAAAAGCTATTCTATTCTATTCTATTCTATTCTATCAAAGGGAAAAGTTGGGGTTGATTGATGTTTTGTGAAAAGTATAAATACTCCTAAGCTCAGCTAAGTCATGTTGCATGGCCACTATGAGGATGTGTTAATAAAGTGCCAGAATACACATTCATTCAGTATTTACAGTTTAAGAAAAGTCATATATATTGCTGTTGTTTTTTTTTTTTTTTTTTTTTTTTGGCTGCTAGTACTTGTTATGCCTTTTTAAGCATTTGTAGGATGTTACCAAGCCCCGTGCACTGAAGAGTTACTGAAAATCGCATTTCTGCCCTCGATTTACCTCGAGTCAGGCTTAATCATTTTTCACAAATTCTTTTTTCATATGCTGCTGGTGTTTTAATCTGGCTATTCTTAAGCCACCTGATAGGAAAGGCTTGATGCAGGATTGTTGGTGATCAGCCAAGTGAAGTCCAACAATGGCTCACTTTCTTTTCTTTTTTTTTGGCCTCTGATTTTTTATTATTTTTTTAATAGTGTTTGAAAAATGTGTGTAGTCTCCGGTTCCAGAAATGCTAATTGCTCTATCAAGGCTATGTTTGCCTATGCATATGTAGCATGTGAATTTTTTTAAACTCTGTGTATGTACGTGTGTGTGTGTGTGTGTGTGCGTGTGCGTGTGTGTGTGTGTGTGTGTGTGTGTGTGTGTATGTGTGTGAGAGTTGGACAATCAGTTTCAACGCCTTGCCAGTCCACGTAGCCCAATTCCCAGAGTTGCGCTGGGACTTTTCTGATGAAAGAATGCAAGTATGTGGTTGTCTATTAAGATATGTAAATTTCTAATCTCTCAAAGCCTGCTTTCACACTATCCCTTCCTTCTCTGAGAGAGAGAGAGAGCGAGAGAGAGAGCGAGAGAGAGAGAGGGGGGGAGGGAGAAAGAGAGCTTGACAACAGTAGAATTAGACTTGTGTGTAGTGTTTTCGATGTTATGTCTTCAGAGAGCTCAGTTCGTTTGCTAATTAGAATCATAGCCGCTCCAACAAAGCTGCTTGTCAAGCTTTAATTAGCATGCACTCCAATGTATATTAATACAAAGGCTCACATGCTAACGCTCTCCACGCTATATAGGCATCTTTTGCATATTCTCCTCCAGTCAAACAGCATGATCGTTGACATCGGCTCAATCACATGTTCCCCTGGCCTTGTTCACCTCCCGTTTGTGTCGCTGTACTGGTTTATTGGTAGGATTCTACAACATTTAAATTGAATATAATATGCTATATCTAGAATTTGATTGTGTAATTAGCACTGCATTGTCAGTGCCTTGCAATTTCAGGTTGGTCTCAGTGGGAATGTGTTCACCCTTAAACAAACCCTAACTTCAAAAAACCATTCACACACTGTAAAAAAAATCCATAACATTTACTGTAAAAAAAATGTCAGCTGTGGTTGCCAAATTTTCATCGTAAAATATACAGTCAAAATGTAAATATTTTGGCAATCGTAAATTTTACTTTCAAGAACTGTTTTGTTTACACTACTTTTTTGTAAAAAAAAAACAGACATACACCGTAAAAAACCCACAGTATTTATATAAATAAAGCAAAGAAACATTGTTTTTCCATAAAATTAAGCTGTAAATAGTGTGACAAATGAGAGAATGGAGACTGAGATATAGCCATATTTATATACAGCCAAACCGCATCCTATATTCAGCCCTTAAAAGGAGGCATTGCCAAAAAGAACAAAAAAAATGTGCCGTATCTGGGTGTCACACTCCAGCACTCGGAACACAGGCTGATGGTTAACTTTCCTGACCAACACGCATCTCGTCACAACATAAACACACACACACACACACACACACACACACACAAATGCACAACATAATCGCCCCAATGCAATCCAAAATTAAAAAGTCTCAGCTCTTTTCAGACCTTGTGCCACACCTAATGGTTTGTGAAATTTCAGAAGCTGTTTTCAACATTTTTAGAGTTTTAGAATTTGTTTTTACCAAAGCACACCATATACAGTAAATTAAGGAATGGGATATAAACCCTACAAAGGATTGGCGCCCCCTCCAGGGCGAGTGCCCAGTGATTCTGGGTACCCACCGCACACCTGAACTAGATGAACGGTTTCAGACAATGAAAGATTAAATGAATAGGATCTAATATGTCCCCTTTAACAAGATTTAAAACTCAATGACCATTTTCTGAGAAACTCTAACTTAAATTAGAGAAATGGACTTGGAATTGATTTGCATTGCTATTACAGCTGATTCAGAAATGTCCAGGAACCCACTGTAGATCTACAGCAGCAGCTTACAGTTATTTTGTGGTTCAGCTGAGTGTGAAGTTGTCATATGCTGTTGTTATTACAATTCAGTGATCTGTTGACCGTACACTTGAATAAAAGTAGCCATATTGGAGCTCTACCAATAATATCTGGTAAAATACAGACAGTATAATAGTAATACAATTGTTTGGTATTAATAAATAAGTTATTATTGTTATATAGTGTGTTATTATTGCATAACATACACGGGAATAGAATGAGATGTAAACCAGGCAGAGATTAATTTAATGGGAAGACATTGTGCACTTTATATGAAATATCTAAACCCCAAAAACAAATGCACGGTACCATAAGATCATCAGATAGATAGATAGATAGATAGATAGATAGATAGATAGATAGATAGATAGATATAGATATAATACATTTGCCGACTTGGTTTTGCTTTTAAATGCAAGAATGGCATCAAGAAATCAAGGCAGGAACTGAACGTTGGTTCCTCTAGATCAAAGACACAGACATATTTCTGTGAATGCAAGAAATCTATCTTTATTTATACTGAATTCATGTTTGTATATTAAATGTTTTCTCAGGTATTGGCCAAAACTTTTGAACAAAACTCCATTATGTTATACTTTGCAGTGCATTATTCAGAGTTCTGAAATGTATAAAGGTAAGCAAATGAGTGCACTGCCATCTCACAAAAGAAGCATAACATTATGTACTCTTCTATGGTCCTTAAACCTCTATAACACCTCTGTTACATCACTATTACTGCCTCCCTTTAAAAGCCCTCAGTCTAACAGGCTGGTTTCTAGAAGGTGCGAGACTGGGAGTCATTTAATCGGCTGAATCAAGCTTTCGTATCTATTACAGTCAAATAATACGCTGTGATTTACACCCCTTAGCAACCATGGAGCATAGCCATAGCAACCAGCCTGGCTTAGGGCAGCATGTTTAATCAGGCTGAAAATATTTCAATTATTTTGTTTGCTTTGGAGAATGTGTTCAATACGGATCCTATTGATCTGAATGGCTGAGCGTGAAGAGGAAATACACATTAATGTAGATCCTGGAATTATTATTATATTTTAGTATGTGACGCCTTAAATAAGGAGGGGCTGACATTTGATTTTTTTTTTCTCCCTCTCACTCACTTTTCCTATATCTCTCTCTTTTTGTTCCTCTGTTTATCTTTCCATCTCTATCCCTCAGTGTTGCTCCCAGTCTCTTTAAACCTGTCTCATGTTGTTTTTCTCTCTCTTCCCTGTTTCCCCATTTTTCTTGTTATTTCTCCATCGTTTTTCTCTTTACTTCTTCCTCTTTTTTATTCTCTTACAATGTGTACTCTTCTCTCTCTCTCTTTCTCTCTCACTCTCTCTCTCTCTCTCTCTCTCTCTCTCTCTCTCTCTCTCTCTGTCCTGCTCTCTGCTGTTTAGTGTTAAACACTCACTCGACTCATTCACAGTCTCTGGGAGATGCGTCTGTTCTCATTTAGCACCTGGACGCTACGGGGAATACTACAAGAAACCTGCAAGGCTTGAGGGACAACACACAACTGGAGTGTTAAATATAGCACTAAATAAACACAGGGTGTGTGTGTGTGTGTGTGCGTCTCAGTATGTTGTTATTGTTGAGCTATTAGAGCCCCATTCTTGATGTGTATTTGATAAGTGAGTACTTAGTAAGTGAGAGTGTTAGTGAATGGTAACAGATTTGAGCAACTTTATGTGAGTTCAGGGGTATGTTCTGTCACGAGGCCTGTGTACAACTTGCTGCAATGAGGTGCAAATTCAAGACCCCTCTTTCTGTTTTTATATGTATGCTGATGATATAACCCTGGTTGGGTCATTTTCAAGAAGGCGAGTGACTAGATTACATTTTTTAACTAGATTAATGACTTAAGATGGTGTTCAGAGAGTGCTCTAATTATTCATTCATTCATTCATTCATTATCTGTAAGCCTTATCCAATTCAGGGTCACAGTGGGTCCAGAGCCTACCTGGAATTATTGGGCAAGGCGGGAATACACCCTGGAGGGGGCGCCAGTCCTTCACAGGGTAACACAGACACACACACACATTCACTCACACACTCACCCCTATGGACACTTATGAGTCGCCAATCCACCTACCAACATGTGTTTTTGGACTGTGGGAGGAAACCGGAGCACCCGGAGGAAACCCACGCGGACACGGGGAGAACACACCACACTCCTCACAGACAGTCACCCGGAGGAAACCCACGCAGACACGGGGAGAACACACCACACTCCTCACAGACAGTCACCCGGAGGAAACCCACGCAGACACAGGGAGAACACACCACACTCCTCACAGACAGTCACCCGGAGGAAACCCACGCAGACACAGGGAGAACACACCACACTCCTCACAGACAGTAACCCGGAGGAAACCCACACAGACACAGGGAAAACACACCAACTCCTCAAAGACAGTCACCCGGAGCGGGAATCGAACCCACAACCTCCAGGCCCCTGGAGCTGTGTGACTGCGACACTACCTCCTGTGCCACCGTGACGCCTTGCTCTAGTTATAAATAATAGTTAAACAAAGGAGCTGGTAATTGATGGCAGTAAAATCACCATTGCATCAACAGCGTAGAGCTGTTTGAAAGTTCAAGCCTGTTACCCAGGGACCTAGAGGTTGTGGGTCTGTGAGGAGTTTAGGGTGTTCTCCCTGTGTCCGCGTGGGTTTCCTCCCACGGTCCAATAAAAACACAAGTTGGTAGGTGGATTGGCAACTCAAAAGTGTCCGTCAGTGTGAGAGTGAGAGTGAAAGTGTGAAGCGCCCCCTCCAGGGTGTGTTCCCGCCTTGCGCCCACTGATTCTGGGTGGTCTCCAGACCCACCGTGACCCTGAACTGGATAAGCGTTTACAGACAATGAATGAATGGATTAAATGAACTTGAAACTGTGAGTTATGTCTATGGGCTTTGGTACACTCATGAAGAGCTCCCAGCATGCATTGCAGGCCCACCTGGTTTTTATTTTCATTGTTGTGTGCTGTGAGGATGGCATTTGTCTGTTGGTGTTTGGACCTATTAGGTCTGTCTTTGTAGTGGGAACTGTGTTTTGAGGCCTCATCCTCAGGGTGAAACACTGCAGCCTTGGTGAGGTTCCAGCTGATTTTATTACACACCACGGCCAAATGTTCTTTTCAGAGAGTTTTAATAAAAAGCGTTAAAGGAAGCAAAAACGTAATATAATTATTGCAGTAAACCAAAACAAGCAAAGTTAGATCAGTTGTGCGTGCCATGAATTGCCCTGTCCAGTGTGTTCCTTCTCTCTCATTGTTTCCATTGTTTGTCATGTGCTTAGAAGCAAATGACTCATTGTTTTGTGTTGTTCTTGTTCTCCTCCCTTGTCTCCACCTTAGCCACGCCTTGGTCCTAAGCTCCGCCTTCTCATCAGTGTCTCCTCATGTGATTCTTGTTCACAGGTGTTTTGTATCGCCCTATTTGTTATAAGCCCTGTCTTTAGTCTTGGTGTTTGTCCACCATTCACAGTCTAGGTCCTTCTGTCTCAGTATCTCTGTGTCTCATTATATCTGTCTGAGTAGTTCTCTGTGTTTAGGTCTCTCTCTGTTTAGATTTAGCTTTCTGTGTTTAGGTTTAGATTTAGATCGCTGTGTTTAGGTTTACCCTTAGTTATCTGTGTTTAGGTTTACCCTTAGTTATCTGTGTTTAGGTTTAGCCTTAGTCATCTGTGTTTAGGTTTAGCCTTATTTATTGGTGTTTAGGTTTAGCCTTAGTTATCTGTGTTTAGGTTTAGATTTAGTTATCTGTGTTTATGTTTAGCCTTAGTTATCTGTGTTTAGGTTTAGCCTTAGTTATCTGTGTTTAGGTTTAGCCTTAGTTATCTGTGTTTAGGTTTACCCTTAGTCATCAGTGTTTAGGTTTAGCCTTAGTCATCAGTGTTTAGGTTTAGCCTTAGTCATCAGTGTTTAGGTTTAGCCTTAGTCATCTGTGTTTAGGTTTACCCTTAGTTATCTGTGTTTAGGTTTAGCCTTAGTCATCTGTGTTTAGGTTTAGCCTTAGTCATCTGTGTTTAGGTTTAGCCTTAGTTATCTGTGTTTAGGTTTAGCCTTAGTTATCTGCGTTTAGGTTTAGCCTTAGTTATCTGTGTTTAGGTTTAGCCTTAGTTATCTGTGTTTAGGTTTAGCCTTAGTCATCTGTGTTTAGGTTTAGCCTTAGTCATCTGTGTTTAGGTTTACCCTTAGTCATCTGTGTTTAGGTTTAGATTTAGATCGCTGTGTTTAGGTTTACCCTTAGTCATCTGTGTTTAGGTTTACCCTTAGTTATCTGTGTTTAGGTTTAGCCTTAGTCATCAGTGTTTAGGTTTACCCTTAGTCATCAGTGTTTAGGTTTAGCCTTAGTCATCAGTGTTTAGGTTTAGCCTTAGTCATCTGTGTTTAGGTTTACCCTTAGTTATCTGTGTTTAGGTTTAGCCTTAGTCATCTGTGTTTAGGTTTAGCCTTAGTCATCTGTGTTTAGGTTTAGCCTTAGTTATCTGTGTTTAGGTTTACCCTTAGTTATCTGTGTTTAGGTTTAGCCTTAGTCATCAGTGTTTAGGTTTAGCCTTAGTCATCAGTGTTTAGGTTTAGCCTTAGTCATCAGTGTTTAGGTTTAGCCTTAGTCATCAGTGTTTAGGTTTAGCCTTAGTCACCTGTGTTTAGGTTTACCCTTAGTTATCTGTGTTTAGGTTTAGCCTTAGTCATCTGTGTTTAGGTTTAGCCTTAGTCATCTGTGTTTAGGTTTAGCCTTAGTTATCTGTGTTTAGGTTTAGCCTTAGTTATCTGCGTTTAGGTTTAGCCTTAGTTATCTGTGTTTAGGTTTAGCCTTAGTTATCTGTGTTTAGGTTTAGCCTTAGTCATCTGTGTTTAGGTTTACCCTTAGTCATCTGTGTTTAGGTTTAGATTTAGATCGCTGTGTTTAGGTTTACCCTTAGTCATCTGTGTTTAGGTTTACCCTTAGTTATCCGTGTATAGGTTTAGATTTAGCTCTCTGTGTTTAGGTTTAGCCTTAGTTATCCGTGTCTAGGTTTAGCTTTAGTTATCGTTGTTTAGATTTAGATTTAGTTATCTGTGTTTAGGTTTAGATTTAGTTATCTGTGTTTAGGTTTAGCCTTAGTTATTGGTGTTTAGGTTTAGCTTTAGTTATCTGTGTCTAGGTTTAGCTTTAGTTATCTGTGTCTAGGTTTAGATTTAGCTCTCTGTGTTTAGGTTTAGATTTAGTTATCCGTGTTTAGGTTTAGCTTTAGTTATCCGTGTTTAGGTTTAGCCTTAGTTATCGGTGTTTAGGTTTAGCCTTAGTTATTGGTGTTTAGGTTTAGCCTCAGTTATTGATGTTTAGGTTTAGCCTTAGTTATTGGTGTTTAGGTTTAGCCTTAGTCATCTGTGTTTAGGTTTACCCTTAGTCATCTGTGTTTAGGTTTAGATTTAGATCGCTGTGTTTAGGTTTACCCTTAGTCATCTGTGTTTAGATTTACTCTTAGTCATCTGTGTTTAGGTTTACCCTTAGTTATCCGTGTATAGGTTTAGATTTAGCTCTCTGTGTTTAGGTTTAGATTTAGCTCTCTGTGTCTAGGTTTAGCTTTAGTTATCGTTGTTTAGGTTTAGATTTAGTTATCTGTGTTTAGGTTTAGATTTAGTTATCTGTGTTTAGGTTTAGCTTTAGTTATCCGTGTTTAGGTTTAGCTTTAGTTATCCGTGTTTAGGTTTAGCTTTAGTTATCGGTGTTTAGGTTTAGCCTTAGTTATCGGTGTTTAGGTTTAGCCTTAGTTATCGGTGTTTAGGTTTAGCTTTAGTCATCTGTGTTTAGGTTTAGCTTTAGTCATCTGTGTTTAGGTTTAGCCTTAGTCATCTGTGTTTAGGTTTAGCTTTAGTCATCAGTGTTTAGGTTTAGCCTTAGCTATCGGTTTTTAAGTTTACCCTTAGTCATCTGTGTTTAGGTTTAGCCTTAGTTATCTGTGTTTAGGTTTAGCTTTAGTCATCAGTGTTTAGGTTTAGCCTTAGCTATCGGTGTTTAAGTTTACCCTTAGTCATCTGTGTTTAGGTTTAGCCTTAGTTATCTGTGTTTAGGTTTAGCCTTAGTTATCTGTGTTTAGGTTTAGCCTTAGTCATCTGTGTTTAGGTTTACCCTTAGTCATCTGTGTTTAGGTTTAGATTTAGATCGCTGTGTTTAGGTTTACCCTTAGTCATCTGTGTTTAGGTTTACCCTTAGTTATCCGTGTATAGGTTTAGATTTAGCTCTCTGTGTTTAGGTTTAGCCTTAGTTATCCGTGTCTAGGTTTAGCTTTAGTTATCGTTGTTTAGATTTAGATTTAGTTATCTGTGTTTAGGTTTAGATTTAGTTATCTGTGTTTAGGTTTAGCCTTAGTTATTGGTGTTTAGGTTTAGCTTTAGTTATCTGTGTCTAGGTTTAGCTTTAGTTATCTGTGTCTAGGTTTAGATTTAGCTCTCTGTGTTTAGGTTTAGATTTAGTTATCCGTGTTTAGGTTTAGCTTTAGTTATCGGTGTTTAGGTTTAGCCTTAGTTATTGGTGTTTAGGTTTAGCCTTAGTTATTGGTGTTTAGGTTTAGCCTTAGTTATTGATGTTTAGGTTTAGCCTTAGTTATTGGTGTTTAGGTTTAGCCTTAGTCATCTGTGTTTAGGTTTACCCTTAGTCATCTGTGTTTAGGTTTAGATTTAGATCGCTGTGTTTTGGTTTACCCTTAGTCATCTGTGTTTAGATTTACTCTTAGTCATCTGTGTTTAGGTTTACCCTTAGTTATCCGTATATAGGTTTAGATTTAGCTCTCTGTGTTTAGGTTTAGATTTAGCTCTCTGTGTCTAGGTTTAGCTTTAGTTATCGTTGTTTAGGTTTAGATTTAGTTATCTGTGTTTAGGTTTAGATTTAGTTATCTGTGTTTAGGTTTAGCTTTAGTTATCCGTGTTTAGGTTTAGCTTTAGTTATCGGTGTTTAGGTTTAGCTTTAGTTATCGGTGTTTAGGTTTAGCCTTAGTTATCGGTGTTTAGGTTTAGCTTTAGTTATCGGTGTTTAGGTTTAGCTTTAGTTATCGGTGTTTAGGTTTAGCTTTAGTCATCTGTGTTTAGGTTTAGCCTTAGTCATCTGTGTTTAGGTTTAGCTTTAGTCATCAGTGTTTAGGTTTAGCCTTAGCTATCTGTGTTTAAGTTTACCCTTAGTCATCTGTGTTTAGGTTTAGCCTTAGTTATCTGTGTTTAGGTTTAGCTTTAGTCATCAGTGTTTAGGTTTAGCCTTAGCTATCGGTGTTTAAGTTTACCCTTAGTCATCTGTGTTTAGGTTTAGCCTTAGTTATCTGTGTTTAGGTTTAGCTTTAGTCATCAGTGTTTAGGTTTAGCTTTAGTCATCAGTGTTTAGGTTTAGCCTTAGCTATCGGTGTTTAAGTTTACCCTTAGTCATCTGTGTTTAGGTTTAGACTTAGTTATCTGTGTTTAGGTTTAGCCTTAGTTATCTGTGTTTAGGTTTAGCCTTAGTTATCTGTGTTTAGGTTTAGCCTTAGTCATCTGTGTTTAGGTTTACCCTTAGTCATCTGTGTTTAGGTTTACCCTTAGTCATCTGTGTTTAGGTTTAGATTTAGATCGCTGTGTTTAGGTTTAGCCTTAGTTATCTGTGTTTAGGTTTAGCCTTAGTTATCGGTGTCTAGGTTTAGCTTTAGTTATCGTTGTTTAGGTTTAGCCTTAGTTATCTGTGTTTAGGTTTAGCCTTAGTTATCTGTGTTTAGGTTTAGCCTTAGTCATCTGTGTTTAGGTTTACCCTTAGTCATCTGTGTTTAGGTTTAGATTTAGATCGCTGTGTTTAGGTTTAGCCTTAGTCATCTGTGTTTAGGTTTAGCCTTAGTTATCTGTGTTTAGGTTTAGCCTTAGTTATCTGTGTTTAGGTTTAGCCTTAGTTATCGGTGTCTAGGTTTAGCTTTAGTTATCGTTGTTTAGGTTTAGCCTTAGTTATCCGTGTTTAGGTTTAGCCTTAGTTATCGGTGTCTAGGTTTAGCCTTAGTTATCGTTGTTTAGGTTTAGATTTAGCTCTCTGTGTTTAGGTTTAGATTTAGTTATCTGTGTTTAGGTTTAGCCTTAGTTATTGGTGTTTAGGTTTAGCGTTAGTTATCTGTGTCTAGGTTTAGCTTTAGTTATCGTTGTTTAGGTTTAGCTTTAGTTATCTGTGTTTAGGTTTAGCTTTAGTTATCTGTGTCTAGGTTTAGCTTTAGTTATCTGTGTCTAGGTTTAGATTTAGCTCTCTGTGTTTAGGTTTAGATTTAGTTATCCGTGTTTAGGTTTAGCTTTAGTTATCCGTGTTTAGGTTTAGCCTTAGTTATCGGTGTTTAGGTTTAGCCTTAGTTATCGGTGTTTAGGTTTAGCCTTAGTTATTGATGTTTAGGTTTAGCCTTAGTTATTGGTGTTTAGGTTTAGCCTTAGTCATCTGTGTTTAGGTTTACCCTTAGTCATCTGTGTTTAGGTTTAGATTTAGATCGCTGTGTTTAGGTTTACCCTTAGTCATCTGTGTTTAGATTTACTCTTAGTCATCTGTGTTTAGGTTTACCCTTAGTTATCCGTGTATAGGTTTAGATTTAGCTCTCTGTGTTTAGGTTTAGATTTAGCTCTCTGTGTCTAGGTTTAGCTTTAGTTATCGTTGTTTAGGTTTAGATTTAGTTATCTGTGTTTAGGTTTAGATTTAGTTATTTGTGTTTAGGTTTAGCTTTAGTTATCCGTGTTTAGGTTTAGCTTTAGTTATCGGTGTTTAGGTTTAGCTTTAGTTATCGGTGTTTAGGTTTAGCCTTAGTTATCGGTGTTTAGGTTTAGCTTTAGTTATCGGTGTTTAGGTTTAGCTTTAGTTATCGGTGTTTAGGTTTAGCTTTAGTCATCTGTGTTTAGGTTTAGCCTTAGTCATCTGTGTTTAGGTTTAGCTTTAGTCATCTGTGTTTAGGTTTAGCCTTAGTTATCTGTGTTTAGGTTTAGCTTTAGTCATCAGTGTTTAGGTTTAGCCTTAGCTATCGGTGTTTAAGTTTACTCTTAGTCATCTGTGTTTAGGTTTAGCCTTAGTTATCTGTGTTTAGGTTTAGCCTTAGTTATCTGTGTTTAGGTTTAGCTTTAGTCATCAGTGTTTAGGTTTAGCTTTAGTCATCAGTGTTTAGGTTTAGCCTTAGCTATCGGTGTTTAAGTTTACCCTTAGTCATCTGTGTTTAGGTTTAGCCTTAGTTATCTGTGTTTAGGTTTAGCCTTAGTTATCTGTGTTTAGGTTTAGCTTTAGTCATCAGTGTTTAGGTTTAGCCTTAGCTATCTGTGTTTAAGTTTACCCTTAGTCATCTGTGTTTAGGTTTAGCCTTAGTTATCTGTGTTTAGGTTTAGCTTTAGTCATCAGTGTTTAGGTTTAGCCTTAGCTATCGGTGTTTAAGTTTACCCTTAGTCATCTGTGTTTAGGTTTAGCCTTAGTTATCTGTGTTTAGGTTTAGCTTTAGTCATCAGTGTTTAGGTTTAGCTTTAGTCATCAGTGTTTAGGTTTAGCCTTAGCTATCGGTGTTTAAGTTTACCCTTAGTCATCTGTGTTTAGGTTTAGACTTAGTTATCTGTGTTTAGGTTTAGCCTTAGTTATCTGTGTTTAGGTTTAGCCTTAGTTATCTGTGTTTAGGTTTAGCCTTAGTCATCTGTGTTTAGGTTTACCCTTAGTCATCTGTGTTTAGGTTTACCCTTAGTCATCTGTGTTTAGGTTTAGATTTAGATCGCTGTGTTTAGGTTTAGCCTTAGTTATCTGTGTTTAGGTTTAGCCTTAGTTATCGGTGTCTAGGTTTAGCTTTAGTTATCGTTGTTTAGGTTTAGCCTTAGTTATCTGTGTTTAGGTTTAGCCTTAGTTATCTGTGTTTAGGTTTAGCCTTAGTCATCTGTGTTTAGGTTTACCCTTAGTCATCTGTGTTTAGGTTTAGATTTAGATCGCTGTGTTTAGGTTTAGCCTTAGTCATCTGTGTTTAGGTTTAGCCTTAGTTATCTGTGTTTAGGTTTAGCCTTAGTTATCTGTGTTTAGGTTTAGCCTTAGTTATCGGTGTCTAGGTTTAGCTTTAGTTATCGTTGTTTAGGTTTAGCCTTAGTTATCCGTGTTTAGGTTTAGCCTTAGTTATCGGTGTCTAGGTTTAGCCTTAGTTATCGTTGTTTAGGTTTAGATTTAGCTCTCTGTGTTTAGGTTTAGATTTAGTTATCTGTGTTTAGGTTTAGCCTTAGTTATTGGTGTTTAGGTTTAGCGTTAGTTATCTGTGTCTAGGTTTAGCTTTAGTTATCGTTGTTTAGGTTTAGCTTTAGTTATCTGTGTTTAGGTTTAGCTTTAGTTATCTGTGTCTAGGTTTAGCTTTAGTTATCTGTGTCTAGGTTTAGATTTAGCTCTCTGTGTTTAGGTTTAGATTTAGTTATCCGTGTTTAGGTTTAGCTTTAGTTATCCGTGTTTAGGTTTAGCCTTAGTTATCGGTGTTTAGGTTTAGCCTTAGTTATCGGTGTTTAGGTTTAGCCTTAGTTATTGATGTTTAGGTTTAGCCTTAGTTATTGGTGTTTAGGTTTAGCCTTAGTCATCTGTGTTTAGGTTTACCCTTAGTCATCTGTGTTTAGGTTTAGATTTAGATCGCTGTGTTTAGGTTTACCCTTAGTCATCTGTGTTTAGATTTACTCTTAGTCATCTGTGTTTAGGTTTACCCTTAGTTATCCGTGTATAGGTTTAGATTTAGCTCTCTGTGTTTAGGTTTAGATTTAGCTCTCTGTGTCTAGGTTTAGCTTTAGTTATCGTTGTTTAGGTTTAGATTTAGTTATCTGTGTTTAGGTTTAGATTTAGTTATTTGTGTTTAGGTTTAGCTTTAGTTATCCGTGTTTAGGTTTAGCTTTAGTTATCGGTGTTTAGGTTTAGCTTTAGTTATCGGTGTTTAGGTTTAGCCTTAGTTATCGGTGTTTAGGTTTAGCTTTAGTTATCGGTGTTTAGGTTTAGCTTTAGTTATCGGTGTTTAGGTTTAGCTTTAGTCATCTGTGTTTAGGTTTAGCCTTAGTCATCTGTGTTTAGGTTTAGCTTTAGTCATCTGTGTTTAGGTTTAGCCTTAGTTATCTGTGTTTAGGTTTAGCTTTAGTCATCAGTGTTTAGGTTTAGCCTTAGCTATCGGTGTTTAAGTTTACTCTTAGTCATCTGTGTTTAGGTTTAGCCTTAGTTATCTGTGTTTAGGTTTAGCCTTAGTTATCTGTGTTTAGGTTTAGCTTTAGTCATCAGTGTTTAGGTTTAGCTTTAGTCATCAGTGTTTAGGTTTAGCCTTAGCTATCGGTGTTTAAGTTTACCCTTAGTCATCTGTGTTTAGGTTTAGCCTTAGTTATCTGTGTTTAGGTTTAGCCTTAGTTATCTGTGTTTAGGTTTAGCCTTAGTTATCTGTGTTTAGGTTTAGCCTTAGTCATCTGTGTTTAGGTTTACCCTTAGTCATCTGTGTTTAGGTTTAGATTTAGATCGCTGTGTTTAGGTTTAGCCTTAGTTATCTGTGTTTAGGTTTAGCCTTAGTTATCGGTGTCTAGGTTTAGCTTTAGTTATCGTTGTTTAGGTTTAGCCTTAGTTATCTGTGTTTAGGTTTAGCCTTAGTCATCTGTGTTTAGGTTTAGCCTTAGTCATCTGTGTTTAGGTTTACCCTTAGTCATCTGTGTTTAGGTTTAGATTTAGATCGCTGTGTTTATGTTTAGCCTTAGTCATCTGTGTTTAGGTTTAGCCTTAGTTATCTGTGTTTAGGTTTAGCCTTAGTTATCTGTGTTTAGGTTTAGCCTTAGTTATCGGTGTCTAGGTTTAGCTTTAGTTATCGTTGTTTAGGTTTAGCCTTAGTTATCCGTGTTTAGGTTTAGCCTTAGTTATCGGTGTCTAGGATTAGCCTTAGTTATCGTTGTTTAGGTTTAGATTTAGCTCTCTGTGTTTAGGTTTAGATTTAGTTATCTGTGTTTAGGTTTAGCCTTAGTTATTGGTGTTTAGGTTTAGCGTTAGTTATCTGTGTCTAGGTTTAGCTTTAGTTATCGTTGTTTAGGTTTAGATTTAGTTATCTGTGTTTAGGTTTAGCCTTAGTTATCTGTGTTTAGGTTTAGCCTTAGTTATCTGTGTTTAGGTTTAGCTTTAGTTATCTGTGCTTAGGTTTAGCTTTAGTTATCTGTGTTTAGGTTTAGCTTTAGTCATCGGTGTTTAGGTTTAGCCTTAGCTATCGGTGTTTAGGTTTAGCCTCAGTTATCTGTGTTTAGGTTTAGCCTTAGTTATCTGTGTTTAGGTTTAGCTTTAGTCATCTGTGTTTAGGTTTAGCCTTAGTTATCTGTGTTTAGGTTTAGCTTTAGTTATCTGTGTTTAGGTTTACCCTTAGTCATCTGTGTTTAGATTTACTCTTAGTCATCTGTGTTTAGGTTTACCCTTAGTTATCCGTATATAGGTTTAGATTTAGCTCTCTGTGTTTAGGTTTAGATTTAGCTCTCTGTGTCTAGGTTTAGCTTTAGTTATCGTTGTTTAGGTTTAGATTTAGTTATCTGTGTTTAGGTTTAGATTTAGTTATCTGTGTTTAGGTTTAGCTTTAGTTATCCGTGTTTAGGTTTAGCTTTAGTTATCGGTGTTTAGGTTTAGCTTTAGTTATCGGTGTTTAGGTTTAGCCTTAGTTATCGGTGTTTAGGTTTAGCTTTAGTTATCGGTGTTTAGGTTTAGCTTTAGTTATCGGTGTTTAGGTTTAGCTTTAGTCATCTGTGTTTAGGTTTAGCCTTAGTCATCTGTGTTTAGGTTTAGCTTTAGTCATCAGTGTTTAGGTTTAGCCTTAGCTATCGGTGTTTAAGTTTACCCTTAGTCATCTGTGTTTAGGTTTAGCCTTAGTTATCTGTGTTTAGGTTTAGCTTTAGTCATCAGTGTTTAGGTTTAGCCTTAGCTATCGGTGTTTAAGTTTACCCTTAGTCATCTGTGTTTAGGTTTAGCCTTAGTCATCAGTGTTTAGGTTTAGCTTTAGTCATCAGTGTTTAGGTTTAGCTTTAGTCATCAGTGTTTAGGTTTAGCCTTAGCTATCGGTGTTTAAGTTTACCCTTAGTCATCTGTGTTTAGGTTTAGACTTAGTTATCTGTGTTTAGGTTTAGCCTTAGTTATCTGTGTTTAGGTTTAGCCTTAGTTATCTGTGTTTAGGTTTAGCCTTAGTTATCTGTGTTTAGGTTTAGCCTTAGTCATCTGTGTTTAGGTTTACCCTTAGTCATCTGTGTTTAGGTTTAGATTTAGATCGCTGTGTTTAGGTTTAGCCTTAGTTATCTGTGTTTAGGTTTAGCCTTAGTTATCGGTGTCTAGGTTTAGCTTTAGTTATCGTTGTTTAGGTTTAGCCTTAGTTATCTGTGTTTAGGTTTAGCCTTAGTTATCTGTGTTTAGGTTTAGCCTTAGTCATCTGTGTTTAGGTTTAGATTTAGATCGCTGTGTTTAGGTTTAGCCTTAGTTATCTGTGTTTAGGTTTAGCCTTAGTTATCTGTGTCTAGGTTTAGCTTTAGTTATCGTTGTTTAGGTTTAGCCTTAGTTATCTGTGTTTAGGTTTAGCCTTAGTTATCTGTGTTTAGGTTTAGCCTTAGTTATCGGTGTCTAGGTTTAGCTTTAGTTATCGTTGTTTAGGTTTAGCCTTAGTTATCCGTGTTTAGGTTTAGCCTTAGTTATCGGTGTCTAGGTTTAGCCTTAGTTATCGTTGTTTAGGTTTAGATTTAGCTCTCTGTGTTTAGGTTTAGATTTAGTTATCTGTGTTTAGGTTTAGCCTTAGTTATTGGTGTTTAGGTTTAGCGTTAGTTATCTGTGTCTAGGTTTAGCTTTAGTTATCGTTGTTTAGGTTTAGCTTTAGTTATCTGTGTTTAGGTTTAGCTTTAGTTATCTGTGTCTAGGTTTAGCTTTAGTTATCTGTGTCTAGGTTTAGATTTAGCTCTCTGTGTTTAGGTTTAGATTTAGTTATCCGTGTTTAGGTTTAGATTTAGTTATCCGTGTTTAGGTTTAGCTTTAGTTATCCGTGTTTAGGTTTAGCCTTAGTTATCGGTGTTTAGGTTTAGCCTTAGTTATCGGTGTTTAGGTTTAGCCTTAGTTATTGATGTTTAGGTTTAGCCTTAGTTATTGGTGTTTAGGTTTAGCCTTAGTCATCTGTGTTTAGGTTTACCCTTAGTCATCTGTGTTTAGGTTTAGATTTAGATCGCTGTGTTTAGGTTTACCCTTAGTCATCTGTGTTTAGATTTACTCTTAGTCATCTGTGTTTAGGTTTACCCTTAGTTATCCGTGTATAGGTTTAGATTTAGCTCTCTGTGTTTAGGTTTAGATTTAGCTCTCTGTGTCTAGGTTTAGCTTTAGTTATCGTTGTTTAGGTTTAGATTTAGTTATCTGTGTTTAGGTTTAGATTTAGTTATCTGTGTTTAGGTTTAGCTTTAGTTATCCGTGTTTAGGTTTAGCTTTAGTTATCGGTGTTTAGGTTTAGCTTTAGTTATCGGTGTTTAGGTTTAGCCTTAGTTATCGGTGTTTAGGTTTAGCTTTAGTTATCGGTGTTTAGGTTTAGCTTTAGTTATCGGTGTTTAGGTTTAGCTTTAGTCATCTGTGTTTAGGTTTAGCCTTAGTCATCTGTGTTTAGCTTTAGTCATCAGTGTTTAGGTTTAGCCTTAGCTATCGGTGTTTAGGTTTAGCCTTAGTCATCTGTGTTTAGGTTTAGCCTTAGTCATCTGTGTTTAGGTTTAGCCTTAGTTATCTGTGTTTAGGTTTAGCTTTAGTCATCAGTGTTTAGGTTTAGCCTTAGCTATCGGTGTTTAAGTTTACTCTTAGTCATCTGTGTTTAGGTTTAGCCTTAGTTATCTGTGTTTAGGTTTAGCCTTAGTTATCTGTGTTTAGGTTTAGCTTTAGTCATCAGTGTTTAGGTTTAGCTTTAGTCATCAGTGTTTAGGTTTAGCCTTAGCTATCGGTGTTTAAGTTTACCCTTAGTCATCTGTGTTTAGGTTTAGCCTTAGTTATCTGTGTTTAGGTTTAGCCTTAGTTATCTGTGTTTAGGTTTAGCCTTAGTTATCTGTGTTTAGGTTTAGCCTTAGTCATCTGTGTTTAGGTTTACCCTTAGTCATCTGTGTTTAGGTTTAGATTTAGATCGCTGTGTTTAGGTTTAGCCTTAGTTATCTGTGTTTAGGTTTAGCCTTAGTTATCTGTGTTTAGGTTTAGCCTTAGTTATCTGTGTTTAGGTTTAGCCTTAGTCATCTGTGTTTAGGTTTAGCCTTAGTCATCTGTGTTTAGGTTTACCCTTAGTCATCTGTGTTTAGGTTTAGATTTAGATCGCTGTGTTTATGTTTAGCCTTAGTCATCTGTGTTTAGGTTTAGCCTTAGTTATCTGTGTTTAGGTTTAGCCTTAGTTATCTGTGTTTAGGTTTAGCCTTAGTTATCGGTGTCTCGGTTTAGCTTTAGTTATCGTTGTTTAGGTTTAGCCTTAGTTATCCGTGTTTAGGTTTAGCCTTAGTTATCGGTGTCTAGGTTTAGCCTTAGTTATCGTTGTTTAGGTTTAGATTTAGCTCTCTGTGTTTAGGTTTAGATTTAGTTATCTGTGTTTATGTTTAGCCTTAGTTATTGGTGTTTAGGTTTAGCGTTAGTTATCTGTGTCTAGGTTTAGCTTTAGTTATCGTTGTTTAGGTTTAGATTTAGTTATCTGTGTTTAGGTTTAGCTTTAGTTATCTGTGTTTAGGTTTAGCCTTAGTTATCTGTGTTTAGGTTTAGCCTTAGTTATCTGTGTTTAGGTTTAGCCTTAGTTATCTGTGTTTAGGTTTAGCCTTAGTTATCTGTGTTTAGGTTTAGCTTTAGTTATCTGTGTTTAGGTTTAGCTTTAGTCATCGGTGTTTAGGTTTAGCCTTAGCTATCGGTGTTTAGGTTTAGCCTCAGTTATCTGTGTTTAGGTTTAGCCTTAGTTATCTGTGTTTAGGTTTAGCTTTAGTCATCTGTGTTTAGGTTTAGCCTTAGTTATCTGTGTTTAGGTTTAGCCTTAGTTATCTGTGTTTAGGTTTAGATTTAGTTATCTGTGCTTAGGTTTAGCTTTAGTTATCTGTGTTTAGGTTTAGCTTTAGTTATCTGTGTTTAGGTTTAGCTTTAGTTATCTGTGTTTAGGTTTAGCTTTAGTTATCTGTGCTTAGGTTTAGCTTTAGTCATCGGTGTTTAGGTTTAGCTTTAGTCATCGGTGTTTAGGTTTAGCCTTAGCTATCGGTGTTTAGGTTTAGCCTTAGTCATCAGTGTTTAGGTTTAGTGTTAGTCATCTGTGTTTACTTTAGCTTTCCAGGTCTTGGTGTTTGTTTTGTCTTGTAATTCTGGGTTGTGTTTAGGTCTAATTAGTGTCTTAGTTTTCAGGTCTGTGTCTAATCTTTTGTTATTAATTTTCACGTTCTTTTGATTAATTGTTTGTAATTGGTTTATTCTTTGTTTGTTTCTTTTGTGTCCTTTTTCTTTTAATAAATACCCTCCCTGCATTTATGTCTGTCTCCCCGAGTACTTACCCTGACAGTGCAATAGTTACTTTGACTTTAAAAGTTAAGTTACATTTACACAACACTTTTAGTGTCAAGTACTTAAAGACATGCTTTTGTTCAACACAATATATTATTTCCAATTACTCCCAAAAAATGTAATTAATTAATAATGAGTTTCAAAAACTTAATCCATTTGAGGTGACAAAATACCTAAAATAATTTGAGTAAACTTAAATATTACTGTTGTTGTCTGTGTTGATGACAGAACACAAGAAGATCTACACTTTCTATTCTGTTACCGCTTATAACAATTCTTATAATGAAAGTGCTCTGTATATTTCTGTATACTATAATATTGGCAAGAAAAAAAGATCTAAATTGATATGTACTGTATTTAGCTGTTAGGACGTTGTTGGTTAATTATAGGCTCAGCCATGTTGCATATAATCACACTGGGACCACAGATTGACAGCATCTTAGAAAGGTTTTGATTGTCCACCTACACTTTGTTCAGCAACTAGTTCAGCATATGCTTCGAAATATTATGAGGTTGGCAGTCAAGACCAACTTTGTCATATTTAGATAAGTCTTAGACACAGTTTTTTCAGGCAGACATTTTGTCCATAGATTCACTACATTATAAATTGAAATATAACTGATGATGTCTTTCTCGACACCACTATTAACAACATTCAGAATTAAGGTGAATTCCATTTCTCTGTTTTGCCTCAAGGTTTTTGCTTAAAGGTTTTTGTTGGGAAATAAATCCATTTTCACCTATTTAAAAAACAAATATACGAAAGCCATTGTAGTATAGTTTTAATGTGTTAAGACATAACTAGTTGTACACTGATATCTCATCTCATCTTCTTTTCTGCTTGTCCATTTCAGGGTCCTGGTGACTGATATATCAGTAGGTGTTTATTTAATTGTTACTCCTACAACATTTAAGGTGGAACTGGAAGCTTCGGGACAAACAGGTGCTAAATAAGGGGGTTAATTTAGTTTTTTATCACAGTTCGAGCACTGGGAAATAAGCACAACTCTTTTTTTATTTCTGTTCTGATGACTGATGACTTATCTAGCTCTTGTAGGGTCCTGTTTCTTATGGGAAGATTTTAATGATTACACCTTGAAAGTCTGGTCTGAGTATGACACTCGTAAAACAGGGGGTAGGTTAAAATGTAAGAAATGGGATTCACCCTGTAAGTTAGAACAGTTAGAACAGAAATTTTTACAGCAGTTAACTGTAAATTGAATTCATGGCTGGAGTTTCACTGGGTACTTGTTTATTTATTTATTTATTTATTTATTTATTTATTTTTGCTAAATTAGCTTTCAGCTCTCCTCAGTTCAGGCTTGTCAACATATACGTCCATATATAGACTTGAATATTGTTGAAACCATGCTGTTAAAGCTGCAAAAAAAATGAATGCAAATGAAGATATAAGAAAATAACGGAGGAGCCTCTATCAATATACTCTTATAAACAAACTACTTCCTTTGAACATGTGATCAACACTTTTTGAGCAAAATTGTTTAGGATGCAAACAAAAGTCAAAGTGTTTTTTCCCAGCATTAGCATTAGCATCCCTTTGCTATTAGCAGCAAGTTAGTGTACTTAGGAAATGCTTACAACATAATTACAGTGAAGACACCATAATGCTTTCCAGGCCACAGCAATGTTCTGCATTTAAATGAAACAGTTGTTTACTGTAAGAGTTTCCCTGTAAAATTTATTTTTCAATTAAATAATGCAGTTTTATTTTTTAAATTAAATATTTTTTTACATTGTAGGTTTTTAGCACACAATAAAAGTCCCAATTAATTTTGTTAATACCTTACAATGTACCTAATAAGGCAAATACGTGTATTGCATTTATATATCATTATTAAACCACAGTAATATTGGTTAGAATTTTAAAGTTAAAGTTTGTATAGTGATACAACATTGTAAGTGCAATACTGGACAGTTAAAATATATTAAAACACCCCACTTTCTCATTTCCCGTGTTGATTAGTCCTTGTTTGTTTTGTTTCAGTGCTAGGTGTAGTGACAAAGCAAGCGTGACTGCCTTTAAAACATTCCTTCCTCGAGTGTGTCGATACTGAGCGTTTTCAGCTGGGATCAGTCATTTGCTCCAGTGCTGACACACTGAGACACAGCTAAACACCCATCAATGACAAATTGTATTGACAGAGTGACAAACTCACTTACTTTCTCATTCTCTCTCTCTCTCTCTCTCTCTCTCTCTCTAAAGAGAGAGAAATAGAAAGTGAGGAAGAGAAAGAGAGATGATTTATGAAATGTACTACTGTGCAACATGAAAACATTTCTTTTACCCTTACAACTTTAATGTGTTAATACATTTTATAATGCATTAGTTATACTATAGTGGTGTTACTATAGTAAGATTGTAGCATAGAAATATAATGTTTTCAGTCACATAACCGCTGTTTCTCATCTCATCTTGATAAAAAATGCAGGCTTTTCAAGTGTTCTTTAGTAAGGTCTTTGATTCTAGTTAAAGCCAAGGGTTCTGTACAGAACCATCTACATGATGAAATGGTTATTATGAATGATAAAATATGTCAGATATAAGTTTCTTAATGGCACCTTTTGGAAAATAATGTATATAATATTATATATAGCAGGGTGTCATGGTAGCACACAGCTCCAGGGACCTGGAGGTTGTGGGTTCAAGTCCTGCTCCGGGTGACTGTCTGTGAGGAGTGTGGAGTGTTCTCCCTGTGTCTGCGTGGGTTTCCTCCGGGTGACTGTCTGTGAGGAGTGTGGTGTGTTCTCCCTGTGTCTGCATGGGTTTCCTTCAGGTGACTGTCTGTGAGGAGTGTGGAGTGTTCTCCCCGAGTCTGCGTGGGTTTCCTCCGGGTGACTGTGAGGAATGTGGTGTGTTCTCCCTGTGTCTGCGTGGGTTTCCTCCGGGTGACTGTCTGTGAGGAGTGTGGTGTGTTCTCCCTGTGTCTGCGTGGGTTTCCTCCGGGTGACTGTCTGTGAGGAGTGTGGTGTGTTCTCCCTGTGTCTGCGTGGGTTTCCTCCGGGTGACTGTCTGTGAGGAGTGTGGTGTGTTCTCCCTGTGTCTGTGTAGGTTTCCTCCGGGTGCTCCGGTTTCCTCCCATGGTCCAAAAACACACGTTGGTAGGTGGATTGGTGACTCAAAAGTGTCCGTAGGTGTGAGTATGCGAGTGTGTGTCGCCCTGTGAAGAACTGGCTCCCCCTTCAGGGAGTATTCCTGCCTTGTGCCCAGTGATTCCGGGTAGGCTCCGGACCCACTAGGACCCTGAAGTGGATAAGAGGTTACAGACAATGAATTAATGAATTATTTAGTCTTGGTTACTGAGGTTAGGGTGTTAATTAGCAAGAGTATTCTTTATTTAAATAGAGGTCCTGGCAAATATATCAGAACCAAGATGCATTCATGTGTGTGTGTGTGTCACAAGTCTTTATAATTGCAGGTGGAGTATGCCTACTGGCCTGCACCAAAGCAAATGAAAACTAAAATAGGATTTGTCAAATGAAACAGTGGACACTATTTAATTTTGGCTATGAGTAAAGGTAGCTTAAAATCCATTATATCATGTGTGCGTGTATGTGTGTGTGTGTGTGTGTGTTTGTTTGTCCACATTTATATGGGATGATCATTTGCAAGCAAGATTATTTTCAATATTAAAGCGGACGTTTGCTTCATTTTCCGACTGAAAAAAAATGAACATGAAAGAGAGCTCTGTCATTTCTCAGACAATATTTCTTGTGCACCACTGAACAAATTACACATGGCAGGGAGATTGTTGAACCTGCCCTTCAGATCTGATAAGAAGGAGAATGGATGCAGAAGCACAAGGCTCATATTCAGCGCTCTGGAATACGTACGAAGACCAAGGTAGTCATTCTTATCGTATCAAAACATTATTATTTTTCTTGGATTTTTACACATTTTTCTTCCTAATTACCATCAATAACAGTTCCTTCTATGATACAACCAAGTTGCATATTGAAAGCTAATACTCGTTTCTTATCCTGGCAATTATTTTTATTTTTTTAAAAACTACTGCTAAGACAGTGTGTTGAGCCATATTCACGTATGAATGCAGGTAAATGTCTTGAGAACTATGTTGCACTTTCACACATAGAGTCACATATGTTCTCATTGCTAGTAATGTCCCATGTAGTAGAGGTCTCTTAGGGCCTTGATTTATAACACCTGTAACCGGCCGCCCCAACCAAACACTATGTCTGCACCTGCCCGCAAAATCAAGTATCAATATCTGAGTTTGCCCACCAAATATAGACACTTTGCCTGTGTCTACTGTATTCTTGCCTTACCTCTCAGCATCTGCCTGATATGACTTAGATTAACCGTGCAGATGCATCCACATTTCGCACCTAATTGCTGTTAATGTCTCCGCTGTTAAAATCAGTCATGCCTACTTTAAGACGCACAAAGTGAGCCATGACAAATATGTGACCACGGCATAAAATTGTGTCCTTAACCAAATGATTTACCTATTCTAAATCGTTAAAAGCACATTTCTGTCAATTAAATGTATCCAAACTTGGATTTTATGCCAATGGTTTCATTTAATATTGATCAAATAAGTCATTGAAAACAGTGAGAATGAATCTGTATTTCTCACAGATGAAAAAGGAATATAGCAATATCCTTGTCTCGGTTTGAGCTTTTTAATGTTTGTAGTTCTCTCTGTTACTTAAATACACCAGATGCCATGAACAGAAAGCCTAGCATACAGGAACAAGACACTTTTATTTCTTTTTACTGTTTACAGACACTTTAAACCTATGAATAAAATGCATTTCACTGTGAATACTCTGGAACATTACCGGCTCTATTCACATATCACTAGGGTGTTGGTAGGATAAATTCTGGGTAATATCCGGTACAAATATTACAGACATATGCATTTGGAGGTTCACGCATACAGCTCCTCCAGTCTAGAATGTTTCTGAGCCTTGGGAAGAGCCCAACACACTTGGAGGTGAACACTAGCATTCCAACTCTATGTTAGATAGATAGAGAGAAAGAGAGAGAGAGGCAAGTCTTTATCACAATGTCCTAAAGATAGGGGCAACTTCAGCAAAGTAGGATAAGCTATAAACTGCCCTGCCAATTGTTATTTTTAATTTCCAAAAAAATATTATGTTGGATGAGTAGGTGTCCACAAATATTTGGCCGTGGATACACAGTAGATACAATGAACTGACATCTCACTCTCCATCTCTCTCACTCTCTCTCTCTCTCTCTCTTCACAGCAGACGTTGGACTGGTGGTCTCTGCTGGTGTTGGCAGGCACTGGTGTGGCCAGCGGGTCAGTGTGGTCCAGCCCAAAGTAAATAATTAGTAAAACTGGCTTGACTTCACTCTGTGGGTGTGTGTGTGTGTTTGTGTGTGTGTGTGTGTGTGTGTGTGCGCACAAGCGTCCCCTGTCTATGTGTGTCTGTCTTAATTTGGCTAAAGCTCACGGCTGTGAAGAGAGATGTCATTATTTACGCCAGATTATGGTTCCCGGGTGCCACCAAGGGAGTCTGTTGCCCATTCCACCGGAAAGCGAGCTTAAGCTGTTTATTTACCGTTCCTCGTCTGTGCGTGCGTGTGTTTACGCTTGTGTGTGTTTTCCTTCACGGCAGTGTTGTTTTTTTTTTTTTCTCCCATCCTCCATTTAACAGGCACTTCGCTGCATTTAGACTGAAATTAAAACTAATTAATTGAGTGTAATGTGACTTTTGTTTTAAACTCGTTGTTTTCGCTGGATGAGGAATGCCCACTTAACCAGCAGACCTGTTCAGGGCTATCTGTTCATTAGTGAACAGATAATAATAATAATAATAATAATAATAATAATAATAATAATAATCTAAATCTACATTATTTCAGAAATGAGCAATCGGTCATTTTCAACAGGCTTCATTCTTCATGTATTGAAACAGTCATTATACTGACACCTAGTGACCTGGATGTAACAGAAATTATGTACTGCTTTAAACATATTAAACATAAGTCTTTAAATATTACTAAACATTGTATTAATGCAGCGTTATTTAGCATTACGTAGCTAAAATGTTCATCTATACCTTGCAAAAGATTCATAAATGTCACCCAATTATATTGTGGTTGCCCTGAGTGTGGGAGCTCCCAGAATGCTCGTCGGCTGCACTTTTGGTTAGTTTTGGGATGTTTTGCAGTTATTTAAAAGGATTTCGCGGTATGTGTGTGGGTACACCTTCATAGTGCCTTTGTAAGTGTGCTCATTAAGGTTGCTTGTCACAGTAATGGCTCAGTCTCTTTTCCAGCCTCTTATGACATCACAATGTTACTATCATGAACATTAATCACAACAGGCTATAAGGGTGTAAAATAAATTAGATATAATGAGATGTACATTACAGGTTTAACTTAAGTAACTCAAAAATGTGAATGCAAATTGATGTAGATTGTTGTGTCTTTATTTTTTGAGTAAATTCAACACTTTTGTTTGGTGTGGTCTGTCAGGCTCGCGGGGCGGACTGACGGAGGCGGACGCAAACGCTAAAAGACAAAAGACTTTTATTTACAAAATATAACAAACTAAGACAGACTAGGATTACAGAACAAAAGTGGACTTAACGAAGAACAGCAGAAATGGACAGACTAGACTGAGAAACATGACCTGGGAAACAAACAGAAGGAAACAAAACGAATGCTAGTAAAGACAGACAGACAGACAGACAGACAGACAGACTAGACCAAGCAACACGATGACTGAGAAATGAATGACCAACAACCAGGAAGTAAGACATGTGGACTTAAATACCTAACATAGACAACAGACACCTGGAACAGATAATGAAGGGGCAGGATCACAAATGACATTGACGAGGAGGAGGAACAAAGACGGGACATGGGCGGAGACATGGACAATAACAAACAGAGCCATGTGCTAAGAAAAGTTTGAGTGGAACTAGTGAAACAGTGCCACCAGTGGATGGGAGTTAGAGTAGGGACCTAGAACAACAATGAAATATATTAAAACAAAATACACAGATGCGTAGGGAATACACAGTACTGTGCAAAAGTTTTAGGCGCCAGAGATTATGGGATTTAAAAAGCTATTTATCTGAACAGTAAGTGTTTATTTGCTAAAAACAAAAAAGCAAACAAACAAACAAACAAACAACAAATAACACTCAACATTAGAATAAAACCAAATAACATTATTCCAGTGTGATATTCTGTGTGTGAATGTGTTGGTTTAACTTTTTCCAAATCCCTCCTCGTGGAGTCTGTATTACTTGTTGTTATCATCCAGCACCTAGTTTTAGCAGGTAATAAATAATGATTTTAAATAATGTGAACTGTTGATTTAAGAAATTCATGCAAAATCAAGGAGAATCTGAACAAAACATTGTTCTTCAAACTCACTCTCACCTACTACTTTATAGAAAAAAAATTGTTATATTTCTTATTTGTTTTATATTATTATTTTTTGTATTTACTGTGATTATGTGTAACTTTATACAAGCACCGCGCATTAGTTTAAATATATAATTATCTTAAGACTTCTGCACAGTACTGTATATGTCCCCACTTTTCTCTGCCTCTTACACTATTTTTCTTACTTCTTGTTTTTGCTTTCTATTCATCTTCTTTCTCCCACCCTCTGTCTCTTAACCACCCCACCACCCACCCCCACCCTCACCTCGCTCACATATAACACTCACTCTGCCCCAGTACCCTGGTCTTTTAGAGCAATCTGTAATTCTGAATGTGTTTCTCAAACTGAGTAAAATTATTTATTTTATGCACTTGTGTCTCTTCCTCACCTGTCTCACAGTGACAGAAGCAAACTCCGCCCTCTCTGGGGACGTAGGACATCTCTATTCTTTATGGCCAGGGTGTGGTCTAAATTGAGTCTGATTTGTTTCTTTGTAACTCAGAGAGTAACAAGATCTTTGGCTAGTGTTTATTCTGATTTAAATGATTACTGGTCTCTCTCTCTCTCTCTCTCTCTCTCTCTCTATTTTGGGGCATTAGTATTACACATGCGCTCACACTTATATTTTAGTATGTGCCCTAATCCTGCGTATCTGTTTAATATTTCCATCTGTTGTATTTTCATATTTATTCAATAAATGGTGGGGAAGCAAAGCAGCTCTTTTTGTGTGTCAAGAATTAATGGAAAAAGGCATAACTGTTCAATCGTAGAAAAAAAAAATTAGGCAGTTTAAATATGACGCCTGGCAAACATTTATTAAAGCCGGGATAAATTGAAATGTTCAGGGCGTGGGTTTTTTCCATCCTTTGTTTCAAATCAATTCCATGGGTGTCTCGTTGCGATAAAAGATTATCCCAAATTCTATTACATGAGTGTGAAAGAGCATACCCCCCCACACACCCCAGACCCGTGCCAGTAACCTTCCCCCCCGGAGCCCTCACCGAACACAAGTTTAAATAAAAACACTGTAATATTATAAAGAAAGGCCAAAAAAAAAAAACCTCTCCCCTGAATGAATGATCTCCCCTCCATCTCTCTTTTCAAGCAGTGTGTTGGTGTGACACTCTCACACCTCTGATTCTGAACCTTCCACTTCATTCTGTTATTATCACCTGACAATGTGTTTCATTATAAGCGTCATCATTTTCAGAGAATTACTCACAGGAAGATGACCACACACCGCATAAACACACACACACACACACACACACACACACAAAACAGCTGTCCCTGTCCTTTCAAATGTGCGTTGCATATTTTTAAGGACTTATTAAGGAACGCACATGTTAATTTACAACATGCAAACAACAAGGGGGCAAGACCACACATGAAAAATGAATATTTCATCCAGAAATTAGGTTTGCGTGTCAGAACTGAACATAAGAACTACACAGAGTCACCTTAGATTTAAATAAAAACACTATATGTCCGAGCATTAAACATGCATTTTGATTAAAGGAACCCTAGGTAATATTTTTACTTTAAAATTGCAGCTTCAAAATCTTTGTGATGCTCTAATGACCATTAATAGGGTGAATAGAGGCTTTGTTATTCCCACACCTGGCTCAGGACTACAGAAACTACACTGTGTAACATTTGGAGGAGGAAAACCATCACCCAGTGAAAACAACTGTAAAACTACAGCGACAGGTCTCCTCAGTTCCCAAACTCTACTTTTGTGCAAACGTTTTTGGAATGTGTTGCTTGCTTCAAATTCAAAATATGCAAAAATTTTTATAGGGTTCTTTAGTTAAGGTGGCGGTTCAACTTTGAACCATGTGTTAGAATTTTTGCCTTTACTAAACAACCCTGGAAGAATTCGAGTTTTTTAAGAGTGTAGTGTTTAAAATTAAATATAAGGTTTAAATGATTTGCAAATTATTGCATTTGGTTTGTACCTACATTTTGCTGTATTTTGCACAATTAATTATTATGATTGATGTGTTAGTTGATCAGTTTAATAAACACAGAGAATCTGTATCGTTACTGAATTATTTAAGATATAACCATTGCAAAATTAGGTTCTTTATAGAAGCATCCTTTGAATGCAAGCATTCAAAACATGCTACATACTCAGTACAAATAATTCTCAAGTTTTCTTCAATAAAGAGAATGCTTTATTTTGAAAATGCTTGAATATATCACCAAAGTGGTTCTTCTACTGGTACAAGCTTGGCATTGCAACAATCGCAGAAACCATTTACTATTTCCATCAATAAGAACAGCACACAATGTATTGAAGCACTTAAGCGTACAAATGGTTCTAATACTTTTTTACAGAGCTGCAGAGTTCAGTTCTCTTGATTGCTCGGAGGGCATGCCCCAACAATGTGAGGTGTGTTCAGAAGACCCCCTACTCTAGTGACATTTTATGTTTAATCCCTAGGGTTTAAAATGATGTAGGCCCTTACTTTTGCAGCTATAACAGCAGGTTTAGGAGTATGTTCATGGGAATGTTTGATCATTTTTCCAGAAGTGCATTTATGACGTTAGACACTGATGTGGGGCAAAGGCCTGGTTCACCATCTCTGCTCTAATTCATTCCAAAGGTTTTCTTTTGGGTTGAGGTCAGGAATCTGTGAAGGCCAGTCAGGTTCTTCCACACCAAACTCACTCATCTTTATGGACCTTGCTTTGTGCACTGGTGCAGTCATGTTGGAACAGAGTGGGGCCATCCCCACATTGTTCCCACAAAGTTGGGATCATGAAATAGTTCAAAATCTTTTGGAAACTGAACTTAAGAGTTCTTTTCACTGGAACTAAAGGGCTAAGACCCAACTCCTGAAAAACAACCCCACACCATAATCCCCCTCCACCAAATTTTACACTTAGCACCAAACCTAGACTCATGCATTGTACTGCCAGATGGAGACGCGTGATTCATCTCTCCGGAAAATGTCTCCACTGCTCTAGAATTCAGTGGCAGTGTGCTTTACACCACTGTGTCTGACATTTTGTATTGTGCTTGGTCTTGGATGCAACTGCTAACCATAGAAACTCATTCCATGCACTGTTCTTGAGCAAATCTGAAAGCCACATGTTTTGAGGTCTGTAGCGATTTCATTTTAAGTGGCCTACCACTTTGTGGCTGAGTTGCTGTTGTTCCCAATTACTTCCAATTTGTTATTATATCACTGACAGTTACATGTGGCATCATATCACAACACCACGCTGGAATTCACTGAGCTCTTCCATAAATGTTTTCAGAAGCAGTCTGCATGACTAGGTGCTATTTGATTTAATATACTCAATATATTAAGGGCATAGCAAATTTCTTAAATACAATTAAATAAAATTACAGCTAGGCCTCTTTGGCATTGGCAGCTCTCATTGACAGCTAGAGAGAAAAAAAACATTGGCATGAAATTTACTTTAGCTGGTGGTTCTCTCAAATGTACAGAAGGGAAAACCTAAAAAGTGAACCTTTGGCATTGCTCCACATAGCCCTTGTTAAATGTAGCTAAGCACCATTTAAGGTGGACAGTTTTAAGACTGTTGATGTTGATTATGGCCATGGATAATGGTGGCTGCTCATAGAAAGACATAACTTATCACTGGCACTGGAAACATGGGGAGAAGTGGCAGATTGGCACCATGAGATAGGGCTATCTATATTCTGTGCCAGGGGAGCACCAGGGCAGCTCCGTACACACACACACACACACATCCGTAATGCACACTGCCAGGACATTATGCTTCAATGATCTCAGAGAAAACACGGGTGTGAGGGGGGGTGTGAAGTGAGTGAGAGAGAGAGAGAGAGAGAGAGAGAGAGAGAGAGAGAGAGAGAGAGAGTGTTTAAACATCGTGTCCACTCATCGTCCACTCTGTTAGAGTCCACTCCTGCCTCGCTGGTCCACCTTGCAGATGTAAAGTCACAGACAGTAGCTCATGTTTTGCTGCACAGTTTGTATTGGCCGTCCTCTACCTTCATCAGTGGACACATGCCGTCACCCACAGGATGCTGCTGGTTGGATATTTTTGGTTGGTGGACAATTTTTCAGTCCAGCAGTGTCACTGAAGTCATGAAATGTCATATAACCTCCATAGAAAAGCAGTAGGACACACTAGAGCAGCTGCACATAAGCCTATGCTCAAATCTCAACAAGTGGGATATAAAGTCCCCTAGCACTGGTCCTTTATCTAAAAGGTTTTATATTGATAACCCATTCTCCATCAAACTGAAAAACCCATTCATGAGGTAAAGAACAGTTTAATCATGCTAAAGGTCCTTAGAGAGTTCATGGTTCTATATAGAACCATTTTATTTACTAAGAGACCCTTGTAGGACTGTGTACCTATAGGCTTTCGATGTCCAAAAACATTTGGCCTTATAAGTGGTGGTTGTATTGCTATTACATGAGTGGAGAAGGTCACAAATGTTGATACTATAAGTGCAAAACAGTGTTGCCATAGAAATGGGAGAGTTGCTGTTGTTTTTGTGCAGTTGTAGCCAGTTTTATGCCACTAAATTTTAATCATACAGGATACTTGGACTTTTTATTACATGGCTCTAATAACTGTGTAGTAACACATTAATTAACAAAACATCATGACAGTGTAACTGCAGGTGTAATATCACTGTTAGCAACAAATTATGGTGAGAATGGACTATTCGTATATATTTTTAAAAGGCTGGCCACGATATGATTTTGAACATATTTTACTTAAAGGGGACATTTCTTTGAGAATGTCTCCTCACCATTTGCTAGCTCTTCAGTCTGTTTCCATTTTTTAAACCAGTCTGTGTTTTTACAAAGCCCCGGTGTCTGTAAATGGCAGGGATGGCCCAGTATGCTAGGCTTTTGTTCTCTGCTCAAGAAAAGACGTCTGGATTTTTATTTAGACAATGGAGAGAACTCCAAACGTTGATAAGCATGAACCTGAGATGAGGCTATTGCTCTATCACTGATAGCAAGGAGACGGCGGACCACTGTTGTTCCACTGAGGGCAAAGTTGGAGGTCCACTAGTGTTTTACACAGCGTTTTCTGGGCGGACCACTAGTGATTAAACAGAATTTTAGACAAAATGCCACATTTTGGCACTTTTCCATTCACAGTCCATTTTTTTTATCCTTCATTTGGTTTTTTTTGTTATTCTTTATAAATAAGATTAGAAAATAATTTTAATCCAGCACAGTGTCAACACTTTTATCATTTAATCATTTTATATCAGGCTTATACTCATTATTACATCTCTCATAGTTGTTGGTAATATTTGTATTAGTTTGTTTTCCAGAATAAAAGTCTCTGTGAATGTAAAATCTGTTTGAGGAGATTATAAATGAGTTATATCCTGTACAGGACAGTAATCTGAGTGGTCTGATGGTGGACCAGCAGTGGTCTACAGTCAGTGGTGTGTCAGCCTTTTGTGCCAGTGGATCGATATATGCTCGCTATCTGGGATTCTGACTCCATAGGTGGATAATACTGACTTATTTCTACTGTTTCAAATCACTTAAAGTGGAAGTGTCTCCAAATTCGAGAGACTAGCTAACTGGATTACTGCTACACAATACACAACTCGAGTTACAAATGGTATTCTGTGGTAGTTCAAACAGTGAATAACAACATACAAACAAGTTAAACTTCAGCCATGTACAAAAAATAGTCCTTTATTTCCCCCTCAAACATAACATTCCCTGCCTGTTCAAAGAGAACGTCCCCTTTAAGGACCTTTCCCATGATTCCTGTGTACTTCTAATGTATGGTAGTCTATGTTCCTATGATTTTCTGGACAGCCAACCATAACCTTAACCCTAGGGCTAGTTCTACACCTACCAGAACCTCAGCACTAGACATCACATTGTTCTAAGTTGGCAAATGTGTGTATTACACACTTTAAGAAAGATATCTTTTAGTAAAATTGTACTCACATTTCCCATGTTTTTCCCATATTAAGTCCTGTTCAACCTCTCACCCCAAAGTTATAGCCTTGATCTCTAATCTGCCCCAAACTGAGCTTTATTTTTATTATACCATAGACAATTCAAAAGCATTATAAATTAAGTAACAAAGACAACCCTCAGCTTAAGTCCTGCAGCTGTTCCTACTCATTTAAAAGCCTTTTATGTGAAAGTAATCTCATGATGTGATTAATAGAGAATGGGTTTCTTCAGAAGGCAATAGCAACTGAACAATCTCTAAGTCATAATGAATCTCCAAGCACCCTGCTGACACTTCATGTTGCATTTCACTCATGACTGGAAGTGATCTGAATAAATAAGATTGGGACATATTGTAGGACAATGTACACAGAGGTATCAAGAAAATTAAACTGTGCTAATACATACTTTCTTAAAGGTAAAGGGTCAATTTATAGGGATGTAGCTTTTTAGTGGCATTCAAATCTTCAAACGTCTGGTACCTATCTCTGCCACTAAAAAGAAATAAAAATAAAACAATAATAATTTTTTGGGGGAAAAACTCTCATAGAAAACCAAACACCGAATGATTTCACATCTTAAGCATTTACAGCATGGGTAACTCATTAAAATCCATTAAGGTCCAGTTAGAGAACATTTTTCCCAAGCCAAGCCAAGGTCGGGAACATAATGTATAACTTGCATTACAATCAGTGTCATACCCTTCATATCTGAAGTAGTCTTGTAGTTGTAGCAACATTTTATGTAGTTAACAACTTAACGTTTAATCAAATTACACTTTCAATTACATTTCAGCATATGTCCAAAAGATTTATAAATAATAATAAATAACAAATACTCTAAATAAAATGGCTTTTTTTATTTCAAGTAAAATTTACAAATAAAACAATGATTTAAAAAAAAAAAGCATTTTTATATAAAGCACCTAATAACCAGCAATCTGATTGGCCCTTTATGCTGAAGCATAGGACTTTATCCGTTAACAGCAATCTGATTGGCTCTTATCGCTGAAGGGCGGGACTTGATAATATTTCAAACGGTAACCGTTCCCTTCTTATTAAAGTTTCTGGTTTCACACAACACTGCCGTCCCGAAAGTGTCCCAAAAGAGCTTTTATCATTTTTAAAACAATGTGTTCAAACTTTAAAAGCACTTACAATTACAGACTGCAGTCCACCTGTTTCTCTGCATACTTACTTTCTTACCCCCATTTCACCCTGCTATTCAAAGGTCAGGAAGCAGGTCCTTCATCAGTGACACAGGACGCTGTTGGCTACAAATTTTTGGTTGGTGGACTATTCTCAGTCCAGCAGTGACTCTGAAGGCTTTAAAACTCTAGCAGCACTGCTGTGTCTGATCCCCCCCCTCCCCCCATACCAGCACAGCACACACTAATGCACCACCACCAGCACGTCAGTGTTACTGCAGCATTGAGGATGATACAACGCTTAAATCATATCTGCTCTGTGGGGGTCCTGAACTCTGAAGAACAGGGTGAAATGGGGATGAAATATATGCAGAGAAATAGATGGACTAATGCCTGTAATTGTAGAACTATAAAGTGCTCCTGTGTGGTCAGTGGAGCAATGTTTGTAAATACAGGGTAAGTATAATATATGCATCAATATATATATTGTAGTATAAGAGATTACATTAAGTTTATAGCACTTGGCTCCCATATAAACTGGGGGGGGGGGGGTCATTTAGCACACCTTTAAAGAGCTCTTTTACAAACCTCCTCATCGTCCAGAGCGGCAGAATGTACCTGTGAACATATGGCAGCCATTTCTCGTGATTATCTCCAGGAGTGATGCAGTATGTGCACGGCAGCTATTATATGATTTCTCTATTATTCTGATCCAATTAAGCAATCGGGACCCCCAAGTGCGCATGCCCGGACCCTGTGTGTGTGTCAGAGTGTTTGATTGCGCTGTGATGCTGAATCGATTCGACACCTTGGGATGAGGTAGCTTATTTTTCACGCTTGTTTCGGCCTGCTTAAATAAATCGGGTCTCATTAGACAGCCGGCGGACCGGCCTAATTTATCCCGTCCGTCAGTGGCTTGTAGCACCTCGGGTCCCGAATCAATCACGGCGCTCCGGAGCCAAACCTGAGCCTGAGACGTGGGCGCTTCACTTGCCAAATTATGCTCCCGAAAACGTTCCCCCTCCATCCCCGAGCTACGCCATCTCTCTTGTGGATGTGATGGAGCCCGTGAAGCTGCCTTTTAATGTGTGCTTCGCAATGGAGTGAGGATCCATGAAAGAGTATTGTGTATATCCTAAGCTCCGCCCACTTACGCCAAAGTTATAAGGAGTGTAAGCACAAGACAGGGCAACAAAAGCATGGCTGAGGAGGAGGAGCAAAAGAGATGAACCTGTTAGAACAAAGCACATTTCTATACTTCCGTCTTAAACGCAAAGTACCTTAGAATACACATTCCTACCCTCTTCCAAAAGTTACACAGTGCAGTTTCTGCAGTGATGAGCCAGGCGTGGCATAGACAGAGGCTCTTTTCTCCCTATTACAGATCATTGGAATATCCCAATGATTTGGAAGCTTTAACTGTAAACTACAAATGCTACTTACTGCTCCTTTAATCAAAATGGATGCCTACAAATTCTTGGACATACAGTGTATTTACACATATCGGATATGTCTCAAATTAGATCTTATGCTGAATTCAGACATGCAAATTTATGTCAACCAGCAATGTTTTCTAGATGATTCTGAAGCTGTTATTTTGAGGAAAAATATTACGTAGTGTTCCTTTAAGCACAGGACGATTTTAGTTCACAGAACTTTAAATATAATCCAAATGAATAAAAACTGAGTAAAACAGGGCTTAAAACTTTAGACTCATGAAGACTACTCTGTCCCCAAGGGCGTATTATACCCCTTTTCCAAAAGTGAACACGGTTCTGGGGTCTTAAATCTATATGTGATGCGATTTAATCAAAATACCACAAGGATCCAAAACCACAGCAGCATAAACCCAGCCACCCTCCCAGCCCCCTCCCCCCCCGCCCCAGCTACACAGCACTGTTCAGTACATCTGGTTTCAGCTCTTGTTCCTTTAAAAGATAATGGGCCGCTGTTCACTCCAACACAAGTGCATGACACTGCAAAAAAATAAAAAAGAGGGCAGAAATTCTAGTTTTGAGACTTTTTTGCTCAGTTCTCTTCCTTCTCATTTCTCTTTTTCACCATATTTAAACAATACCTTTATTTATTTTTGCTCATTTTGTATGTTTTGCACCGTTTTGGGCTCTTACATAAAAACAGTAACACATATTCCATATAGACAGAACAACATTAACCTCCAATGTTTCGTCAGATCTGAAACGAACACAGTTCCTGTCCATCCTTCCTCTGTGAAGAGGATATTCCAATCATTCCAGTCCTTCCAGCATAATTAAGGAGCCTTAATTTGATGCACCTTACGCTGAGAGAGGGAGGGTGGGATGCAAATAAGGCTCTTTAAAGCATGTGGGTAATTAATTGCGCACATTTGTTTCTATTAAATAAAAATAACGCGTGCTGAGGAACTCAATTAGCGATAATTAGGCAGGATTTCCTCATTAGGAGATTGTGTTATAGAGACTCAGTATGCATTTGTTATTGCTTTTGCCTCTAAGACAAATAAAAGGTGGCTCTTGTCTTTATATGGGGCGGATGGTTTTGTGTGTGTGTGTGTTTGCAATCCCTCCTGGGAGAGAGAGAGAGAGAGAGAGAGAGAGAGAGAGAGAGAGAGAGAGAGAGAGAGAGAGAGAGAAAGAGAGAGAGAGAGAGAGGGGGGGAAATTACATACGGCCGGGGAAAGAGGGCTACAGGAGGTGCTAAATTAGCAGCCTGATCCACACTTATTGGCGCATGCACTTCCCCCATTAGCCAGCTTCGACAGGCCTTCCCTCTCCCACCAATACCCCCCACCATACACTCCCACTCCCCCTCCCTCTCCCGCATCAGCCCAGGCATAGATGTCCCATGTATTTCTGATGCCTGAATGAATGTGTGCCCATAAAATCATCAGTAATCCACGACCTGCTGTTCTGGACATGGGCCCTTCCCAAACCCTGGTGAAGGTGGGAGTGGTGCGCAGAAAAAAAACAATGTGTTAGACCAAAACAAATGACAACAATTGAATTTGGGGCACATTCTGCAGAGAGAAAGGTGCAAATAAGGGGTCTTTAAAGAGCAGAAACTGACTACAACACACTATGTGAGTGCAGGAATTATTTTATGACTGACACTGTGCCCTACATAGGGTGTAGAGACATTTGAGATTCAGCCTCGGCTTTGCTGCAGTTCCTAAACAACACTCACGTTTATACACAGGGAGAACCACTTTATTAAACGTAAGGGCAAACCAGAAGAAAAATGTAGGCAGAGAATTGTGATAAAACATTATCTTTCAAGAATCTGTTCCACTCTCAGAGCACCCCAACCACTCCCCCGATGCAAAAAGGTGGTGGCCTTCTGAGTGTTGAGACTCTCTCCAGGCAGACAACAGTGTTATATATGTTGCCTTCCAGTTAGTGTACTGGATATTATGAAATGATAAACTACTCTGTTCTGTTTATACACTATGTCTTTACAATTTAGATGTTTATATCTGCACATTTACAGACTCGAACACAGTTGTTTTTCTACTTGAGTGTGAACTAATGCTTAAGCTATCGTGCTGGCTATAGCTTAGGACTAACTGTTGTGGTGACAGGAAACACGTAAACTTTCCTGTGCTTACACATGGACAGTGTTGATTTCTGTAGAATAAAGTGAAGTGGAGATATATACAAACCATTCAACAGCTGCGTCCCAATTGTTCACTTGACACTAATTCTTTTTAGTTTTAGTGTTGGAAAGGAAGACTAAAACCTGCTCCCTGCCCCAACCCTGCACTTCTGAGGTGTCAGTTGTTATGTGACAGACTCTCCAGGTATTCCATGCTGTCCTTATATTTATAAGCCCTGTTTCTTCACCTCAGACTTGATTTTGTGTCTCTGTTTCTCCCCCTTTTTATATATTGTTGATTATTCAATCACTACCACCACATTCACTAATTCTCCTTGTGAAGTTCTACTAGATGTAAATAAGTAACTACAGTTCCCAAAGTATATTGCATTAACTTTGCTGAAGCCAGACATAGTGATGTACTCTGAAAGTAAATGTAAAGTTTATTTTATAGAGCTATCAGTTCCACTCGAGGTTGCAGTAGATAAAGGAACAACCTGAAGCACACAGATTTGGTGGCTGAGGAGAGAGAATGCAGGTGGCAGGCACATGTCAGACTGGTAGAAATAGGTGTTAGGGGATTTGTAGTGAAGGCTGCCACATCCTTTCTTGTGCAGTTTAGCGTTAGGAGCCAGTAATTAAGGGTAGCTACAAAAGAGTTATCAGAGGTAGTTAAAAGGGCAAGTCATTGGTTGTGGACAAGGACAGCACACACAGGATGGTGAAATGCACTGAAAATGTGGAATGGCTAAGGTGTGTTTCAGGGACATGGATCGACAGGGCAGGTGAGTGGGGTGGGAAAATGTAATTGTGTTTGTTATTAATGTATCACATAAATCTCACATGGAACTGGAAGGTTTGAACATGAATTAACGGTGCCAGTAGGGCTTGGTATTGCCTAAGCCACCAGAGAGACCAGTGCGGAACTCCATAACCTTTGTTGTTAGAGATATCTGCTTGTTGATTGGATGATTAACAGCCACAGCAGTCATAGTGGTTAGGTGTAGGATTCTTAAATGATCAATAACAGAAGATAACAAACATTTTGGGTTGTTGGTAGGAAGTGGTAGTTCCTACCACAGGTATTTTAAGGCTTGCAACTAGGCCTAGCAAAAGTGTAAATTATAATATTGCTAATCTTATAGTTTCAGGCCATGCCCTATCCAATATATAATACAATATTTTGGGAATCCACCATTGAGTAGCAGTGTTTGAAAATACAGTTGACAATTTTCAGTGCCCTCAAACAATCCCACAACACAAAACGTAATGTACAATCCATGTACACTAGTGGATATTAGATACCCATAATCCACTGCACTGTTTGGTACAAACCTACATTTTCAGTTTCCTGTAATAGTGCACTGTATAGTGAGTAACATAGGGAATAGTGAATAGGGAGCCATTTCGGACACAGCTTCAGTCTTAGCCTTGAACTTGGTGATCGTTTTGCGTCTTTTCTCCTACAGCCTTTCTCACTTTAAAGTGCTCTATACGATATCGGTCCAAGACGTTTTACGTAAAAATGAGTGAATATTTCCGGCGTGCAAACAGACTAATGAGCTACTGAACTGTGAGGAAACAAAGTCCTGTGTTTGTACTCAGCCCTGGCTGTGTGAATGGGGAAACAAACAAAGTGGCTCTCACAGAAAACCACACTATCCCAGCTAATCAGCAACAGGGAGTGTTTGTGCTCCTGCACAGGACGAGCGAAAGGCAGTGGCAGGGGAGACTGTGTATTTGGCACGTGCTGCATACATGGACTTGGGGGTAGAGCTTCTGAAAAAGCCCGGAAGGGAGGGGTGTGTTTGTTTTGCTGCTGAAATATCAACAGTCCTTCTGTAGAGTTGTATACAGCACCTTTAAGATTTAAGAAAGCCATCAGAAATGGAAGTCTGGAATATTCTCCATCAGCAAATGACATGAAATCACAAATCTACAAAACCCCATAGGAACACTGTCTTACTATAATGGAATATCATCTTAATACAGACCAATGAGTTATGCCTGGTGTAGGCATTGGACCTCATGATTTTGTCTCTCCTATACTGCCGCTCTCTCACTCTCTAATTATTTTACCCCCGTAATCCTGCACTCATGCTGTGCAAACAGCACTAGCCCGGATGAGGAAATTATGTAAATATTATTTAAGCGGGCTCGCTATCTGGGATTCATGAGGTAAAGCTTGAGACCCTCCGTTTATTTTCAATTTATTTGCAAATAAAGGGGGCTACGATGACCAGAGGGGATGGGGGAGGGGAAAATTGTGTGTGTGTTTGGGTGAAGGGGGGGGTTGTAGTGGAGTATTTTGGTAGAAGTGGGGGGAGCAGGTCTGATATCATCATATCAGCCCCTCTGGTTAGATTTTAAGTCTTGCAAAGTGAGCAGAGGACCCTAAATTTTTTTGTTGTTGTTGAAAAATTCCAAGAAATCTGGTGCCTCAAATGAAACACTGACACGTCCAATGCGCTTGATGCATCTGTAGGGTTTTTGCTACATGGGACTGGCTGGAATCTCTCTAGAAACAGACATCTCTCTTCCATCACAATCATATTTTTCCATCCACTTCCAGTTAATACTTTCCTGGTGCAGATGTGCCCATCTGCCCCATGGGAGTATTTCCTTCTGGATACTCGGAGCCACTATTAGAGCAAATTTGACTCTCTCTCTTTCTCTCTCTCTCTCTCTCTCTCTCTCTCTGTATGTTTCTGTGTATAACAATGTATTTAGCCTATTGTGGGGACTGAATGCTCCCAAGATGCTAAGAAACATGAATGTTCACTATTATGAGCACATTAAGCTGGACCTCTTAATCTTATTATTATTATTATTATTATTACTGAAGAATAAGCTATTTAAAAGACCAAACTATTTTCCCTTTGATGCCTCAGTTTCAAAGGGAATTTCACTGCAGAATTAAATGGTCCAAAGTCACTTGGTAAGTAAGTCAGAGTGGTCTGATGTGAAATGCTCCTTGCTCAGTGGTGGTGATAGGAACCAGACAACTGAATTGTGTAATACCACTAAAAGCTCCCACACAGAAGGTTATTGCATTAGAATGTCTATGATTACTCCTCCTGATGCCTGAGATATTGTTTTACAATAGCTCAGAGAAAATCATATCAATCCATCATCATCATGTTTTGGCCTGAAACGTTTTTTTTTTTTTTATATAATCCATTAAAGACATATGTACATGCAGGATACGGTGGGATAAAAAGGTCCCCAAAAGCTGCCTACTTTTTTCATTGTTTCCAACATTAGAACGCGTGTATTCACTGGTGGCGGTGGAGAGTAAATAAAATGTCTTCATATCTGAGCTGAAGACATTGTGACGTCAGGTTCCCATCGCCACCGCTGTCAATAAATCAGAGAGAGTTTCTTTACAATCACTGTGTAACAGATCTGACCACTCTAGATGTTTTAAAGGTTTGATCATGGAAATATCTGGAAATATTGGTGAAAGTCCCCTTTCCGGTGTGTTACAATACTTAAGTCCGGTCATAGAGATAGCAATGGAAATACTCCAGAAACACAGGAATACAAATGTTGTTTGTGTGTGTGTGTGTGTGTGTGTGTAAGAGACAGAGAGAGTGAGCGCGCGCGCGCGAGAGAGAGAGAGACTGTCCCATTACACGGTGACACATGATCAATAGGCCGATAAGGCGGGAACATCAATGCGCGCGCGAGAACAATGAGGGATATCATCGAGCATCTATCTTAATATTGCCGCCTACACGCGCCCCTGACAGGACCGCCTCATGAAAATTCCGCCCCACGAATCACACACACACACACACAGCTGCTGAGGCTATTATTTTCCCATTTCAATCTGACTCGCCAGCCTTTCATGCTAATTCTATTATTGTTGGAAGTTTATGTGATTTCATATCGCTGGAATCGGTAATGTATAATAACCCTTCAGGCTAAAAAAAAAAAAAATAGAAAAGAAAAAAACTGAACCGTCCCAGCCGCCACCGGGGAAAATAATTACTTTCATATGAAAAACTCTGCACGAGCTGACCGGGTCCTATCGCCTGCGGCGGGAGACCTCCATTCGTTTTTGTTTTGGCTGTTTTTTTTTTCGTCCTGAAAGGGTGAATGTTGCTCCAGCCTTTCAAACCTATCATCGAAACAAGAGAGCAGCTAGGCTTGGGACTGTGGTCTCTTCTTTTACAATATTTTTATTATTATTAATATTTATGAAAACGTTACATATATAAATATCTTTGATACTTAATCGTTTATACAAGGTTTTCTGAGGATTTCACGTTGTTCGAAAATGTCCCTTGTTTCCCCCTTTAGGAAAAGTCCTGGAGTTGTTGACATAACTAGGCCTGTTTTAATTGAGTCAAAATAAAGAAAAAATGAAAAGCAAACAAACAAAAAATCATAATCCACCTGAAGGAAGAATATCCTTTTTGTGAGAGAAAGGTGATTTTAAAAAGTAGTTCAAACAGTCTCAGATGTAGAAAAATCGCGATAAGCTTTGGGAATGTGGTCCGCCATGTCTGTTTCTAGTCCATGTCAACGTCTTCGCTGTTAGTGTTGCTGTCAGGCAAAGTGTGTGCGGTTGTTTGTGTGTGTGTTCTTGAAACATGTCCATCCTGGTGAATGGAGCGTGACTCGCCGCCGTTTGAAACTTTGTTTTCCTGTGGTTCTGTCTCACAACTTTCTGTTGTTTTTGTTGTGGAGTTGGATTTGTTCATATGTTTGTTAGAGCAGTTCTGACTCGCGCCATTTTCCCGCCCTTTCTCTTCGACGCTATTTGCGTCGTTATTGTGATTGTTATCTTTAGAAGCAAGGTCAACTGCGGTTTGGTTGGAGTTCGAGTCGGCTGTAGTGGGCCACCTGTGGCTAAATTCGCCATCTTTCTGCGGCACTATGAAGCCCAAAGGCTGTGTGATAGGATACAATAGAAAGTGACCCTTGCCCACCACAGGTTTCTGTAGAGGCGGCTGAGGGAAGTCTACGGTTTGACGTCGCCTCGGATTGGAGTCAGCCAGCAGGCTCTCCACGCTGAAGGGACTGAGTTTATGGAAGGCCGAAGGTCGGGTAAGGTCGCCGTCGTTCCGAGGAGAGTTCCCCGCCTCGGGTGTCCGATTAGCGGGCAGCTCGGCGTTGGCGCTCACTCTTTGGTGTTGGTCATAGCCGTGTTGCGGCTGCCTGGGTGGAGGTTGCGGTGCCTCGCTGTCGGTGCTTTGAGACACGCCACTGTCGCTGTCCGAGCCCGGCGTGTGGAGGAGTTCAGCGGCCGAAAGTTTGCCCTGTGCGCGCATAAGTTTGCGCTCCTGTTTGCGCTTCTTCTTCTCCAAGCGCTGAAGCTCACGCCGCGCGATCTCCTCGGGCTCCATGGGCTCGCCGCTGCACGTGGTCGGGTGCGAGTTGTGCGCTGGTCGTCCCGGCCCTTTCTTGGTGTTCTCCTTCTTGCGCCATTTCGCGCGTCTGTTCTGGAACCACACCTGTAGCACCAAGAACAAAGAGAATCTGATTAATCTTACTGGGTAATGTTAACCATGTCCTATTAACACTCTCAGAAAAACAAGGAATTAACTGTCACTGGGGTTATACCCCCTCATGTCACTGGGGTTGTATTCTCAAGGGTACTTCTTCTGTGTAAGGAGCTTAATGGTGTCATATTCCATATTCATATATTTAGGTTACACTGATGTCATTCTACTCATCAATTTGGCTTTATTATTATTATTATTATTATTATTATTATTTCTTATAGTTTCATACAGGTACATTCAATAGGTACATACAAATATGACACTTCTCCAGAGAACAGCACACAACTGAAACCTAAGAGCAACAAATGATGAACATGTAGAATACATTTTAAACGGTTAAAAAAGCTTCGTCGTGTAAAAGCCTTGGGTAGATTTTGTGGGGAGAAATTAATTAATCTCCCCAGATAACAGCAGTGTACAAAACGTCAATCGGTTTTATTATTTGACCCCACTGTGTTTGGTTTAAATATTTTTTTTTAAAAAACATTATATTTATACGAAATAAATCGTATCTATTTTAAAATGCTCGTGGCCACATGACTTTAACTAAAATACCCCCGATTACTGTCATAGTAGTATATAAATAAGAGAGTAATTAAAAATTATAGCCAGTGAGAACGAAAAACAATATTTAACCGGTTTAAATCCACCATTACATTTTATATAGTAATTAGACCAGAATTTGTTTTAATGGTGTAAATGATAAACATCTACATCGCACTCATTCCTTTTAGTACGTTTAGTTATAGGGGACATATTTCAATTACAATATGTTAAATTATATTAGGTTATGAAATGATGCGCACATTAACAAATGTGAAGAGCAGTTTTAGCCACTGGATAATTGCAGGTTCATACGTTGTGCTTGGACAACAAATATATGCAAATGAGATGTGGCGATACATAAGATATGGCCTAAAACAGCTGACAACAACATAATAAGGAAGCATTTAGAGTTGAGAATTTAATATTGTTTAAGTAATAGCCCCCAGACAGCGTAGAGTCAAAAGAAATACAGCACGTATTTATAGAAAGTTGTTGCTGAGAAATTTGCTGTGATATTAGCTTACTGATAATTGTAGTACATTAATTCCGCCAGACATTACTACTGAGAATTTATTTATTTATTTATTTGTTTGTTTGTTTATTTATTTAGTGTTAACTCTGTGATTCGTGTAAACATATAGTACACTGCATATATGACAAAACTATTCATAGTACACTTTAATGCTGAAATAATTTGAATAAGTGCGACATTCGGGAATGACGTTCGCTTTAATTGCGGGCTCTATTTACTGCAGTTGCAAAAGCAATTGCAATTGCGCATCCGAGCTGGGTAGAAGCCCCCATCCACACACACACACACGTGCGCCCTCCCGCGCTCAGGACCTTCTGCTTAGCGCTGATAAGCGGGCTGAAAGCGCAAAGTGACACCAAACCCGCCGCATAATGGAGTTTACATCTGGACTAGAAAAGCGCACTAATCTTCCTGGAGGAATACGAATAATCACGAGTTAAGCTTTTGACACTGTCCCAAAGAATAATGATGATCATAATAATAATAAAAAAGCCCACTTGTCTTATCCGACATCGCCTTCAAAATAAAAGCCTGAAACGCACATCTAATACTTTTTAAGGGGTTCACACGCTTAAGGGCTATATCTACAATGACTGAAGTTTTGGGGAGAAGAGTGAAAACAAAACGCAACAATAAGCAGACATTTACAGATGGCACGAGTCCAAGAACTGACGGGATCACAAAAAAAAAACTAACCACAGCTGTTTGTATAATGTTACTTGTAATCTAATCGTGGACATTTTTATATCTTGGATCTAAAGTTTATTCAATTAAAAATCAAGACAGATTAATAGAAATGTGTTCATATATTGGTTTTAAAATGGGCGACATTTTATTGGTTTATAAAAATGAAAGGTTGCCTGCGCTATATTCAGTGTTAAGAAACAGATTAGCATACATTTCAATATAAATAGGCTGTTAATCAAGCGTCACACTTTAAGGTCCAGAAAGCTGAAACATAGGGGTCCATATGTCGTTGAGCCTGCCAAGTTCCCAGAAAAGTTCGATTAAAATCGATTAAAAATAAATGGCACGAATGTAGTCTGTCTGGGGGGTAAAATGTCACGGCAGATATGGCTTAAGCAATTATTATTATTATTATTATTTATTTTATCTGTCAATGGAGAACCTCGAAGCAAAATGTTTTTAAATCTTAAGCTCAGGGCCTACGTGGTTTTTGGTCACATGGGACTAATGTGCGGATTTCCAAGCATTTTCTGCTAATTTAATTGTGAATAAATGCATGAAAATGTCAACATCCAAACGAACAGAAATCAACAATTTTATCGGTCTAAGACACCGCTATACGAAACAATCAATTTTGACCAATCAAAATGGTTGTCGTTGGACGTGAAACGGTTAACCCAAACAGACCATCCAATCACCCGAATAACGAATAGCAAACAGACGAAGGAAGTGGGTGTTAAATTATGTTACATCAAATTTCTACCAGGAAAATGTAGTGTACATGTCTTTTACCTGCACACGTGACTCCACCAGGTCTAGTCTCAGCGCGAGCGCCTCGCGCATGAACACGTCCGGGTAATGACTCTCGCTGAAGGCTTTCTCGAGCTCCTCCAGCTGCCAGCCCGTGAAGTTAGTGCGGGTTCTTCTGCGCTTACATCCCGGACTCTCCTTATCCGCGTCACCGCCGTCTATCACACGCGCACGGAGAAAGCAACGGTCAGTGTTGTGTTCTTGTGTTCAGTTTTCATTAGCGTAGGAACTGAATGGACATCAGTTTTAAACCCAGCAGCTTCATAGGCATTTGTAAACAATAATGTAGCGGCAATATCAATACCCGAGTAAAATATATGTTTAATGAGATTTATTAATTTATTTTTACTGGAATATTTTTAAATACATTTCAGAAAATATATTAGGAAAGTGAAGACTAAAATATGTTCTTCAATGCTTTTCTAGCACGTATGCTCAAATATCAGTTAAAGAAGGTATACCTCCCTTCTGTTTATTTACAGTTTTGACGGTTTTTGCGGTACATTTATTTTTAATCTGAATTTTGCTAATTAAAATCGTGTGCTAGTTTCTTAGACTTAACTTTGATGCCCGTATTGCTCTATATCTGGCGGTGGTACCAAACCAAATATTGTTAAAACACAACTCATCTCCAACAAACTTAAAAATTTCAAACATATTTGTAATTAAATGAGGCTTTTGATAGGGTTTGGGAAAAAATACACTGAGAAGCATCAGAAGAAAATAGGGTATATGAAGAACAGTCGAATAAAACTTTCTCCAGTCCAGTCTTAATATTTTATTTTTATAGTCTATGATACAGCATACAGCAAATTGTAATTAATTTTACCATATATATATATAGCGACTCGTTTCAAATGACATGTATCTTGTACAGTGCTTAAAACCCATGTTTTGTATTTATTTAACAGGCAACTAAAAATGTAGTATTTACCAAGGTTTTGGAACCGTTTGTATTTGATTGCCATTTTCTCTGCATGTTAAAACCAACATTGAAAGGCTTGTGGTTGTCATATTCAAGTTGTTGCCTTTTCATTTAGAAAATCAAAACATGCCATTTGCAAACTTTTGCCTGCGACTGTGCCATTTTGTTGCAAGTTACATGCCAAATCTAAGAGTTTTTCTTTAAGTCAGCTGGTCTGTTTCCACTCACCGGTGAGTTTGTACTGCTGTGCGTCCCCACTGACCCCGCAGGCAGACGCGAGCAGCGGTGTGGAGCCTATGGTACACGAGCTGTTCAGTAATCCGTCTATGGAGAAGGGAACGGCGGCGGTGGCAGGAAGCCCGTGCCCGGGCAGCTCGAACACGTGTCTGTGTCCGAGGTGGTGATGGTGGTGGTGGTGGTGGTAAGGCGGGAAGCCCAGACTGAACGCGGCGTGGGGCGCGTGTTCCAGCGCCCTGCTGTCCATCATTCTCGCGCCCCCACCTCCACCAACCCTAGCGACCCTCCACACCTTTTAAACGGTCCCACCTTGCTGAAGCTTCCAGACGTACCACCCAAGCCTCTTGAACACTCCGTGGAAAGCGCACGCGACAGCGGCGGCGGCGGTGACCGGGAGAGCGTGCGCATGCTCTGCGCTCCGGAGCGAGGAATGAAGAGCTGCTCGGCTCTCCCGCGCGTGTTTTTCTTTTCTTTTTTTTTTCCTCCCCTGTTCTTTACCCCCTCCCCTCCGCTTTGTCAACAGCGACCTCCGTGCCGTCGGACAATTTGGGAGCCAATCGGGACCCTTAATGGTCAGTGACGTCATAGAGTGATTTTTTTTTTATTTTTGAGGGGGGGGGGGTGTGTGTGTTTAAGGGGGAGGGGGTTGTACCGATCGCTAATTACACGTGACGTCCAACCACAGTAAACAACAGCGGGGCTGTCACAACATGGCACCAGACGTCTTTGAGGTTGTGGGGGCGGGTCGTGGTGGGCGAGTCATTGATACTAATTTCATTTTTAAAAAGTACGACGTCTATTTCTATATTTATACCAATCCCAGCGTTTCATTCACTTGTCGAAAATAAAAACATAGCTCTGAGGGGTTTTTTTGGTGCACGGGTCTTTAGAGTGTTCTTCAATTACAGCGAGGCATCCTCCTCCATAATAGACTCCCTCCATCATAACGCCCTATTGTAGCTGTCAGAACCAATTTGCAGTTACACGTCTTTCGGAAACAACAGCCTGCAACTGGAGGTATTTTTCCGTTTTTTTATTTTTTTTATTTATTTATTTATTTATTTTTAATTGTCATTTCTAACTGGTGAGTAGAAAGACACGAAGTGCAGGTGTGAAACAGTTTAGGTGATTATCCAAAACCTAGCAAAATACTCATATTGTTGAAGTGGAAAACTAAATTGTAAGAAGCTTCATAAGGTCTAATTAAAGCAGAAAATTTGGAAACATTTCAAGAAAGTATTTATTTCCCAAAGCATAACATTTCAACCAGGTGTATAACTATTACCATAGGCCATTTTTTTTCTTTAAGCTTGTTCAAATATTTTTATAAAGTGTTTTTTTTTAATTATTTTTTTTTTTTGTTTTACTTCTCTGTTTTATATGGAATAATTTTCATGTTAATTCATGAAGAATATATATTTTTATAGCAACTTTCTCAAAAAGGTAATAGGTAGCTTCAAATATAGCTTTTATCTTACGCTATCCAGCCTTTTAAAATAGAATACATTTTTTATAGAGTGGCATAGAACTATATCAAACTCATTCTCTCTCTGTCTGAAGAAGCATTTCACAGTGCACACGGTTCTGCAAGGGTTCTTTATTAAAGCAAAAGGTTCTATATAGAACTCTGAACATTTGAAGAACCGTTTACGTCGCTGACACGGCTGTAGAGGCGTACGGGTTTTATACGGTTTGTAGTTTGTGGGGATCGCTGCTGTAATTGGTGAAAGTACAAGTGGCATCTCTCCCTGCCACCACAAATTATTTATTTAATTTCTTGGGTAGAAAACTAATTTCATACTATTCTCAACTAAAGTTTTAGCAGTGTTTGCCTACCATTACTTTCACAAATTTTTAAAGTCTAGGAAGTCATAGAAATGGGGCTTATTATTATTACTATTACTATTATTATTATTATTATTATTATTATTATATTAACAGTATTAACGCTATATTGTCTGAATATTTTAGGTGTCTGGAGAATACATGATGAATGTCTAATGGGCTGATTGCTGATTTCTCTCTCTCTCTAAGTGGGCTACTGGCCTAAATATAAGGGGTGTCCAGTGGGCATAACAGCCTCATTTCACATTAAGAGTGAGTGAGTGAGAGAGAGAGAGAGAGAGAGAGAGAGAGAGAGAGAGAGAGAGAGAGAGAGAGAGAGAGAGAGAGAGAGAGAGATGCCATGCTCGTGAATACAAAATGATAATCAATCCTGGTCGTGTATAAAGTAAAGGCTTTCCCTCTCGTCCTCCTCCTCCTCCATTACCGTGAATTAATTCGACTTTATTTATCCAATTTCTCCAGCTGCCAGAATGTTAATTCGAGTTGAAATTTGCTCCACGGTCGCCCGTCCGCTCGCGCTGACCCCCAGCGCCACCCGCAGCGGCGTGTTGTAATAACCCCTCAGCTTTTCCCGCGGAAAGGCGCGATAATTGTTACCTTATTAGCATGCAAATGGTTTAATTAATATTATTATGAAGAAGCGTATAATCCGTCCGTCACTTGACCCCCGCGGTCTCTCTCTCTCGCATTTCAATGCCTTCATTTTCCAATCCAAAAAAGACCCCCCCTCCCTTCTCTCGCTTTCAAAGCACGCGACACCGAAAGCCCCCTCATCGTGCGCTGAGAGCTCGTTTGATGCCGCCTGCTTTGTAGCGCAGCCTACCCTCCAACCCACCCTCATCCACATTTAAACCCCCCCCCCCATCCAAAAAATATATTTCATCCCTCTGCGTGTGGGAATTATGGAAATAATTTTTATTGTATTTCTTTTTTTTTCACCCTGCCTTCAACATCAAAATCCAATAATTGCATGCTTTGTCCTTTTTTATTTACTTATTTCTTTCCTCCAAATATTAAAAAGACTTCAATCCATCAATGGCACATTTAACGTTTTGGTGCGTTAAGAAAACACACTTCCTGAGACTTTATCTCTATTATATTCAAAGCACCTCAAGGACTTTACTTGTAACTCACTCATTCATATTTAGCAAGTTACCGTTTCTCCTCCAGGTGGTGCTAATGCTTTCCAGGGAAGCAGATTTGATACTAGTAGAATGGATGCCTTGTCATTTGGCGAAAGGCAGTTACTTTCCAGAAATCCTATGTTATCATTGCTCAACTTGACTAGGGTGGCGGACTAGGGGGGTGGTATTGTCGCAGTCACACAGCTCCAGGGGCCTGGAGGTTGTGGGTTCGATTCCCGCTCCGGGTGACTGTCTGTGAGGAGTTGGTGTGTACTCCCTGTGTCTGCGTGGGTTTCCTCCGGGTGACTGTCTGTGAGGAGTGTGGTGTGTTCTCCCTGTGTCCGCGTGGGTTTCCTCCGGGTGACTGTCTGTGAAGAGTGTGGTATGTTCTCCCTGTGTCCACGTGGGTTTCCTCTGGGTGCTCCAGTTTCCTCCCACAGTCCAAAAACACACGTTGCAGGTGGATTGGTGACTCAAAGAGAGTGTGTGTGTTGCCCTGTGAAGGACTGGCGCCCCCTCCAGGATGTATTCCCGCCTTGCGCCCAATGATTCCAGGTAGGCTCTGGACCCACCGTGACCCTGAATTGGATAAGCGGTTACAGATAATGAATGAACTTGACTAGGTCCAACTGTGGACCAGTTTCATTTTTTTGCTGTCTGCATGTCCAGGACAAATCGGTGGATTTTTAGGGAGATGTGCATCAAGCTACAGCGTAGTGTCCAGTGTTGGTTATGTGGCTATGCAATACCTATGACACACCTATGACATATATTCAACGCGTTAGCCTTCTGTCTGCTAAGCCCTGTACCACCCATTACCCATAGATCTCATCTGGTCAGTTCAGATCCTCTTGATGACATCCTATGTCTGACACCATTTCTAGAATTGGAATCAAAACCGGTGAGAACATTATTGTACATTTCAGTTCTGTCTATCAGCCCTAACTAATTGATAAATGTGTTGTGCAATTGTTATGGAAATAACACTTGTAACAATAGAATACACAATGTGTCTAAATAAGCACTAAACTCAATACCGTAATTTAGTTTTTTACTCACTCTCTATTGACTCAACAATGAATTGAAGTTTGAAGTAATTTTTGCCTCATATCCAAGTTGTCCCAGGCAGCACAGCTATATCTATGAACTAGAACTAGTCATTTATTGTGAACATTTTTGATATGTGGGTCACTTTAGACTCAAATGCACTTTGCAATTTCAGACAGTAGTGCAAAATTTTTGCAAAAGTGGCCCACATCTGCATGCTATTTGCATGCAATTCTGTTTTTGGACAACCTTGGTAGAAAATGAAATGCTAAAGCTACAAAGGCATTAGTAAACACAGACACAACAATTCAATTACTTTGTAAATATGAAGAGTTAAAAAGTAAGAAAAGTTAGCAAAAACTAGTTTAGTTTCGTAAATTTTGAATGTAAACTAGAATAAACAGTAGTACAATTTTGAAAAAAAAAATCCATCCGTTTCTTATATAAATATAACTACCACCAATCTCTTGTAGTAATACACTACACTATTAAAAATAAAAGTCCTACAGAAGGTGTTTTGAACAATTCCATAATAACCACATCTTTGTTTGAGAGATATGTGAGTGTTTAGAACTTTTAAAAGGTTTTAAAAATGTTTAAAAACTGTTCTATAATAAAGCAAATATGGTTCTTCTATGGCATTGTCCAAAGACCCTTATTATTATTATACAGAACCTTATTGTTTTAAGAGTGTACATAAGGAAAGAGAAAGATCAACAATGCTCCCATTAAGCGAGAAATAATATTACTCAGTTATTACAAATTAAAATGTGTTTCACCTATGAACTACAAGGCTAACAGATACATACATATCAGCCATCACAAAACATCCCATTTTCAAGAGCCTCGAGCATTAAGGCTCCAAGCAAAATTCCCTAGTGTTGAATTAACACATGCACTGTTCATTTGTGTCCAGTTGGGTGTAAATGAACACTGCAGGTGTTAATTCAACACTATAAGCGTTAATTCAGCCTGTGAGATTATCCTATGCCTTATGAATGAGGATGTGTCATGTCTCATAAGAATTGTCTATAGTTAGCCTGTAGTCAACATATACATTTCAGATCATGTTTACGTCAAGCAATTAGGCATGCAGAATGTTTCTACAAATATTTGTAAAAAAATGGGTCGCTCTCAGGAACTCCAGCTTGGTACCGTGATTAGATGCCACCGGTGCAACCTGTGCAAGTCCAGTCGGGAAATTTCCTCACTACTACATTTTCCACAGTTAACTGTCAGTGGTATTATAACAATGTGGAAGAGATTGGGAACAGCAGCAACTCGGCCACAAAATGATAGGCCACGTAAAAGGACAGGCTCAGTGAATGTTGAGGCACATTGTGTGCTCAATCACTACAGACCTCCAAACGTAATGTGGCCTTCAGATTAGCTCAAGAACAGTGCATAGAGAGCATCATGGAATGGGTTTCCATGGCCGAGCAGCTGTATCCAAGCCTTACATCAATACGTGCAAACAATCAGATGCAGTAGTGTAAAACATGCCGCCACTGGACTCTAGAGCAGCAGAGACGAGTGACGAATCATGCTTCTCTCTGGCAATCCAATGCACAAGTCTGGGTTTGGTGGTTGCCAGGAGAACAGTGCTTGTCTGACTGCATTGTGTCATTTGTAAAGTTTGGTGGAAGGGGAGATTATGGTGTGGGGTTATTTTTCAGGAGCTGGGTTAGTAAAAGGAACTCTTAATGTTTCATCATAATCAAGAGATTTAGGAGCAGTTTGGGCTTGGCCCCTTTCTGTTCCAACATGACTGTGCACCAGTGCACAAAGCAAGGTTCATAAAGTCATGGATGAGAGAGTTGACTGAATTGAGAACTTGACTGGCCTGCACAGAGTCTTGATTACAACCCGATTGAACACCTTTGGGATGAATTAGAGTGGAGACTGTAAACCAGACTTCTCGTCCAACATCTGTGTCTGACCTCACAAATGGGCTTTTGGAATAATTAATAAGTTCCCATAAACACACTCCTAAACCTTGTGGAAAGCCCAGAAGAGTTAAAGCTGCTCTAGAATATATGTAGGACAATGTTTACCCCTACCTGACTTAAAACAATAAAAAGAAATATACAGGGTGGGCCATTTATATGGATACACCTTAATAAAATGGGAATGGTTGGTGATATTAACTTCCTGTTTGTGGCACATTAGTATATGGGAGGGGGGGAAACTTTTCAAGATGGGTGGTGACTATGGTGGCCATTTTGAAGTTGGCAATTTTGGATCCAACTTTTGTTTTTTCAATGGGAAGAGGGTCATGTGACACATCAAACTTGTTGTGCTTGGTTTTAATGTAGACTTTTATCTTTGGGGTCATCTGAAGACAATTGTCTATGCTGTGAAGATACAAGATATGCAGCACCTGAAACTACGGATACTGGAAGCCTGTGCTAGCATTTCTCCTGTGGTGTTGCTATCAGTGTGTGAAGAGTGGGAGAAGACAGTCCAACACAATGGGCAGCACTTTGAACACATTTTATAAGTGGTCAGAAACTTGTAAATAACTCATGAAAGAATAAAGTTACATTAAAACCTCCACTGTTGTTTTGTGTCACATGAACCTCTTCCCATTGAAAAAACAAAAGTTGGATCCAAAATGGCCGACTTAAAAATGGCCGCCATGGTCACCACCCATCTTGAAAAGCTTCCCACCTCCCATATACTAATGTGCCTGAAACAGGAAGTTAATATCACCACCCATTCCCATTTTATTAAGGTGTATCCATATAAATGGCCCACCCTGTAGTATTTTTATTGCCATGTGTTACAGTACCGTAGAATTCACAAATTAGACATTGCTGGGCTGCTATGCCCAAATGTCTGTTTAAGTGGTCTACATAAAATACATGATTTAATATTAGTAGAAAAAGAAACATATGCCAGATATATTCTCTCTCTCTCTCTCTCTCTCTCTCTCTCTCTCTCTCTCTCTCTCTCTCTCTCTCCCCAGCAATGGTTCGCTCAACTCAACGTCAAGCCTGAAGTGCTGGCCATTGGGATTCCGACCAATTAAAACAATCGTTTAAGCAGATGGCGAAAAGCAGTCATATATATGCAGCCCCCTAGGGTGTCCCCCCCTCTTACCAATGGGGTCAATAGCGAACGGCAGTGAAATCTCGCGAGTTTTCCTGTTATTAAATTTCATTGGAGACACGCTGCAGGTGTTCTTGGTAAACACACACACACACATATACACGTGCGCGGCAGGCTGAAGCAACTCTCCAATAATACAAACGACACACAGGAATCACATTTACTTTTAATTAACAAATTGATACGCGACTATTGAAGGTCTTAATGACTTAATTAACTTCACGCAAGTTAATTAGGAAGCATCTAAATTGAGCTGCCACGTTCGTCGATTGCCAGATAATTAGAGTGTGAAACGTAAATTAATTGTTGGAGGTGATTTCGAACTGAAAATGCAAAGCCATGAAAGAAGGGGGTGATTTTTTCTCCTTAACTACAAACACAGTTTGATTTTTCTTAGGGGGGGCTGGGAGGGCAAAGGAGGGGCAAAAATTTCCCTCTGATCCCACTCAGGCTAATCCACGCAATTAAAACTTTCCGTTCGTGTTAATTATCCGTGATTGTTCGGCTGTCAGAAGCAGGAAAAAAACATGATAGATTCCTATTTTTTAAAACTAATTCTCTTCATTTCTGATACAGAGGAAGGAGCAGAGAAAGAAAACTAATTCCCCATCAAATTACCTTTTTTCAGCCCTGGCAACTTATAATGCCCTTCAGATATCCAGCAGCATTTATGAAGAACTGTGGGGATGAATTGAGAGAGAGGGGGTGGAATCATAAATGAGAGGGGAAACCTTTTAATAATAATAACCCTCACCACCCCCACCCCCCCCTCCTCAAAACTTCCATTAGAGTCATCATTTCATTTCAATTAAAAGTGACTTATCACCTTTCGCTAAAAACGTGCTTAATATGCCGAACATTATCAATGCTTGGCGGCGCTCGATCCTGCAATCAGCGAATCGGAAGCGGGTTTTTTCCCTGTGCTTCGTGGCGCCTTGGAAATGGAACTAATTTGCTGGCGTCCCGCGGGAAATCCGTGCCACAGATTAACATTTTCAAAAAATATCGGAATGATATCATTGGAGGAGCGGTGACGCTAATTTGCTTGAGCCCTTTGTGATGGAGTCATTTGCATATTCGGTTCTCTCTCTCTCTCTTTTTTTTGTTCACCTTCCACAATTTTCTGTCGGTAATCATGAGGGGGTCTTAGGGGCAGCCCTGGCCTAAAGGTTACAGAAACAGGTTTTGGGACAGAAAGAAAGGTCACCAGTTCAATCTCATGGACCAGCAGGGAAAACGGGGTGGGGAAGGGGCGGGGGTAGTAAGAACAGCGCTTTCTCCTCCTTTAACTTGCATTGCTGAAGTGCCTTAGAACAAGGTTCTTAATATATCTAAACTTATATGAATAAAATGTGTGTAGGAACTGGTCGTTGTTTGGACAGAGCATAGTTTACAAGATGTGCCAGGAAAGGAACTAATGCAAAGCCGGCGCGTTTTTCCCGCGTAGTGTCGCTTTTTGTTGAGGTATATTTTTTTTCCTGCGTTCTTTCAGAATTTTTATTCCTTCCTGACATCCACGGCATGCCTGAGGAAATCTGTCACTCTGAGTCTGTTTCAGATTCAGCCCTAGTGGTGTGGTGGTGTAATTACAGAGTGACGCAGACACCAACGAAGAAGAATAAACGCTCATAACGACGCGAGGCTCTGCATCGAGTAAATGCAGAGGTTCTAATTGGGTTTTAGTCCTCAGTGTGTTTTTGTTCAGTTCCACGGATTAGATAAGGTTAAATATTCAATCTCCTGTTCCATTACAACTAAAGCTCGTTTCATTGGTGTTTGTGGGAGAGCCCCAGGCCTATTTTGAACCCTCCATACCTGAAAGACATGGGCAAACTCATGACGTTCACCTGCAGTGACAATAGCCTAACTGCATACTGCCCGTGGCCAGACTACTTATTTTGCTGAGTAAACATAAAGAACTCACTGTTAAAATAAGCAAAGGTTGATGCACAAGTTCTATATATTTTACTGTAACATTTATTCACAAATATTCTTTAACCTAGGGTGACCAGACGTCTTCTTTTATCCGGACATGTCCTCTATTTTAGACTTAAAAAAAAATGTCCGTGCGGAATTTCACAAACGTCCGGGATTTTGTTTTTTCTAGAGCTCACATAGAACTTCGAGAAGCGTTTATTTCACAAACTAGTCCCGCCCTCCCCTACTCCGATTGGTTCGCTTGAGTGAAAAGGGGGCATGGTGAAGTAGCCTACAATCTTCGGATTGGACGGTCTGACTGCAGAGCTACCGTTATTGGTCGATAACCTTCTCTGTAAACATTTAATTGGTCAGTCTGTAGTCACCCCCCCCCCCCCAACCCCGTCCTCTTTTTCATCATCTCAAATCTGGTCACCCAATTTAACCACTTTATTCCAATCAATGCTGTGGTGTGTTCACACAGCCAGTTCACCTACTAACAATTGTGGGAGGAAACCAGCGGACCTGGAGGAAACGCAGAGGTACAGTGAAAACACCAAACTACACACTGACAGTAATCTAGAGCAGTTATTGGACTCAGGACCCTGAGAGCCAAGAGCTACCTGCAGCATCACCATGACGCTGTGCGTAACACATTTTGGGTGAAATCAAGCAAAAAATATTAAATATACCATAAATGTTGCACATTCCATGTTTTATGCTTTTATTTCTTTAAATCTGATCAGATATAGGTTTGATGTGAATTATCCAATGTTAAAATGCAGGTTTATTTACAGTGATATTTTTGTTCTCTCTTTTAAAATGTAATGTTGATCATGCTAATCATGCATTACTCTTTTTTTTACAGTTTATTGTATATTTCATATACAAGTTTAGAAAACAGGATTGTTTTTTATCAAACTATTCTAAATGCCTGTACAGAACTCCCGTTAGTAGCTGTGATAAGCATTAGGTAATTTCCCTGTATTTGGTTTTTAACAGTAGTTTAATAAAATGATCTGAGTGTGTTATTTTATCAGCTTCTCATGATGTGTTATATGTAATGTAAAAATATATTTTATACACATTTGTAATCAGAGTTGCATTTTAAAAACACAACACTAAAGTTAATAGAGATAGCCACTTCTCAAAGTGTAAGCACCCACCTACATTTTTCATGAAACCCTCTTAAAAATGAAATGCTTCTAATGGATTGTTGGCTTTGATAATTACACAGCGATTGCTCAACAAAAGCTTACTCTAACACATTATCCAAAAACAAAATAAAAAAAAACTCTCATAATACTAAATGAATATTTATGAATATACAGAAGTACATTTTAGTTTTTACTTATTATTTTTTTAAATTAATTTGTTTTCCCAGTTTTTTCTCGGAGGCCTGTAGTAACAAAGCAGAATCTGTAATTCTGTGTATTGTTTTGGCTTTTTTCTGCTTTATATTATTTACATTTACATTTATGGCTAATAGTCTAAGAGTTTTATCATTTTTAAAATTACAAGATCAATGTTTTAATGTCAGTAACGCAACCTGAAAGAATGCAATTATATGCAAATAATATTATATTACCAGAAAAAAAAGGTATTCATTCAATTTCTGTAATCACTTATTCAATTCAGGGTCATGGTGGGCACACACACACACACACTCACACCCATGGACACTTTGAGTCACCAATCCACCTACCAATGTGTGTTTTTGGACTGTGGTTGGAAACCCATATGGACACTGGGAGAACACACCAGACTCCTCACAGACAGTCACCCGGAGGAAACCCATGCAGACACAGGGAGAACACACCACACTCCTCACAGACAGTCACCCAGAGGAAACCCACACAGACACAAGGAGAACACACCACACTCCTCACAGACAGTCACCCGGAGCTGGACTCGAACCCACAACCTCCAGGTCCCTGGAGCTGTGTGACTGCGACACCTACCTGCTGCGCCAGACAAATCACAGTTGCAATATTGGTCAGAAAAATCACAATTACTATCTATATTTTCCCAAAAATGGTCAGCTATTTTATGTGTCTCTAGGGTTAAAAATCCTTTCTGAGGACTCTGAAATTAAGTGTTGTGATTACACTTATCTCTACAACAAGACACTGCATAGATTTACATGTAACTGAATTAGTATTTAATAATTAATTAACTAATAATATAAACGTAATAATTAACTTTAAAGTCATTTTTCCATTGCTGTTGATTGTTTACCGAAACTCTCTATGACATTTATACAATAATTGATCTATTCAGAATTTACAGTTATCATTATGTCATTAAAGATCCTGGGGAACTGTTCTTGTTTATGTTCATAAGCTCTGCAACGGTATGTTTGGGGGGGGGGGGGACCAACTGTTGTTTGTATGTTGCTAAAGTTTAACTTGTCTGTTTGAATTACTACACAATCATGTTTGTTACTTGAGTTGTTTAGTTTTGTAGCACTTTCGGACTTCGTTTACTTTCATGCAGTTAGCACTCTCCTGAATTTAAACTCCATCTACAGCAAAGCTATGCAAATGCTATCCTTTATCCAAGATATCAGCCTCCGGATGAACACCGTTTCTCAGACTAATTAAAACTGAGATTACTGATAAACCTGAGATTGCTCGTTGACCCAAATTCTGTATTCTCTAATTTCCCAGACACCACTCTCAAATATGGTAATCACACTGTTAAAGCTCCAGCAGCTATTCGTTATATTGGTGTTCTCGTTGACTCTCTCATTTTAACCGCAGATTAGGACTCTTGTGTTTTACACAGTGTGTGTCCCGCTCTCAAAATCCAACAGGAAACAAAGAGAAAAGCTTCTCACATCTTGAAAATTTGGGCTCAAAATATTGCCCTGCTCTTTACATAGTGCACTTCACAGTTTATAAAACTAATACTGTACTACACACAGACAGTGCACTCAATGTTAGACAGAGGGACGTGAAGTTTATATTGAATATTAAAGGTTTAATTACTTAACATACAGTGCATTATTTTAGTGCAGAAACATTATTTATGACCTACACTGTGCATTATGCAGTGTGGAGGGACATAAATCAGTTGCAGCCTTTAAAAAAAACATGGCAGACAGCACTGCAGCTGGCAAGACGTGCTTTGTCATAGCAACAATTCATCAAGTCCTGTTAGTAAAAACATATGTAGTATGTTATACAGTGTATTGTGCACTAGGCTGCAGAACTCACACATGTAATGTTAGTTGATAGTATGTAGTGTATATAGTATTAGTTTGAAGTGGACAACTGGGAAGCAGCTGTAATTTAGCACCCCCGTATATTCACTACAGGGGTAGATCCTTTAATGTTATGGCCCTCAATCGATGGCACACGTTGCCACATTCTTTTCATCTCTTTTTTTAGCCTCCTATTTTAAAGCTCAGATTAAAACATACAGTTTTACAACATTTCACAATCTGTCTCCTTAATCCAGTTAATGCTTTTTTTTAAATGCTGAACAGTTTAACTCCTTTCAACACTCAACAGGACATGGACACACACCTCGTTAGGAAATGGGTTTCCCTTCTGACTTCCAGAGGAGGCCAAAGCAAAGGACACCACAGAACTAACAAGGTAAAACACGTCCATTTTTACTTTCACTTTTTAAGATAATAGCCACCACAAATGGGTTTTGTCGCATAAGCTACAGCTTCCATCATGTCCCAACTAATTTTCTACATTAAGACCCAAATACTTGGGCCATATGTTCTCAAACTAGACAAAGGACTTTGTATGTCAGCCAAAAAGTCTTTGAGGCAGGCAGTTCCTACATTGCTACCAAGGTGGAAGGGCAAACATGACCCCTCCAAGGTATCTGAAGCCAACAGCTGCTAATGCTTATTGGAGCTGAACACGCTTGGATGAGAACATTGTTTGCCAATTCTATTAGTGAATATAGTAATGGGGTAGACAGAGGGTCACTGTATCCGCCTCGAGAGAGATATACCAGTTTTTCTTGGACATTTTACCACATATACCTGGAGCATCACTGGGAACTGAACTTGGTTGCACTTCTTAAGTGTTTTAAAATGTATATCTGACCTCAAAGATTGCCTGAATGAGGCATGATCAGAAGTGGTATATAACAATGGCTATGGGTCATGGGAAATCATTACGGTTATGAAAAGAACAGTTGTGTCATGCTGCAAAATCTTTACGGCTTTAGAAACAGAAAACAAACAACAGTTTTATAATTCATTGAATTTGGTGATGAAGGCTATGCCACCCACTTTGGCTATTTATCACTCATCGTTAAATGGGAAGAGTAATCCTAATATGCAGAAATGTTCTTATTATGCAAAGAACAGCTTCCAGTTCTGTCAGTTCTGCATAAACAAGGCTCTTAAAATTAATCCATGAAACATTACAGTTTGGCTTTTTGTAAAATAAAGGAAGGTAATGATATATATATATATATGTCCCCAAACATTTGCATACAATTATAGAATACTTGTGAGATTTAAGAGGACTATATATATATATATATATATATACAGGGGTTAGACAATGAAAGTGAAACACCTGGTTTTAGACCACAGTAATTTAATAGTACGGTGTAGGGCCTCCTTTTGCGGCCGATACAGCGTCAGTTCGTCTTGGGAATGACATACACAAGTCCTGCACAGTGGTCAGAGGGATTTGAAGCCATTCTTCTTGCAGGATAGTGGGCAGGTCTCTACGTGATGCTGGTGGAGGAAAACGTTTCCTGACTCGCTCCTCCAAAACACCCCAAAGTGGCTCAATAATATTTAGATCTGGTGACTGTGCAGGCCATGGGAGATGTTCAACTTCACTTTCATGTTCATCAAACCAGTCTTTCACCAGTCTTGCTGTGTGTATTGGTGCATTGTCGTCCTGATACACGGCACCGCCTTCAGGACACAATGTTTGAACCATTGGATGCACATGGTCTTACTGGTGCAATGTGCAGTTAATGAAGATTGGCCACCAGGCTGCTCCAATTTAGCCATGAAACCTCCCACACTAAAATCACAGGTGTTTCAGTTTCATTGTCTAACCCCTGTACATATATATATATATATATAGTCCTCTTAAATCTCACAAGTATTCTTTAATTGTATGCAAATGTTTGGGGACAACCCTGGTCTGGTTTTGCTGCTTTTTTATTTTTTATTTTTATTTATTTGTGAATTTAAGTATATCCTCTAAAATACAATTTTTTTGCTGTATTTTTGCCGAACGTAACAGGTTTGTTAGACAAAAATTTGGCCTGTCCAAAAAAGATAGTATATATTATTGTTGATATTTTTAGAAAATAACGATAAATTCCATGCACACGGTGAACATCCCATACTTTAGAGGATGTGTTTAATAAGTTTCACTCAGAAACACCATGGCATTTCAGCAAGATTGCCAAACGTTTTGTAGTGTATTTCATATAACTATCCATCCATCCATCCATCCATTATCTGTAACCGCTTATCCAATTTAGGGTCGCGGGGGGTCCAGAGCCTACCTGGAATCATCGGGCGCAAGGCGGGAATACACCCTGGAGGGGACGCCAGTCCTTCACAGGGCAACACAGACACACACACACTCACACCTACGGACACTTTCGAGTCGCCAATCCACCTGCAACGTGTGTTTTTGGACTGTGGGAGGAAACCGGAGCACCCGGAGGAAACCCACGCGGACACGGGGAGAACACACCAACTCCTCACAGACAGTCACCCGGAGCGGGAAACGAACCCACAACCTCCAGGCCCCTGGAGCTGTGTGACTGCGACACTACCTGCTGCGCCACCGTGCCGCCGCTTCATATAACTACATATACTTAATTTACTTAATGAGTCAAAAATCCTCCAAAGTAAAAATTAAAAAAATGAAAATAACATTTAAAAGTGACCCCACCTCCTTTTTTTTTTTTTTAATGTTGTTTTATTTCAATTTTGAACAGATAAATCTTTTTCATTTTTATTTAACACGAAACTAAATTGCCCGGAGCTGTAGAAGAGACCGTCCCCCATTCAAATAACAGTAATAAAAAAAAAATCTGACCCCCACCATGTGACTCGTGTCGTTGCGTAATTTCGTGCCGATATCAATCACACTGGTGAATAGTTAATATCTCTTTGTTGCCCGCGCTCCTCTATTTTAATCCCCAGGTGGCTCGCGCGCTCACGTCGCTCTAATATGAGCACAATGGACGACGAGGGGTAGATGGACGGGAGTGGGGAAAGGAGGGGGGCGTCAACTATTATTTTCGACCATCTGCCATCTGTAAGGAAACCCAAAACCCTAGAGACGCTCGCGCCCGTGCGCGTTCTAAACCTGCGAAGATGTTTTAATTAAAGCGGCGTGCGCTCAAACGTCGCCGTCGGATCATTGCTCTGGCAGAAAGCGACTCGTCCTTTAATTCTCTAGCCCCGCCTTCTCCACACAAAAACAACCTTTCAGCTGCGACACCTGTAGCCAATGGCTTTTGAAGAAGCCAACTGAAACTTATTTGAATAACTCAGAGTATTACAGATAGTCAGATAACTTCCGCTCAAAGCCCCACCCACTCTAATGTTTATGTGTATGTAAAAATAAGAGGTAAAACAATGAATTAATATATAACTGGCAATACATATTCAAGTATTTGCTTGATACATTTTACATATATCTTCATCACAGTTTAGGATCATTTTAATTGTTTGAATATCAACGTCATAATAAAGAACAATTAATCAGTAACAACTAATTATATATGCTGCGTTAACCAAAACAGACTGTTTCTGATTGGTCAATGCAACACAGTTTTAGAGTACATGGGCCTGAGCAGCCATTTAGCCTCTTTATATCTTAGAAATTAAATGGTATATTTTGAAACTTCAATCAATCAATAAATAAACAAATAAATAAATTTAAAAAAAAATAATAAAATGGTAAATTGTGTAAAATACAGTTAAAACAAAGATCTGTAATGTATTAATTTTCACGTATCTTTATTAACAGACAAAAGTACAGTGATATTTTATTTATTCATTTATTTATATATTTACTGACCATTTTGATTGCATTTAAAAAAAAAACACATTTTGAATTGAATCACTGCGTCATGCTCCAAAAACTTCAGGACAGGTCAAATTAAGGGTGAAAAATGTATTGAATGTGATGTGTCATGGTGCACATTTTTGTGTCAAACTTTGAGAGAAATGTAAAACATACAATACACTGTTATTCAGAAAACTGTTGTCACTTAATGTAGTCACTGTCACCTGTCACCTGAAACTGTACTATGCAAACAGAAAGCCATGCATCAACTCAGACAGTGGAAAAAAAAAACTATAGTTAAAATGAGTTCATTTCAGTTCGTTTTGTGGGGAAAGGGACATTGAGTTCTCTGTGCCAAAGCCAACATCTGTCATGGTTTGGGGGTGCATCAGTGTTCACAGCATGGGTGACTTGCATATGTGTGAGGGCATCATTGACTGAGGGACTATATTGGGATTGTGCTACTATCAGGCCAATGTCTTTCCTCAAGAAGTCTCATTCTGCATACGCTACAACCGTGTGGTTTCACCCTTAATGGAACTCCTACAGCCCAGATCAGTCTCCTATGGAGCATCATGAAGAAAAGAATCAGACAATGATGACTTCAGATTCTTGAACAGCTCCAGAGACCTGGGTTCAAGTCCCACTCCGGGTGACTGTCTGTGAGGAGTGTGGTGTGTTCTCCCTGTGTCTGCGTAGGTTTCCTCCGGGTGACTGTCTGTGAGGAGTTTGGTGTGTTCTCCCTGTGTCTGTGTGGGTTTCCTCCGGGTGACTGTCTGTGAGGAGTGTGGTGTGTTATCCCTGTGTCTGTGTGGGTTTCCTCCGGGTGACTGTCTGTGAGGAGTGTGGTGTGTTCTCCCTGTGTCTGCGTGGATTTCCTCCGGTTGACTGTCTTTGAGGAGTTGGTGTGTTCTCCCTGTATCTGTGTAGGTTTCCTCCGGGTGACTGTCTGTGAGGAGTGTGGTGTGTTCTCCCTGTGTCTGTGTGGGTTTCCTCCGGGTGACTGTCTGTGAGGAGTGTGGTGTGTTCTCCCTGTGTCTGTGTGGGTTCCTCCGGGTGACTGTCTGTGAGGAGTGTGGTGTGTTATCCCTGTGTCTGTGTGGGTTTCCTCCGGGTGACTGTCTGTGAGGAGTGTGGTGTGTTCTCCCTGTGTCTTCGTGGTTTTCCTCCGGGTGACTGTCTGTGAGGAGTGTGGTGTGTTCTCCCTGTGTCTGTGTGGGTTTCCTCCGGGTGACTGTCTGTGAGGAGTGGGGTGTGTTCTCCCTGTGTCTGCGTGGGTTTCCTCCGGGTGATCTGGTTTCTTCCCACAGTTTAAAAACACATGTTGGTAGGTGGATTGGCGAGTCAAAAATGTCCATAGGTGTGAGTGAATGTGTGAGTGTGTGTTGCCCTGTGAAGAACTGATGCCCCGTCCAGGGTGTGTTCCTGCACCCAGTGATTCCGGGTAGGCTCCGGACCCACCGCAAGCCTGAATTGGATAAAAGAATGAATGAATAAATTCAACTTGCAAAAATACAGCAAATAGTATCCTCAATTCCCAAATGAGAAAACCATGTGGAAGGAAAGGTGATGTAACGTTGATAAACACTCCTCTGTCCAAATGTTAGTGTTTGTTTTTATTAATAAATGATGATCAGGTTGATCAATAAAAACATTGGAAATGTTCCTTTGTGTTTTTCTCAGTTAATTAATGGTTTATATGAATTTAAAAAAATCTTAGATATTTGCTTTTATTAGATTTTACAAAACTTCTCCAGAAAATGTGTTACTTTTCAAGAAAGAAATGTAAGAAAGCATCAATTTAATTGTGTAAACAAAAGGATATATTTTAATCAGGTTTCTTTGCTGACATATATAAAATGTGTGTGAGGTTAACTGACCTCATCAATCACTATTGCAATATACACCAATCAGCCCAAACATACTTTTTTTTAGCCCCCCCTCACCCTGTTCTGAAATGGTCAGGACTCCCACAGGACCAGCACAGAGCAGGTTTATTTGGGTAGTGGATCATTCTCAGCGCTGCAGTGACACTGGTGTTTTGGTGGTGGGTTAGTGCGTGTCCATCTGTTATGAGTGGATCAGACACAGCAGTGGGGTACTGGAGACATTCTGCTTTGGAAAATTCCCGCTGTTTTTATATCTAGGAAATAATGACATGACACAAGGATCTTGGGTTGTTTCTGACTGGTTTAAATGTGCAATCAGCCGTTCTTTTTCATGCTATGAAACAACACCTGTTGCTTTGGATGCATCAGAGGTTCTGTACTCGGAATCTATTTTAAACATGGCTGCCCCATGTTGGGGACCCACTCTATGGAGCATAAATTTTGTTTATTTATGAATTACAGTGTAATGTGCGATTTACTTTACAACTCTTGCTATTTGAAACCTGCACTTGTAAAGTGCTTTTGCGAAATAAAAACATTTGTATTATAAGTGTGTGTGTGTGTGTGTGTGTGTGAGTGTGTGTGAGTGTATGCATCCATTAGGCTCAGTTGTGCTCTTAAACAAGCCTTTAATTAGCGAATTTAGTCGTCTGGCCCAGATCTGACTGCTTTAATTAAAAAGCACTCATGTTTGCTGAAGTTAATAAAGGACTGAATTATTCACTTTGGGGGCTGAGGTCCCTGGGGGTCCCTTGTGGGCCTCTGTGGGGCCACATTCTGACTCTCAGTCTGCTCTAATGAAACACTGAGGGGTCCTGTCACTTTTTTTTTTTTTTTTTGCAGACCTCCCCTCCATGCTCTCTCCCATCTGGCCCTCTTTTGTGTTCCTTCCAGGCGGAGTGTGTGTTTTACTTCATTGTCCTTCACACGTTTATTGACACCATTTTTTCCCCCTTCGTGTTTTTAACATCCGTCGCTTCTGTCGGCCTTTCCCCGAGCCGAGGGGGTTCAATCTCTTCCGCTCCATTAGCGCATTGGAACGGGGGGCTGCTTAAACAAAAGGGCTGCTATCTGATCCTCGCTCTGTTCTCTTATGCACGCGTCTCTCTCTCTCTCTCTCTCTCTCTCCCTTCCTTCTTCTGTGTCTCTAACACACACACACACACACACACACACAAACACACACACACACAAAGGCCAATCTCCCCACTTCAAAAAAGTACTAGAAATTTTGGTAACAGTTAATTGAACTTGATTTGCACCAAGAAGAGACTGATCCTCACATAAAGATTCTCTTTTGTGTAATGATATAAGCATTATACCGACACACAGCACAAGTCTTTTAAACATGGCTGCCCCCACCCATGTGGGGGGACCCGCTCTATGGAGCAGAAACCACATAGAGAGAGAGAGAGAGAGATGGGGACGGAAATACCGGCAAAAAAGAAGAATAGTGGGGAAAAAGTGAGGGGTAATAAAGTGAGAAAGAAAGAGGGACACTGTGGGAGAGAGAGAGAGAGAGAGAGTAATGAGAGAATGAGAAAGTGAAAGAAAAGGGGGATGAGAGAGAGAGATGGACGATGGACCCACAAAAGAAGAACGGAGGGTGAAAAAAAGAGTGATAAAGTGAGGGAGAGAAAAAAAGAGACAGGACCAGATGGAGTGAAGGAGAGGGAGGAGGAAGGATGAGAGAAAATCGGAAAAAGGAATGAGAGAGAGAGAGAGATGGAAGGACAGATTAAGAAAGGAACAGACAAGGAGAGAGACAGGAGGAAGGATGAGAAAGTGGAAGAGAATGGGGGGAAAAGAAAGGAGGGAGAGAGTGATGGAAGGACACTGAAGAAGAGAGGAGAAAAAGCAAGAGAGAGAGAGTGTGAAAGAGGGGGAAACAAATGTGAGGGTGAAAAGGGAGAGAAGTAAGAAAGGCAGAGAGTGAGAGAAAACCAGAAGAAAACAGACAGAAAAAACAGAAGGGAGGAATGAGGGACAGTGAGAGGTGGTGAAAGGAGGGAAAATAAAAAAGAGTGAGATTTAGAGACAGAGAATGAGGAAGAAGTAAGAGAGGAAGAGTGAGGGAAGAAGGAGAGAGAGAGAGAGAGAGAGAGAGAGAGAGAGAGAGAGAGAGAGAGAGAGAGAGAGAGAGACTGCAACTCAGAATCACGTTGCGCTGAATAGCATGGAATGAATAGCGACAGACTTTAATTATGGCTCCTTTGTAATTGTCAAACTCAATTCAACTCCAGCTCATAAAACCCAGAGCAGTGAAGTGAATCCTAATGTGTCCAGATTGTTAAAATAAAAACGTCTCTTAAATAAGGCAGATTTCCTAGATTCGCTTTGCCTTATTTCAGCAGCACTCACTTGACCCAGATTTCAAGTTTCACAGTGGAAAGGTGAGGCAAATATAATTCAATGATATCACACGAAGGTGCCAGATCAAACCAAAATCCAAGGTACAAGGTACAAGTTTTTGTTTTCTAAGGAACCATTAGGTTCTTTTAAGAGATGTCTTTGAAGGATCCTTCACATAAACTAGAAGTTCTCAAACTATATATTCATGTTTACTCTTAAAATAGAGGTACAACAAAGAGTTCTTTGAGTGATGTCATAGAAGAACCGCTTTCAAATTGGTAAAGAACCTTTATGTCAAGTGAAGTCTTTACACTCAAACATTTCTTTAACAAACATCGGTTCTTCTATGGCATTGTTAAAAGCACCTTTATTTTTTTCATAAGAGTGTACATGCTATATAAAAAAGTACATGCTATATAGAACCACGAACACTTAAAGCCTTTGCATTGTGAAAGCCTTCTTCATGTTCATAGAAAATATAGTTTTTCTATATTCTCTTCCAAATAGTTCTTCTACATTACCATTATCAAGCTTGTTACAGTAGAGGAACCATTTTTTGCTGCCACATAGAACCATTTTCTAAAAGGTGCTAAATGTGTTATAGATGGTTCTATCAATCTAATGAACACTTTCAATGAACAAAGAACACTTTAATCACACAAAAAGTTTTCTTCAAGTTTTCAGGGACCCATATAAACCAATTTTGTTTACTAAAGAACCCCTGAAGAACCATCATTTTTAAGTGTGTACTTTCCCGAGGCTGGTTTAAAATCGGACATACTAGTGTGAAGAAACTTTTAAAGATTTAAAGAACCTCCCCTTAATGTTCGGAAGGTTTTAGATAGGGCCTTGCAATTGGACTGGAATCTTAACAATGTTTGAAGGTTCTTTGTGACATTAAGAGGGCTCCCTTATTTTTATAAGTTGTAGAACTCTTTGGGGTGTAAATGTGTAGAGTGTTTCAAAGCTTCAAAGAACCTTGTATATAATCAAGTATATAGCAAGCTTGCAACAGTTATTGCATCAAATAATGACCCGTTTGGAGATATATAATATTTTAGGGTTTGTAATGGTTCTGTGAGGGTGGCTCGTGGGGGTTCTAGTCCCGCTCTGGGTGACTGTCTGTGAGGAGCTTGGTGTGTTCTCCCTGTGGGTTTCCTCTGTGTGCTCCGGTTTCCTCCCACAGTCCAAAAACACACATTGGTAGGTGGATTCATGACTCAAAAGTGTCCGTAGGTGTGAGTGTGTGAGTGTGTGTCACCCTCTGACGGACTGGTGCCCCCTCCAGGGTCTGTACAGGATCCAGACCAACCGCGACCCTGATCTTGACAAGCGGTTACAGACAATGAATGAATGAATAAATGAGTTCTAGATAGATGGTGTGTGGATTAAATGTTAGGTGTTGATTGTAAAGCATCCTTGGGTTTCTAGAAAGGCGCTATATAAGTGTAACGTTAAATAAAAAAAATAAAAAATAATAAATAAATAAAAATATAGTCATATATAAGGAACCATTGAAAATGTATCTGGAAATTATTTACAGTGAAATTTACAGTAAAAATGCTGTAGAAAAATTGCTTAGACTTCAAAATGGTGTGTGTGTGTGTGTGTGTGTTCACATATCTCATCTAGAAGTCAAAATAGAAGGAGACAGGCTAGTGATGGGGAATCAGGTGCTGCCATCTGGCAGATTAACAAGCAGGCTTTGACTTTAATGTCTCTAAGCACTTTCCATATGTACCTCATTAGAACAGAACCGAGATAAAGTTAGACACCCTCCACCTGCAGCCATAAAACGTATTATACTCAACTGTTCTCATATTGTAACCGGAATTCCCAACTGCCAATCCCAGAAAAGCAGCGCTGATTCTTCCAGGCAATGATCCTTCACAAATTTGCTATGGTTACATTTTTATGAATGAGTTTATGTATCTTCTCCGTAATCCCTAACAGCCTGGCATTGCACAATTGGCCTCAAATGCCTCACTTCCTGACTTAATTCAGTGCTTTGCAAAGATAAAATACTACTTTAAATTTATTTTCTATTTTATTTCATGTGTAAACAAAATAAACACGAATAAAACGTAATCATTTTCAGAATATATTTAAAAGGAGATTATGTAATAATATAAAATATTTAATCTATGTTAGAAAGGAAAAGAAAGCCATTTATACATATGAACTCTGGGGGGGGGGGGTTGTCACTGTTGAATATGCAAACCATTATGTACAAGTTTCCAAGGACTCATGAGGGAGTTCCCAGCATGCCCTGCGGCTCTGCATTTTCTGTGTTTTTCAAGGTTTTTTGTTTGAGGCTTTTTGATTCTGAATTGCATTTGAGGGATGATTGTGTGTATTTGTTTGTGCGCATGCTTGGCGTTGGTGTGTGATGTGATGTGTGTTGGTGAGGTCACCATTAGCCTGTATTCCAGTGCTGGAGAGTATCACCCCTGTAATCTCGTCACACCCCAAGCCCTTTCTGCACTATATGTATAATGTGTGCTTATTCACAAACTATGTGTATCTCAGTCTCCTTTCTCACATATATCACACTTATGTAATAATTGTATGGCAAAACCATGCTTCTTTTACTGTAATGTAAATACTTTACTTTTATAGTATATATCTATTTTATTCATGATATAATATTGTGACCAAAAAGGGTTGCCAAAACCAATGCCTGCCAATTGCAGTATATGTCAACCACTTTTCACTTGAGTGCAGATATGGGGGCTTTGTGTGTGTTTGTGTGTTGCTGTATATGTCTGTTTTCACTGTGTGAACGTTATATTGTGTCAGTAAGTTCACACTTGAAAAAAGGAAATAGACAAGAAAGAAGAAAATCTGCTACAGATTGAGAGAAGCTGCTGATGTTGTCAATTCTACAAATTCTGGTACTTTTATATATATTTCAACAGATATATTTACAAACATCGTTGGAACAAGCTATATTATTCGCAGTTCATTTTCTCCCCGTTATCTATACTCTGCTGCCCTCTAGAGTATCAAAGTGTACATTGGAATTGGGCCTAGATTTCCCCCAAAAACAATAATATTAATAAAGTATATTATCAGTTAAAATACCTTCTACTACAAACCCTCAAATCCTATCAATATAATACAGTACAACTACCCGTCTGTACCTATGGCCAAAAGAAAAGCTGACTCTGAAAACCTTTGGGCATTCTGAAGCAAGAGTAAATGAGTATTATTTATTTATTTAAAAGTGTGCATAAAATTGCATTTATTGTAACTTTTATTAATTGTATTATTTATATTAGAATTACCCTCAGCAAAGCAATATGTATTCTGTGACATACCTTTGCTTTAATACAATTCCCACATCACGTTATTGAATATAAAATGGTCCAGAGAGTGGATGTCACAGTATTTGGAGTATTTAACCATTAAATATTGTAATACAGTTCTACATGGAGAATTTGTTAACATGTTTTCACCAAGAAAATCAACAAAGCAAGCTGTTTAACTAGAATGGTCCCAAACTTTGCATGTGACACTATGTGTATACTTGAATTTGACTTAGATATTAAAGCCCAATAAAGTGTTGATTCTACAAATGCTTTACAACTGATTTTCCATTATATGGGCCCTGAAATGTTAGAATCAGACTTACATTCTGCCGGTAATCTTTGAAAAAGGAAGATAATGACATTTCAGGACCATGGACAGTGTCATATGCTACAAACAGCCTGTCAGTAAACTTTATGAAGCCTCCAGTAACCTCCAGCAATATTGAGAAATGCTTACAAAATGATGGATTGCATATTAACACTTATTATGTTAATGTAATGCACTTTGTAAAAGCTTATATTCCTTTTTACAATAGATATTGGAACGTTTCTGTGAGGATTTGATGACACTCTGGCATGAGACCATTAGTGAGGTCAGGTAAGGATGGTTTCTAGATCACAAACAAAACTCCTTGCATCTCATAGCCATCGGAGGGCACTCCATTACTCCAGAGAACATAGTCCCATAGCTCCACAGTCCAAAGCTGGGTGGAATAAGCATGATCATTCCAAGCCTATGTGCAGCTGCTCCCAGAGGATCCTATTGGAATTCATGTTTTTCTGTGGAGATTATATAAAAGGTGTGTGCATATTTGAACGTGTGTCTTTAATGACTGCTCCTAATTCAATTGAATTCATTCAGTTTAAGGGGTGTCTATAAACTTTTAGACATATTGTATATGTTGAATATTAATTGCAGTCTACAGGTTGATAAATTATTGGTGGCCTAAGAAGGTAATACAGTAGGGTGGTGTAGAAATGATGTTTTTACTTCTATTCTACTGATGTGTCTTCGTAAATTGGCCCTGCCTCTTCGTTATACTATATGCTTACGTCTGTTTTTTCCCCTCTGTTTGTTTTTGTTTGAGGCATTTTACTGTACATTTTCCAAGTATACCTCATTGTTTTTTCTGGGTTTTGTGTGTGATACTCCCTGATGGACTGGCAATTAATTAGAAGGGCACGTCCTCTGTTTGGATTTTAATTTTCAATATTTTATCTAATAAAACGTACATGTAACACCCATCTCGGAAACAAAATCTCCATCTCTTTCCTGACAGTGATTTAAAGATGCACTTTTCAATTTTATGGGAGTACCTGTCTCTATTTACCTGCCTAGCATCCAAAGTCCGGAACTAATAGTGCATTAGTCAAGGCAGCTATTCTCAGAGTGTAGGGCGCCCCCCACCCCTTGTGGGACATGTAGGTATTGCAGGTGGGACTCAGAATATCTGGAGAAATGAGCATTTCTTTAATAATGAGTCTGTCTTTATTAATGCCGTTCTGTTTTGCCTATAAAGCTTACTCAGTAAAAAGCACCCTCTCACAATGGATTCATTAATAGCCCTTAAACATAATAAAAGAACATTAAATAGGAGACCAGTACAATGTAGCTTGCCTGGAACCAAAATATGCTGTTATTGGCAAACTTTTATTTTGAAAATGCGCCACAGAGATTAACGGTTTTTGGCAGCGAGTCTGAGAAGGGCCTTCTTTCGGCCTTCATTAAGGCGCCTGTTCAAATATAAAGCTGCTCCAATCATCAGCTTCACCGTCAGAGTCTGGTTTATAAAGTTAGTGTTTATCGGCTCTGAGCTTGATAAAAAGCACAACAGATGATAATGACGGATAATTACAGTTATAAAAGAGGCTTGTATATAACATTTAGGGAAACAGAGGAGGGTCTGAGAGTTAGTGAACGTTGATATGAGCTTTGTTCAGGTCGTGAGAAAGCGCTCTAAACATGCAGCAAGTTAACGTTCGTCTGCACAAACTGCACACTGCTGCTCTGAATAGTGTGAAAATACACATGTAGCTACCACACTTAGTGTAGTATGTAAAGTCCCATAGTGTGGTGTTTGGGACACAGCGTCTCTAACGTTAATGTTAATTAAATGCTGTTCCACATCATTTTAAAAGCAGTATTTCACTGTATTATCTACATAGGAATCAGCTTATAGCTAATATGTTGGTTATGGGGTGGGCTTTGACTCAGCAGATATGTCCCTCACCAATATCAAACTCACTCCTACGCCCTGCACCTGCCTTTGATCATTTTTTTTTGCACAGATTGAAAAGTGAGAAACTGAAGCATAGTTTAATCAGGCCATTTTTCTGTATTGTTGATTGTTTGAACATTAATGTTAATGTTGTATCTGGTGTTATAATGTTAAGCTACTGATTTTGAGATAGAAGTTGATGTTACTTGAATAAATTAGAGAATTGTGAAGTTGCATGTGTATTTTATTACCATTTTTTGGGGCTGATATTGGACAAGTGGGGTGTAGAAATTCCTCTTCATCTAAGGTGGGGAATGATAGAAAAAGTTTGAGAACCACTGAGTCAGGGCAACCTTCAGCACCCGAGCAGTGGGTTCAACTATAAAAATATGGACAGACTGCAGTTAATCCACACTAGTTAAAAATTATTTAATTCATTCATTCATTATCTGTAACCCTTATCCAGTTCAGGGTCGTGGTGGGTCCAGAGCCTACCTGGAATCACTGGGCACAAGGCGGGAATACACCCTGGAGGGGGCGCCAGTCCTTCACAGGGCAACACAGACACACACACTCACACATCCACCTACCAACATGTGTTTTTGGACTGTGGGAGGAAACCGGAGCACCCGGAGGAAACCCACGCAGACACAGGGAGAACACACCAACACCTCACCGATAGTCACTCGGAGGAAACCCACGCAGACACAGGGAGAACACACCACACTCCTCACAGACAGTCACCCGGAGCGGGACTCGAACCCACAACCTCCAGGCCCCTGGAGCTGTGTGACTGCGACACTAACCTGCTGCGCCACCGTGTTTTCTGTACTTGCTCTTTGTAAATCATTTCCTACTGTGTTGTTTAGATGTGATATTGTAGACAATATTATCTAATAATTTTCTAATAAGAAATATGAAGATTAAAACGCTGTTTTAACAATGGCATCACACTTCAAGGGTCTTGATGATTTGCACGGATTTGCGACCTCTGGCGGCTGAAAATACATCAAAGCAGACAGTCATTGTACCAGTGAAATTGACCATGGCACATTTAAGTAGCATCCATTCCAAAATTTAAACGCATTAAGTGCATTCACACGATTTAATCAAAATGTTTTGTTTTCAGTTAATTCGATTGGCGTATCGGTGATCAATTAAAAATAAATTATTCTTTAGGTCCCATTTGAACGCAAACTCCTGTTAAACGTCCAAATATTTCTCAGGGTTGTAAAAAGGCTTTTTCAAGCATGAAATTTTAAATGGATTCACACAATAAAGAAAAAAAATATGAACATCTTTTAAAGTATTATAATGATCTGTTACAACCCAAAACAGTAAATCTATTAATAAATCTAGCTTTTATTATTTATTTATTTATTTATTTATAGAGGGCACATGTAATGCATTTATATTTATGGAAAATCGAACTTGTTTTTTTTGGACCACTCTGGAACATACACAAGACTCTCTTCCTTTGTAAGAAATGGTGCATTTTGTTACTCTTCATTTTATTATTGTTGTTTTAAGCTTAATGTTCCATATTACTGAGTTCATATCTGCTATTTTTTTAAAACATTAAATTCTTCCCTGTATTTTTAGCCCCCACAGCCCGAATATCCCCTCACTTCTCCGTCACAGTCTGCTTGATTTATAAATGTTATC